>NC_091980.1:299644020-299944020 GCF_044704955.1 Pristiophorus japonicus
CACTGTCAGAAACACAGACACTGACTGACAGAGAGTGAGAGACACACACAGACAGACAGAGAGATAGAGACACTGACAGAGACACACTGGGGGGGCCATCCCAGCACGCTGTTGGAGGACTCCCGGTGCTGCAGTCGGTAAGTAGAAAATGTTTTATTTATTGATTTTTTTAAAATTTTAAATTTTTAATTAATTTTTTTGATTGATTTATTGGTTGATTTATTGATTTATTTATTATTGATGATGGCTCTTTATTTGTAAAACTGAAGTGTTTAATGTTTGTAAACTTCCCTTTAAACCCCCTCCCCCCCATTCCCTACGCCTAATTTGTAACCTTCGCCTGATTTTCTAAAGTGTAGACAAGGTTTTTTCGAACGTACAAAAATCTTCACTTACTCCATTCTAAGTTAGTTTGGAGTAAGTTTTCACTGCCTAAACTTTGAAAACAGGCTTAAGTGGCCGGACACGCTCCCTTTTGAAAAAAAAATTCTGTTCCAAAGTGAAACTGTTCTAACTGACTATAACTGGAGCAAACTAAATGCCGAGAATTCAAATTTCTAAGATACTCCATTCTAAACCAGATGCTCCAAAAAAACAGGAGCAACTCAGGCCGAAACTTGGCCCCATTATGTGGAAGTTGTATTAAGGTGACATCCTGCAGTATGCAAACTTTTGAATGGGACTTGGAAAGCTAGACTTGACTTTTCCAATGTACTCCTGGCTGGCCTCCCACATTCCACTCTACGTAAACTAGAGGTGATCCAAAACTCGGCTGCCCGTGTCCTAACTCGCACCAAGTCCCGCTCACCCACCACCCCTGTGCTCGCTGACCTACATTGGCTCCCGGTTAAGCAACACCACAATTTCAAATTCTCATCCTTGTTTTCAAATCCCTCCATGGCCTCGCCCCTCCATATTTCTGTAATCTTCTCCAGCCCTAATCTCAATACTCCTACGTTAAAGGTGCTATATAAATACACGTTGTACAAGCGTTTGCTTGGAGTTTAAAATTGCATCCTTCTGTTAAGCCAGTGGCATTATGTCGGGTTAAGCTTCTGACTTGAAAAGCATGCTGTGTTCCCAATGACTTTAGTTTCAGCCTGAGCCTGGAAAGGTGAATGAACTGGATGATTCATTTGGCATGAAGACAGTGCAGCACTCCGACATCAATACATATAGTTGTGTCCTCAGGGTGGTGTCTACATTTGATTTAGCTAATGACTTCATAACCCTCTCTATCTTCCCCACGACTATCTTCCCCGCGACACATAAATGTGAACCACAGTCATCATCATAGGCAGTCCCTCGAATCAAGGAAGACTTGCTTCCACTCTAAAAGTGAGTTCTCAGGTGACTGAACAGTCCAATACGGGAATTACAGTCTCTGTCACAGGTAGGACAGACAGTTGTTGAGGGAAAGGGTGAGTTGGACTGGTTTGCCACACGTTCCTTCTGCTGGTCTGCGCTTGGTTTCTGCATGCTCTCGGCGATGAGACTCGAGGTGCTCAGAGCCCTCCCGGATGCTCGTCCTCAATTTTGGGTGGTCTTGGGCCAGGGATTCCCAGGTGCCGGTGGGGATGTTACACTTTATCAAGGAACCACAATAGTTGGCATCAGAGTAGCATATTTTCTGCTACATAGGGAATAGGAACTAGCAAACATTCCAGTTAATTGTTTACACAAGGAGAGGACACTTGGTCCATCGAGTTCCACAATAGAGCGACCCACTTTAAATTACATTTCTCTGCTCTTTTTCCTGCACCCTTTTAATACTTTTCTTTTGTGTTTATCTAATTCCCTCTTAAATGGTGTGATTTGATTTGATTTCAAGAGCCACTTCTGGTAAAGCATTCCATGTTCTAATGACCATTGCCTGGAACATAAAGTGCCTATAACCTCCTCCTTTAAGTTTCCAATAGAAATTTTTATTTTATTCATTCGTGGGATGTGGGCGTTGCTAATGAGGGCAGCATTTACGGCCCTTGAGAAGGTGGTGGTGAACTGCCGCCTTGAACCGCTGCAGTCCGTGTGGTGAAGCTGCTCCTACAGTGCTGTTAGGGAGGGAGTTCCAGGATCTTGACCCAGCGACGATGAAGGAACAGTGATATATTTCTAAGTCAGGATGATGTGTAACTTGGAGGAGAACTTGGAGGTGGTGGTGTTCCCATCACCTGCTGCCCTTGTCCTTCTAGGTGGTAGAGGTCGCAGGTTTGTGAAGTGCTGTTGAAGGATCCTTGGTGAGTTGCTGCAGTGCATCTTGTAGATGGTACACACTGCAGCCACGGTGCACTGGTGGTGGAGGGAGTGAATATTTAAGGTGGTAGATGGGTGCCCATCAATACTAATTTAATGCCTCTATTGGACTTATTTCACTGACCGCTGAAAATATTTTTCATTGTCTGCCTGCTGAAGCCGTTTTATAACTTTGAAACACTTCTATTAGATTCCACTTAGCCTTTTGAAAGTAATGCTTTGGATAAGCTCACCAAGCAGAGAATCGCTCACTGATTGGCATTGTGTTCCTAACACAGATGAGACTGCACACAGGGAGGCTAAAGTAACAGTGACCTCAGTCTTAAATAAGACACTCCAGAGTGAGGAATAGGCCTGAGGGATGCTGGGATCCCTTGGGACTTCAGGGGATGAGCTCCCTGGTGGCGGAACATGGGAGTGCATGCTTTACAGATACACAATGTCACCGCCCCCACCAAAGTCAAAGTGAAAACTATTTATAAGGTGAGGCGGTCGGGAGCTTTTTTCCCTGGTGGACCGCCTCGGTACAAATGTCTGTTCTGGTGTGTTGGCTGTGCCCTCGCTGGGCTGGCGTGTTGTTGGCCCTGCAGGGCTGCTAGGTGAGCCTGGCCTTGCTGGGCTGTTGGGCGTGATGGGTTCGATTTCCTGGTCCGGCGTGGTGTGGTTGATCCTTTGTGTGTGTGTTGTGGGCGAGAAAAAGGTGGTGCATGCTGTGGGTTGTTCAGGGCAGTCTGTGAACTGCAGCCTCGTTTGGTCCAGGTGCTTTCTGCAAATTTGTCCATTGTCTCGTTTGCTATCTTCTTTAGCTATCACCGTGCCTGCGATCCACTTGGGACCATGTCCATAGTTTAGCACATACACAGGGTCATTCAGATCAATTTCCCGTGATACAGTGGCGTGACCATCGTTTACATTTTGTTGCTGCCGCCTGCAGGTTGGGGTGAACCAGCGAGGGTCTGATTTTAAGTGTCCTTTGCATGAGTAGCTTAGCCTGGGGCATCCCTGTGAGCGAGTGGGGTCTCGTGCGGTAGCTGAACAGGACTCGGGACAGGCAGGTTTGGAGTGAGCCTTCTGTGACTCGTTTAAGGTTCTGCTTGATGGTTTGTACTGCCTGCTCTGCCTGCCCATTGGAGGCTGGTTTAAACGGGGCCGAGGTGACATGTTTGATCCCATTGCGGGTCATGAATTCTTTAAATTCGGCACTGGTGAAACATGGCCCGTTGTCACTGATCAATATGTCAGGCAGGCCGTGGGTGGCAAACAAGGCTTTCAATGGTGGCGGTGGCGGTGCTTCCTGACATTATTTCACATTCAATCCATTTTGAAAAAGCATCCACCACCACCAGGAACATTTTACCGAGGAACGGGCCCGCATAGTCGACATGGATCCTCGACCATGGTCTGGAGGGCAGGACCACAAACTTAGTGGTGCCTCTCTGGGTGCGTTGCTCAACTGAGCACATACGCTGCATTGCCGTATGCAGGACTCTAAGTCAGAGTCGATACCGGGCCACCACACGTGGGATCTGACTATCGCTTTCTTCATTACTATACCCGGGTGTGTGCTGTGGAGATCCAAGATGAACGCATCTCTGCCCTTTTTTGGTAACACTACGCGGTTACTCCACAACAGGCTGTCTGCCTGAATGGACAGCTCGTCCTTTCGCCGCTGGAACGGCTTGATTGGCTCTTGCATTTCAACGGGGATGCTGGCCCAGCTCCCATGCAGTACACAGTTTTTACTAGGGACAGCAGAGGACCTTGGCTGGTCCAAGTCCTAATCTGGCGGGCCGTGACAGGTGATTTATCATTTTCAAGCACTTCCATGACCATCAGCAAGTCTGCGGGCTGCGCCACCATCAACAAGTTTGCAGGCTGCGCCATTTCCACCCCCGTGGTGGGCAATGGTAGCCGACTGAGAGCATCCGCACAGTTCTCGGTGCCTGGCCTGTGGCGGATGATATAGTTATATGCTGATAGTGCGAGTGCCCATCTTTGTAAGCGGGCTGATGCATTAGTATTTATCCCCTTGTTTTCAGCGAACAGGGATGTGAGGGGCTTGTGATCGGTTTCCAGCTCAAATTTGAGGCCAAACAGGTACTAATGCATTTTCTTTACCCCGAACACACACGCTAATGCCTCTTTCTCAATCATGCTGTATGCCCTCTCGGCCTTAGACAAGCTCCTGGAACCATAGGCGACAGATTGCAACTTCCCCGCAACGTTAGTTTGTTGTAATACACACCCGACACCGTACGACGACGCTTCACATGCTAGCACAAGTCTTTTACACGGGTTATACGATACAAGCAGCTTGTTGGAGCATAAAATGTTTCTGGCTTTCTCAAAAGCAATGACTTGGTTTTTTTCCCCATACCCAGTTCTCACCTTTGCACAATAACACATGTAGGGGCTCTAAAAGGGTGCTTAACCCCGGTAGGAAGTTACCAAAATAGTTGAGGAGTCCCAGGAACGACCGCAGCTCTGTGACATTCTGTGGCCTGGGCGCGTTCCTGATCGCCTCTGTCTTGGCGTCTGTGGGCCGAATGCGTCCGCCGCGATCTTTCTCCCCAAAAACTCCACTTCTGTTGCCATGAAGACGCGTTTCGACCTCTTCAGCCATAGCCCTACGCGATCCAGTCGCTGGAGGACCTCCTCCAGGTTTTGTAGGTGCTCGGCGGTGTCCCGACCCGTGACCAATATGTTGTCCTGAAAGACCACCGTGTGTGGTACCGACTTGAGTAGGCTCTCTATGTTTCTCTGGAAGATCGCTGCAGCCGACCGAATTCCAAACGGGCATCTGTTGTAGATGAACAGTCCCTGTTGCGTGTTGATGCAGGTGAGGCCCTTCGAAGACTCCTCCAGCTCTTGCGTCATGTAGGCCGAAGTCCGGTCGAGTTTGGTGAACGTCTTGCCTCCTGCCAGTGTCGCAAATAGGTCGTCTGTCTTAGGTAGCAGGTATTAGTCCTGTAACGAGAAACGATTAATAGTTACTTTATAATCGCCGCAAATCCTGACTGTGCCATCACTTTTAAGTACTGGAACAATCGGGCTGGCCCACTCGCTGAATTCCACTGGGGAGATGATGCCCTCGCGCTGCAGCCTGTCCAGCTCAATTTCCACTCTCTCCCTCATCATGTGAGGTACCACTTGCACCTTGTGGTGAATGGGTGGTGCCTCTGGGACCAAGTGGATCCGCACCTTCGCCCCGGAAAAGTTTCCAATGCCTGGCTCAAAAAGGGAAGGAAATTTGTGAAGAACCTGGGTACATGAAGCCTCATCGACATGTGATAGCGCTCGGATGTCAACCCAGTTCCAGCGGATTTTGCCCAGCCAGCTCCTTCCAAGTAGTGTGGGGCCATCGCCCGGGACAATCCAGAGTGGCAGTTCGTGCACCGTGCCTTTGTAGGTGACCTTGACCATGGCGCTGCCCATGACAGTGATAAGCTCTTTGGTGTACGTTCTCAGTTTTGTGTGGATGGGGCTCAGGGCTGGTCTGAATGCTTTGTTGCACCACAGTCTCTCAAACATCTTTTTACTCATGATGGATTGGCCAGCGCCAGTGTTCAGTTCCATGGCTATGGGTAAGCCATTTTATTTTACGTTTAGCATTATAGGTGGACATTTCGTCGAAAATGTGTGCACCCCGTGTACTTCAGCATCTGCCTCCTCTCTGAGGCTCGAAATTGCTTTGATCCACCATGGACTGATCTTCCTCTGCCACGTGGTGGTTAGCAGGTTTTGCAGAGTTTGCAGCTCATTAGAGGTGCCCCATTGTTCCACAGCTCTTGCAAACATACCCTTTTGAAGTGGCATGAATAGGCTGAATGGAAGCCTCCACAACGCCAACAAGGTGTGAATTGCCTTGCATTCATCCTTTGTTGGGGACTCTGAGTCATGTGGGTCACCTGAGGCCTGCTGGCAGTTGCAGACTCGTGGTTTCTGCCCTGTACCTTTCTGCTCGCAAACACAGTTCCAGTTAATTTATGAACATTGCTAGCACTTGTGTGCTGAGAGATTTGTTTGGTGTTATCACTGGTGGACATAAACGTTTGTGCTATCACAATGGCCTTACTGAGGGTCAGTGTCTCTACAGTCAAAAGTTTTCGTAGGATGGTCTCGTGGCCAATGCCCAGTACAAAAAAGTCTCTGAGCATTTTCTCCAGGTAGCCATCAAACTCACATTGTCCTGCAAGTCGCCTGAGCTCAGCGACGTAGCTCGCCACTTCCTGACCTTCAGATCGCTGGCAAGTGTAGAGCCGATACTTTGCCATCAGCACGCTCTCCCTCGGGTTAAGATGCTCCCGAACCAGTGTACACAGCTCCTCATATGACTTATCTGTGGGTTTCACTGGAGCCAGAAAATTCTTCATGAGGCTGGAGGTCGGTGCCCCGCAGACTGTGAGGAGGACCGCTCTCCTTTTTGCAGCGCTTCCTTCTCCGTCCAGCTCATTGGCTACAAAGTATTGGTCTAGCCGTTCGACATAGGCTTCCCAGTCCTCACTCTCCGAGAACTTCTCCACGATGCCCACAGTTTGCTGCATCTTTATGCCGGATTCGTATACTCGTCGCCAGTTATTGTGCTCCTAACAAGATGAGGCTGCACACAGGGAGGCTAAAGTAACAGTGACCTCAGTCTTTAATAAGACACTCCAGAGTGAGGAACAGGCCTTAGCGGGCCGGCTTATATACAGTGCTCCCAAGGGATATTGGGATCCCTTGGGACTTCAGGGGATGAGCTGGGAGTGCATGCTTTACAGATACACAACAGTTGGCATATTGAATTCTCCACTACCGGCAGGAAGCTAACCAGCCATTCTACAAAAGAAGTAATTAATACGTAAACAAGAGGCGATCCAAAACTCGGCTGCCCATGTCCTAACTTGCAACAAGTCCCACTCGCCCATCACCCTGGTGCTCGCTGAGCTACATTGGCTCCCGGTTAAACAATGCCTCGATTTCAAAATTCTCATCCTTGTTTTCAAATTCCTCCATGACCTCGCCCCTCCCTATCTCTGTAATCTCCTTCAACCCCACAACCCCCCGAGATGTCTGCGCTCCTCTAATTCTGCCCTCTTGAGCATCCCTGATTATAATCGCTCAACCATTGTTGGCCGTGCCTTCTGCTGCCTGGGCCCCAAGCTCTGGAACTCCCTGCCTACACCTCTCCGTCTCTCTACCTCTCTGTCTCTCTACCTCTCTTTCCTCCTTCAACACGCTCCTTAAAACATACCTCTTTGATCAAGCTTTAGTCACCTGTGCTAATTTCTCCTTATGTTTCTTGATGTCAGATTTTTTGTCTCAAAATACTCCTGTGAAGCACCTTGAGATGTTTCACTACCTTAAAGGTGCTATATAAATGCAAGTTGTTGTTGTTATGGGATAGTTTCTTGTGCTGGAGGGCACTCTGATTGAAAATACTGCCACAACTGTTCAGACCATTAAATTACTCTTGTGTGATCCGTACGTTTTTGTTTTGCCAATCTCCGTTCTTTCTGACATAGGTTTTTCTTATGCAGGACGTCGTCCCTGTATTGGAAGCTATTTATTTGCCTAATGAAGGTAGTTACTATTGAGAATTAATAGCGACTTGTGGAGTACGAAGAAGAAAGGCAAATTACTTGCCTTTGTGCTTTTCTCTTAACATGTGGAAGACAACAATTTGAACAGCATCCCCTCATGCCCTTGGCTTAAATAGAAAAGTGTTGTGGTACGGTATATCGATGCAGCATGCATCTTTTAAAACCAACTTTTAACCTACATAATTTAGCTGAGTTTATTTCAAAAAAGAAATGTGTACTGGTTCCTTACTCTGGATTGCTGCACACAAACTTGTGCTGCATTAGCTAACTTGGATAACAGAAATTCAAGGTTAAAAACCACACGGGAGCAAGGTATAGGTTGCAAGAAGGGGACCCGACTTGGTGGAAGGACGACATTGTTGTAAGTGACTCTATCTCTCGTGATTTTCTATTGGAAATGCTTGACGTCGTTGGTATGTGAAAAATAATTTGATTTGAAAACCTCTGAATATCAACACCTGAAGAGAAATATATGTTTTTTTTTTGGTTTGTAAGAGGGGATTATAATAAAATTAGAGCCAGGCCGTCCAGTAGTGAAATCAAGAAGCACTTCTTCATTCAAAGGGTAGTAGAAATCCAGAACTTTCTCCTCAAAGGGCTGTGGGTGCTGTGTCAACTAAAGCTTTCAAGGCTGAGGTCGATCGATTTGATTGGTGAGCGATATGGAGCAAAGGCGAGTAAATGGGTTGGAGGAACAGATCAGCCATGATCTCATTGAACGGTGGAGCAGGCCAGCGGAGCTGAATGGCCTTATCCTCTTCCTATGCAGCTCCACTCCTGCTGTGGGTGACTTTCTCTCCTTTTTTGACCAAAAGGTACAATACAATAACTTCTTAATCTTTCTGATGTATGGAATTACCTCATAAACCTGTGATTGCATTTCTTTCAGTGTGGCACCTTCAGCATAGGTGCAATTCCACAGTTCCGAGCAGTGACACATTTTTAATTGGAATTTCAACTGGAATATGTTCATACCTGCACGACTTTTGTTCCAACTGTAATCTGTTTAAAATAACAATTTTTTTTGTAAGAGATAAGTCGAGCGACACTCGGTACTTCCAATGTTGACATTTTAAGTGTGAACACATTGGTATCCGCAAGATTCTGCAAATCCACTGGGAGGACAGACACACCAGCATTAGCGTCCTCGACCAGGCCAACATCCCCAGCATTGAAGCACTGACCATACTTGATCAGCTCTGCTGGACAGACCACATTGTTCGCATGCCAGACACGAGACTCCCAAAGCAAGCGCTCTACTCGGAACTCCTTCATGGCAAACGAGCCAAAGGTGGGTAGAGGAAACATTACAGGGACACCCTCAAAGCCTCCCTGATAAAGTGCAACATCCCCACTGACACTTGGGAGTCCCTGGCCAAAGACCGCCCTAAGTGGAGGAAGTGCATCCGGGAGGGCGCTGAGCACCTCGAGTCTCATTGCCGAGAGCATGCAGAAATCAAACGAAGGCAGCGGAAAGAGTGTGCGGCAAACCAGTCCCTCCCCCCTCAACGACACTGTCCCACCCATGACAGGGACTGTGGTTCTCGTATTGGACTGTTCAGCCACCTAAGGACTCATTTTTAGAGTGGAAGCAAGACTTCCTCGATTCCGAGGGACTGCCTATGATGGATGATGATGATGATGAACACATTGGGATAGATTTTCATTATAATCATACAATCAAGGATATTTACGGTACAGAAGATGGCCATTCAGATTCGTAAAAACCCATCTGGTTCACTAATGTCCTTTAGAGAAGGGAATCTGTCATCCTTACCAGGTCTGTCCGAAATATGACTTCAGACCCACAGCAGCGTGGTTGACTCTTAACCGCCCTCAGAAATGGCCTAGCGAGCCACTCGGTTATATTCAAGAATGTGGCTCACTACCACCTTCTTGGGGTCAATTGGGAATGGGCAATAAATGCTGGCCTTGCTGGCAATGCGCACATCCTGTGAATGAATTTTTCAAAAAGCTCGGTAGCCTTGTAGATTACAGCATTTCATGTGCATATCCAACTACTCTCTCTAAAAATGAGGGTTTCTGCCTCTACCACTCTTTCAGGCAGTGAGTTCCAGACCCCTCCCCACCAGCCTCTGGGTGAAAATAAATTCTCTTCCACGCCCCTCTAATCCTTCTACCAATTACTCTAAATCTATTGACGTCTCTGCTAATTAGCTGCCTGGCTGTAAATCTTGTGTTGCAGATTGGTTACCATAATGGGTGGTGGATCTGAACCATCGGTTTTACTCCCGGGAGTCTACCAGGTTGAGTACCTGGGATCTGCTCCGTGCTGGTGTGTGAACGCATGGCAGATCTAATTGGCCCACAGTCATGCATATTGCTGTACTTGATCTGCTGGATGGGTGGCGGGACTCGGAAAAGATTACTGTCCATTTAATTGGATTGTCAGATGAGGCAAGGATCATTGCCGAATCTACCCAAGCAAATTGAAGGATGCTTGATTGAATTTCTAATTCTTGTATGTTTTGCTCAGTCCATATCAAAGTGCTCAGTCAAGATTCCAAACCAATAGTGCATATTTTAAATATTCTTCCAGTCCCTGTTTTAAATTTGCTGCAGTGAGTCAGCTGTGGCTCAGTGGGTAGCGCACTCGCCTCTGAGCCAGAAGGTTCCGAGTTCAAGTCCCACTCCAGGAACTCGAGCACAAAAAAATGTAGGCTGACACTTTAATGCAGTGCTGAGGGAGTGCTACATTGTTGGAGGTGCTGTCTTTCGGGTGAGATGTTAAACCGAGGCCCTGTCTGCTCTCTCAAGTGGACGTAAAAGATACCATGAGCAGCGGAGTTATCCCCAGTGGCCTGGCCAATGTTTATCCCTCAATCAACATAACAAAAAAAACAGATTATCTGTTCATTATCACATTGCTGTTTTTGGGAGCTTGCTGTGTGGAGATTGGCTGCTGCGATTCCCACATTTCAACAGTGACGGCACTTCAAAAGTACTTCATTGGCTGTAAAGTGCTTTGAGACATGCGGTGGTTGTGAAAGGCGCTATATAAAAGCAAGGCTTTCTTTCTATGTAGTTGGAAATGTGGATCAAATCGATATTAATGCAACAGTGTAGATATGGCTGTTGGTACCTACCCTTCTGCTCGTTTAACGAACAGGCAGAAAGTTTTTTCTAAAAAAAAATAATTTATTTTCATTCTCCGTGGCTAGACATTTTACAGCAAACAAGTTAATTTGTCAAATGGAACTTTTACGGCTACTTAATTATCTGACCATTTTTCTTGCTGAGGAAGTTAGGGAAGTATTTGTGTTTCTATGACTACATCTGAAGAGTTTTTTGGTTTTGAAAAAAAGACCTGCCTCAGCAGTTGACTGTTATTCAAATTTGAATGACAGAACAAGTCTATTTTGTAGTGTTGCAATTATCAGAGGAAAATCCTTTCAAACTCTAGTGTCATCGGGAAGTGTATTCTTGCCAGCAAGAATTTACTGTTGATATATATGTACAGATGCAAGCGAACAGGATGACAATCATTATAACACTGTATTTGGCAGTTGACATCGAGACTGAAATCACAAAGACAGTGAACAGGAGCTTTTTTTATTTGTTCTTGGGATGTGGGCGTCGGTGGCAAGCCCAGCATTTATTGTCCATTCCTAATTGCCCTTGAGAAAGTGGTGGTGAGCCGCCACCTTGAACCGCTGCAGTCCTCGTAGGGAATTTACTCCCACAGTACTGATTTTGTCGACACGGTTTGTTACAACCGAGTGTCTCGCTGGGCCATTTCAGAGAGCAGTTAAGAGTCAGCTCCATTGCTGTGGGTCTGGAGTCACATATAGGCCCAGACTGGGTAAGGACAGCAGATTTCCTTCCCCTGAAGGACATTAGTGAGCCAGTTGGGACAATCCAATAGTTTCATCGTCACCATTACTGATACAGGTAGAACGTCCAAAATCCGGCCATTGTGCAGATTGCAAGAGTCGTTGTCCGGAATCCGGAAAGATTTCCCAAAAACCGAACTTTTAAGCTGTACATAGCTTTTTCAAACACGGATTCAAAAAAATAAGCAGCACGGCGCGGCCTCGAGTCGTCGGATGTAATGCTCCGAAATCCGGAAATACACGAAACTCGGCCCAAGGGTTTCCGGATTCAGAACGTCAGATTGTCTCTGAAATCCGGATAATCGTCCACGAGGTTTCCGGATTTGGGACGTCGGATTTTCTTCTCCGAAATCTGGAAATATCCGAAACTCGGCCCATGGGTTTCCAGATTCTGGATGTTGGCTTTCTTCTCCAAGACCTGGAAAAACCAGAATGACCTTGGTCCCGACGTTTCCGGTTTCAGGATGTTATACCTGCACTAGCTTTTTCATTCCTGATTTATTTAATTGAATTTAAATTTCCCCAGCTGCCTTGGTGGGATTTGAACTCATGTCGTTAGATCGGTAGTCTAGGCCTCCGGTTGCCTCATCCAGTAACATAACACTATGCTATCGTTCCCACCGGGATACAGATCAGACATGATGCCATTGAATGGTGGAACAGGCTCGAAGGGCTGAATGGCCTCCTCCTGTTCCCAATCAATATATGGGGAAATAACACCAATACATGTTGGAGATTTACGAGCTGTTGCTAACCTGTGAGAGAGAAAGTGTGGCCTTTGCAACCGACAACCGATGAGTGCCATTTTTCATTGTAATTTTTCGGTGTTTAATCGTGCCAAGGTGTAGCTGAGGTTGAACGCTTGGCTGAGATGCACGTTGTAAGTAAGATTATTGATGATGGCCAAAGCAAGGCCTACTGCGTATTGTAGCAAACATCATTTGTTTACATGAAGGTGTTGTCAGTCTATTTCTTGGCGACTACTTTGAATGTTATTTTTCATAATTCTCTTGACATGATGTGCCAATATACGGTCGAAGTTTGGAGTGAGGAAAGTCCATTTGCTTCACCAAAACCACTTTGTTGAACAAGCCATGGATTCACCACAAATTCCTCTAATTGAGGCAATGGAGAAGAGCATCAGAACATAACTGTTAGGAGCAGGAGTAGGCCATACATAGAAACATAGAAACATCGAAAATAGGTGCAGGAGTAGGCCATTCGGCCCTTCTAGCCTGCACCGCCATTCAATGAGTTCATGGCTGAACATGCAACTTCAGTACCCCATTCCTGCTTTCTCGCCATACCCCTTGATCCCCCTAGTAGTAAGGACCTCATCTAACTCCTTTTTGAATATATTTAGTGAATTGGCCTCAACAACTTGAGCCTGCTCCGCCATTCAGTAAGATCATGGCTGATCTTTGACCTCAACTCCACTTTCCCGCCCGATCCCCATGTCCCTGATTTCCCCCTAGAGTGCAAAGAATCTCTGTCTCAGCTGGTATACAGTTGTTTGGGAAATATCTAATGATTCTTGAACGTCGCTGGCACAAAATGAATGCTATTATGTGATTTTGAATTGTCTGATTAAAATCTGTCTGCTTTTCTCGGATGCCGATAAAGAACCTGTGAGAGTGAAATTTTTGAAGCCTGGGTATGATCGCATCTGGCAGCATTATTTGTGATCTAGGGGATCAGTTGTGTGATTGCCTGGTTTTAAGCTGGATTACCCACAAAATGTTAAGAAAATGTGAAATTAGTTGAAATGCCAATGTAATGATTTTCAAATTAGTCAATGAATTGTCGAATAGAAATAAATGGAATAGACCAGTGAATAATTTATGACTCAAGCCAATCTTGTTGGCAGGACAGAAGACATTGATACTCCCCTGATATAAGCAGGAACCACTTCAGCCATGGGAACTCGATACGTGTTCATCTGATGTTGTCTTCTGCTGAAGCTGCTCCGCTGTTTATTGTAAGATGGTGAAAGACAAGGGTCTGCATTTTGCGGTCAGCATCGAACCAACAGCTCTTGCTGTTCATGAAACTTGCAATTGCCCTCGGACTTTCGCACTGTGATTTACGGTAATTATAAATCCAGAACAGCGCGGCGCTCTCTACAGGGGATCTGGGGAACAGAAAGAAAGACTTGCATTTCTATAGCGCCTTTCACGACCAACTGAGATCTCAAAGCGTTTTACAGCTAATGAAGTGTAGTCACTGTTGTAATGTAGGAAATGAGGCAGCCAATTTGCGCACAGCAAGCTCCCACAAACAGCAATGTGATAATGACCAGATAATGTTTTTTTTGTAATGTTGATTGAGGGATAAACATTGGCCCCAGGACACCGGGGATAACTCCCCCTCTTCTTCGAAATAGTGCCATGGGATCTTTGACGTCCATTTGAGAGAGCAGATGGGGCCTTGGTTTAACATCTCATCTGAAAGACGGCAGCTCCGACAGTGCAGCACTCCTTCAGCACTACACTGGGAGTGTCAGTCTAGATTTTGTTTCTGCTCAAGTCCCTGCAGTGGAACTTGAACCCACAACCTTCTGACTCGGAGGCGAGAGTGCTACCCACTGAGCCACGGCTGACCCAGGGAAAGCAATGGTGTGTCTTCTCAACCAATCAGATTGAAGAATCCTTGCTGATAGACGCAGACCTCATTGACACACACAGAGTCTGAACCAGGATGTGGGAGTTGGAATACTTAATTCAATGCAAAATCATTTACAGAAAGCCAAATAAAGAGAAAGAAAGATGAGATTAAGATGGATAAAAGAGTCAAAGTAAAAAGTTAATCTTAATTTTTTAATTAAAATCTCCAACAATAATTTCAAGCTGAAGGATGAGACTCCACACTTGTAAAGCTAAATTTTCTGTGCCTGAGAGGTTGTTTGACGGTAATTAAGACTTAAAATTCACTTACACTTGTTTGGGCAAGCTGGTTTCCTGGCTTGTTTAGTGGGTAAGTACTGCAATTTCACGCCCTTTATTTATCTACACGTCGAGTCTCTCGGCGAGGTACTGGTGCAGTGCAGCTTCTTGAGGAGCAGGGCAACTCCGACAGCAACTTCCTGAATTCCGTGCTTAACTGCGCAAGTGCAGACTCCATACATTGCTGTCGGCTTTACTCCTTAATAATGGTGAACGCTGAAAGCCTCACCGTTAATCTTACTGCAAAATCCGGGCCATGATGACCCAGCCACAATTATTACTCTCTGCCGTCGCTCAACAACAACGACTTGAATTTATGTGGCACCTTTAACGTAGTGAAATATCCAAAGGCACTTCACCTGAGTATTCTGAGACAAGAAAATTGACACCGAGCCACATAAGGAGAAATTACAGCAGGTGACGAGGTAGGGTTTAAGGAGCATCTTGAGGGAGGAATGAGAGGTGGAGAGGTTTAGGGAGGGAATTTCAGATCTTAGGCCCCAGGCAACAGAAGGCACAGCCACCAATGGTTGAACGATTATAATCAGGGATGATCAAGAGGAGCGCAGATACCTCGGTGGGGGATTTGTGGGACTGGAGGAGATTACAGAGATGGGAAGGGGCGAGGCCATGGAGGGATTTGAAAACCAGGATGAGAATTTTGAAATCGAGGCGTTGCTTAACCGGATGCCAATGTAAATCAGCAGGAATTGCAGGTGGGCCAGACAGTGGTTGAAGGAAAGGTGGGTGGGGAGTCTGGTTTGCCGCACGCTCCTTCCGCTGCCTGCGCTTGGTTTCTACATGTTCTC
Source organism: Pristiophorus japonicus (assembly GCF_044704955.1). Taxonomy (NCBI): domain Eukaryota; kingdom Metazoa; phylum Chordata; class Chondrichthyes; family Pristiophoridae; genus Pristiophorus; species Pristiophorus japonicus. The sequence goes on from NC_091980.1 coordinate 299,659,461, forward strand.
GGCAATGAGACTCGAGGTGCTCAGCGCCCTCCCGGATGCACTTCTTCCACTTTGGGCGGTCTTGGGCCAGGGATTCCCAGGTGCCGGTGGGAATGTTGTACTATATCAAGGAGTCCTTGAAATGTTTCCTCTACTCACCTGGGGCTCGCTTGCTGTGTAGGAGTTTTGATTAGAGCACTTGCTTTGGGAGCCTCGCGTCGGGCATGCGAACGACGTGGACGCCCAATGGAGCTGGTCGAGTGTGGTCAGTGCTTCGATAATGGGGATGTTGGCCTGAGTGAGAACACTGACATTGGTGGGTCTATCCTCCCAGTGGATTTTGTAGGATCTTGCAGAGGCAGCACTGGTGGTACTTCTCCAGCACTTTGAGTTGTCTACTGTATAGTCCATGTCTCTCAGCCATATAGGAAGGCGGGTATCACTTTTGCCCTGTAGACCATAAGCTTGGTGCCAGATTTGAGGTCCTGGTCTACAAACACTCTCTTCCTCAGGCGACTGAAGGATGTGCTGGCACACTGGAGGCAGTGTTGGACCTCATCATCGATGTCTGCCCTTGCTGATAGTAGGGTCCCGAGGTATGGAAAATGGTCTGCATTGTCCAAGGCCGCGCCGTGGATTTTGATGACTGGGGGGGCAGTGCTGTGTGGCGGGGTCACATTGGTGGAGGATCTTTGACTTACGGATGTTCAGTGTGTGTAAGACCCATGCTTTCATACACCTCGGTGAAGGTGTTGACGATGGCTTGGTGTTTGGCCTCTGAATGTGCGCAGATGCAAGCGTCATCCGTGTACTGTAGTTCGATGACTGAGGATAGGATGATCTTGGATCTAGCCTGGAGGCGACGAAGGTTGAACAGGTTCCCATTGATTCAATAGTTTAGTTCCACTCCAGTGGGGAGCTTGTTGAGAGTGAGATGGAGCATAGGATGCGTTGGTGCGATGACGCAGCCCCGCTTGACCCCGGTCAGGACGTGAATTGGATCTGTGGTGGATCCGTTGGACAGGATACACCTTGCATGTCGTCATGGAGCAGGTGGAGGATGGTGACAAACTTTTGGGGGCAGCCGAAACGGAGGAGGACGCTCCATAGTCCCTCACGGTTAACAGTGTCAAAGGCCTTTGTGAGGTCAAAGAAGGCCATGTACAAGGGTTGGTGCTGTTCCCTGCATTTCTCTTGTAGTTGTTGCATAATGAAGATCATATCCATTGTACCCCTCAGTGGACTGAATCCGCATTGTGACTCTGGGTGGAGCTCTCGGAGTCTTGTACAAGATCTTGGTTAGACCACATTTAGAATGCAGTGTCTAGGTTTGGTCCCCTCACATGGCGGGCAATATATAAAAGGTTTTGGAAAAGGTTCAGAGGGTTGGCCACGAATGTTTCCCAACTGAAACAACCTTAGATAGGCTTTAAATCCAGGTTCTAGTCTCTTTATACTGAAGGGGTTGACTGTGGATGGGCAATGGCAGACATTTAGAGACCGCATGGATGAACTACAACAATTGTACATTCCTGTCTGGCGTAAAAATAAAAAAGGGAAGGTGGCTTAACCGTGGCTATCAAGGGAAATCAGGGATAGCATTAAAGCCAAGGAAGTGGCATACAAATTGGCCATAAATAGCAGCGAACCCGGGGACTGGGAGAAATTTAGAACTCAGCAGAGGAGGACAAAGGGTTTGATTAGGGCAGGGAAAATGGAGTACGAGAAGAAGCTTGCAGGGAACATTAAGACGGATTGCAAAAGTTTCTATAGATATGTAAAGAGAAAAAGGTTAGTAAAGACAAACATAGGTCCCCTGCAGTCAGAATCAGGGGAAGTCATAACGGGGAACAAAGAAATGGCAGACCAATTGAACAAGTACTTTGGTTCGGTATTCACTGAGGAGGACACAAACAACCTTCCGGATATAAAAGGGGTCGGAGGGTCTAGTAAGGAGGAGGAACTGTGGGAAATCCTTATTAGTCATGAAATTGTGTTGGGGAAATTGATGGGATTGAAGGCCGATAAATCCCCAGGGCCTGATGGACTGCATCCCAGAGTACTTAAGGAGGTGGCCTTGGAAATAGTGGATGCATTGACAGTCATTTTCCAACATTCCATTGACTCTAGATCAGTTCTATGGAGTGGAGGGTAGCCAATGTAACCCCACTTTTTCAAAAAGGAGAGAGAGAGAAAACAGGGAATTATAGACGGTCAGCCTGACATCGGTAGTGGGTAAAATGATGGAATCAATTATTAAGGATGTCATAGCAGTGCATTTGGAAAGAGGTAATATGATAGGTCCAAGTCAGCATGGATTTGTGAAAGGGAAATCATGCTTGACAAATCTTCTGGAATTTTTTGAGGATGTTTCCAGTAGAGTGGACAAGGGAGAATCAGTTGATGTGGTATATTTGGACTTTCAGAAGGCTTTCGACAAGGTCCCACACAAGAGATTAATGTGCAAAGTTAAAGCACATGGGATTGGGAGTAGTGTGCTGACATGGATTGAGAACTGGTTGTCAGACAGGAAGCAAAGAGTAGGAGTAAATGAGGACTTTTCAGAATGGCAGGCAGTGACTAGTGGAGTACCGCAAGGTTCTGTGCTGGGGCCCCAGCTGTTTACACTGTACATTAATGATTTAGAAGAGGGGATTAAATGTAGTATCTCCAAATTTGCGGATGACACTAAGTTGGGTGGCAGTGTGAGCTACGAGGAGGATGCTATGAGGCTGCAGAGCGACTTGGATAGGTTAGGTGAGTGGGCAAATGCATGGTAGATGAAGTATAATGTGGATAAATGTGAGGTTATCCACTTTGGTGGTAAAAACAGAGAGACAGACTATTATCTGAATGGTGACAGATTAGGAAAAGGGGAGGTGCAAAGAGACCTGGGTGTCATGGTACATCAGTCATTGAAGGTTAGCATGCAGGTACAGCAGGCGGTTAAGAAAGCAAATGGCATGTTGGCCTTCATAGCGAGGGGATTTGAGTACAGGGGCAGGGAGGTGTTGCTACAATTGTACAGGGCCTTGGTGAGGCCACACCTGGAGTATTGTGTACAGTTTTGGTCTCCTAACCTGAGGAAGGACATTCTTGCTATTGAGGGAGTGCAGCGAAGGTTCACCAGACTGATTCCCGGGATGGCGGGACTGACCTATCAAGAAAGACTGGATCAACTGGGCTTGTATTCACTGGAGTTCAGAAGAATGAGAGGGGACCTCATAGAAACGTTTAAAATTCTGACGGGGTTAGACAGGTTAGATGCAGGAAGAATGTTCCCAATGTTGGGGAAGTCCAGAACCAGAGGACACAGTCTAAGGATAAGGGGGAAGCCATTTAGGACCGAGATGAGGAGGAATTTCTTCACCCAGAGAGTGGTGAACCTGTGGAATTCTCTACCACAGAAAGTTGTTGAGGCCAATTCACTAAATATATTCAAAAAGGAGTTAGATGACGTCCTTACTACTAGGGGAATCAAGGGGTATGGTGAGAAAGCAGGAATGGGGTACTGAAGTTGCATGTTCAGCCATGAACTAATTGAATGGCGGTGCAGGCTAGAAGGACCGAATGGCCTACTCCTGCACCTATTTTCTATGTTTCTATGTTTTTGAGGTGTGCACTTCAGGGTGATTTGATCCAGGTGTATCAAATAGTTACATTTCCATATTGTGTTCCTATTGACAGATTGAGGAAAACCATGTGAATAAATTTTAAGGGTAGTGCTATGTTAGAAATTAGGCAGTTCTTCCTTTGCCAGAGGATAGTAAACCTATGGAATGAGTTGTCAGCACAGAGTGCTGACCCTTGACAAACCTTTAAAATTGGACCATCCTGACTGGGGTGGCAATCAGGGCTCATAAAAGTGTAGGTGCTTAACCAGGCAATATAATGTGGTCAATGGGTCAGCAAGGAATTTTCCAGATTTTCTTTGCCCCCCCCAATTGGCCTTGCGATTTTAAAAATCTTCTCTGTGTTGCTTCTCCTGGCTATGAGTGTGTAAGCGATGTCCAATCACACTGCTTCGGGCAACCCGACTGTATATGGCAGGCATGATGTGTTCAGAATTTGCAAGTCAAAAAATCTTAACCATGCTGGGCTTCCAGAATCCTTATTTGCCTTTTAGTTAACCAACCCATAATCCCTTGCATTTTGCTATAAGTGAATCTATCTGTTCATTTGGTTCAGGTATTGATTGTGGTTCATAACAGTAACTATGCAATTGTTTACTTTGCTCAACGTATCTTTATAATCAAATCCTATGGTTTTCAGCATTACAGAGATTGTAGCATGTTTTACCTTGAAATAGATCTGCTAGTCAGATGATGGAACAGTATTTTATGGACTAAAAATAAACCTTTGTTCTCATTAAATATCAGCTTGACTCAGTGGGTGCTACAGAGTCAGAAGATTTAAGCCCCACTACAGGACTTGAGCACACAATCTAGATGCAGTGTTGCACTGTTGGAGGTTCCGTCTTTCGATGAGATGTTAAACCGAAGTACCATCTACCTGTTCAGGTGGATGTAAAAGATCCTATGGCGCTATTTTAAGAATAGCAGGGGATTCTTGGTCAAGATTCATCCCTCAACCAATGGCAAAAAAATAGATTAGACGGTTATTTATCTCATTGCTGTTTGTGGGACCTTGCTGTGTGCAAATTGGCTGCCATGTTTACCTACATAGCCACTTTGTTTCAAAATTTAATTAATTGGCTGTGAAGCGTTTTTGGGACACCCAGAGGACATAAAAGGTACAAGTTATTTTTCTAAATATCACATAGGATGTACGGCACAGAAACAGGCCATTCGGCCCAACCAGCCCATGCTGGCGTTTATGCTCCATTCGAGCCTCCTCCCGTCTTTCCTCATCTAAATCTATCAGCATAACCCTCTATTCCCTTCTCCCTCATACGCTTGTCCAGCCTCCCCTTAAATGCACCGACACTATTCGCCTCAACCACTCTGTGATAGCGAGTTCCACATTCTCGCCACTCTCTTGGTTAAAAATGTTTCTTCTGAATTACCCATTTGATTTCTTATTCCTCAACTTTAAGCAGCTGCAATGCATTTTGCAGACTTTACAAAAGATTGACGTCGACCATGATTATTTTGTTGCAATGATTATATTACAGTGCAACATGGTATGTTAATTCTCGTCACGAATGAGATGTGGGTGGTTGCTCACTTCGGGCTGATAAGTGGAAATGCATGATTTCTATAAAAGAAGAGTATAAACATCTGAGTCGTGACACACTATCACACCAATTCCTGTTGATTCAAAGAATGGGTAGTACCCTACTGTATTCTGGGTTCCAGTGCAGACAACATAGCTGGAACTCGAATGGAAAATTCGTTTGGTTGGACATGTCACAGAAGGATATTTGATGCTCCACTAACATAAATTAGAAAAGATACAATGTACTGGCACGATCTTTCCCAAAATATATATATTTTTAAATTCTTGACTTGGACCTAGTACCTTAAAATGTTACTGCAAATGTGGAAACTACTCTTGTCTTGCATATTCAGTATTGCCAGACTACACACGATATAATGCCATTTTAATTGTAATGCCCAATTTAGTAGATTTTAATTTGGGATGACAATATCGACATCTGAAAGAGGAAGTTCATATTTTGGCTACAAATCCATGCGTGAATCATCAACTTGTTTACTGTTTCCATACTTTCTATCTGATTCAGCTCTTCTAATGTCGATGTTAAATGCTTCTTTTGGAAACAAGTGCTTTTTAAAATTGCAGGCCATTGCAACACGCACACAATTAAGCTTTTAAAGAGTCAGCAATAATTTAAACCAATTAGTTATGACACTCACACCTAAAACAAAGTGTAATACTGCAGCGTTAAATTATAAATATTCGTTCAGTCAGAAGAGGTAACGAATAATTTTTAGGGAGACCAGATCTTGCAGACATTGAGCTTCCATCTTTTTATGCAATCTTACATCTTCAGAGATTTGAAGTTTAGAGTAATTTGATGCTGTCTGTATAAACTGGAAGGTGGATGAACTAAAATCCTACAGCTGCATAGTCCACACACCATCGATAAAAATATACACTTGTATTTATAAAGCACCTTTCACATCCTCAGGACATCCCAAAGTGCTTTACAGCCAATAAAGTACTGTTTGAAGTGTAGTCACGGCAGCTAATTTGCGCACAAGCAAGCTCCCACAAAACAGCAATGTGATAATGGCCAGATGATCTTTTTTGTGATGTTGAGCGAGATACAAATATTGGCCAGGACACCGGGGATAACTCCCCTGCTCTTCGGAATAGTGCCAGGGGATTTTTTACATCCACCCGAGAGAGCAGACGGGGCCTCGGTTTTAATGTCTCATCCGAAAGACGGCACCTCTAACAGTGCAGTGCTCCCTCAGCACTTCACTGGAGTGTCAGCCTGGAGTTTTGTGCTCCAGTCTCTGGAGTGGGACCTGAACCCACGCTCTTCTGACTCAGAGGTGAGAGTGCCACAGCTGACACATTAACATGCACAAAAATATGATGTAAATTTAATTGGGTCAGTGCCAGGCACTTGTTAATTTTGTATAAGACTTGAAATAATTTGTTTTTGAGAGAAGACATGTGGAGAACGCTGTAAACATTTTGGATAGTTGTATGCAGTTGAGGGATGGAGTACAATAACATGGAAGTCGTGCTACAACTGGATAGGGTATTGGTGAGGCCACACCTGGAGTACTGCGCACAGTTTTGGGGCTCGATTTTCCCCAGTGATTTGCGCAGGCTGCTCTTTTTGGCCTAAGTTGAAAAACATAGAAACATAGAAAATAGGTGCAGGAGTAGGCCATTCGGCCCTTCGAGCCTGCACCACCATTCAATAAGATCATGGCTGATCATTCACCTCAGCACCCCTTTCCTGCTTTCTCTCCATACCCTTTGATCCCTTTAGCCGTAAGGGCCATATTTAATTCCCTCCTGAATCTATCTAATGAACTGTCATCAACAACTCTCTGCCGTAAGGAATTTCACAGGTTCACAACTCTGAGTGAAGAAGTTTCTACTCATCTCAGTCCTAAATGGCTTACCCCTTATCCTAAGACTGTGACCCCTGGTTCTGGAATTCCCCAGAATCAGGAACATTCTTCCTGCATCTAACCTGTCCAGTCCGTCAGTATTTTATATGTTTCTATGAGATCCCCTCTCATTCTTCTAAACTCCAGTGAATATAGGCCCAGTTGATCCAGTCTCTCCTCATATGTTTCCCCAATCAGTTTGCACCAGGCAACTGAGTTAGTTACGATTTTTTTAGGTCTGTGTTTTCTTTCAGCCAATTCTGGCCATTTGGGGAAGTTTGGCCAGCTGAGAGTTACTCCAGTTCTGATTAAGTCAGCGTATGTGGCCTCTCCAGAAAACCCTTCCGGAGAGTTAAGGAAATCGGCGCAGCAGATGCCCGGACATACTAAAAGAATTTGAAAAACACATAGCAGCAACTTACCTCCAACCCCGCCCGAAGGCTGTCCGGTCCCATTCTTGGTTTCCGGTTAGTTCAGAGAAGGTTCATGAGGTTGATTCCTGAGATGAAGGGCTTGCCTTATGAAGAAAAGTTGAGCAGGTTGGGCCTATACTCATTGGAGTTTAGAAGAATGAGGAGTAATCTTATTGAAACATATAAGATAATGAGGGGGCTCGGCAAGGTGGATGCAGAGAGGATGTTTCCACATACGTGGGGGAATCTAGAACTAGAGGAACATAATTTAAGAATAAGAGGTCACCCATTTAGAACTGAGATGAGGAAGAATTGCTTCTCTGAGGTTTGTAAATCTGTGGAGTTCTCTGCCCCAGAGAGCTGTGGAGGCTGGGTCTTTGAATATATTTAAGAGGGAGATAGACAGATTTTTGAGCGATAAGGGAGTAAAGGGTTATGGGGAGTGGGCGGGGAAGTGGAGCTGAGTCCATGATCAGATCAGCCATGATATTAAATGGTGGAGCAGGCTCGAGAGGCCGAATGGCCTACTCCTGCTCCTATTTCTTATGTTCTTATGCAGTGATGCATGTTTGTAACTGTGCAAGATTATATAAATAGCTTACTTAAAAGCAAAGAAAACAGCTTTAGAAAATATTATTTTGAAGCAGGATAATAAAGGCTGGAGTGTTCACAAGGCGGTATCAAAAGGCAGTTCGTATAATCTCAAGTTATATCATCTGCGATGTTCACTTAGCTGGGCAAAGTTGAGAGACGCATTGGATTATACAGATATAGCCTTTAACTTTCTGGTTCTATGGGACCAGTTTACAAAGTGCCTTTGATCATTGGAGGCAAAAGTCGTCTCATGGCCATCTCATTGGCTTCTTAAAAAAAAAAAACGGGCAGCCAGGAGTTGAAGATTGTGGGGATGCTAAGGGAACTTCAACCATCCCTTTGACGTCCAACGTCCCCCTGATGCCATATTCAGGAAACGGGCGTACGGTTGCATTTTCTATGTAAATCGGGGGCCTGCGCCAGTTATAGGACCACGAAGCAAGGTACAGGTGGTACAACAACAACTTCACAGGAGTTTTAGGAGATGAAAAATTTGACACCGAGCCACACAAGTAGAAATTAGCGCAGGTGACCAAAAGCTTGTTCAAAGAGGTATGTTTTAAGGAGCGTCTTGAAGGAGGAAAGGGAGGTGGAGAGGTTTAGGCAGGGAGTTCCAGAGCTTAAGGCCCAGGCAGCAGAAGGCACGGCCATCAATGGTTGAGCGATTATAATCAGGGATGCTCAAGAGGGTGGAATTGGAGGAGTTCAGACATCATGGAGGGGGGTGGGGGGAGGGTGTTATAGGGCTAGAGGAGATTACAGAGATAGGGAAGGGCGAGGTTATGAATAGATTTGAAAATAAAGATGAGAATTTTGAAATCGAGGGGTTGCTTAACCGGGAGCCAGTGTAGGTCAGCGAGCACAGGGGTGATGGGTGAGCGGGACTTGATGCGAGTTAGGACATGGGCAGCGGAGTTTTGGATCGCCTCCAGTTTACGTAGTGTAGAATGTGGGAGGCCAGCCAGAAGTGCATTGGAATAGTCAATTGTGCGAGCTCGGCCTAGTTATAACAGGACCTGAGCGGCCTAACCAGCAGTCTGCACCCTTGTGCTGGACTTGGCTGGGCTCAGACAGGCAGGGACCGATGCACGGAGCTATTGTTCACTGACCTGCTGCACGTTTTGGGTGCAAGTCAAATTTCTCCACCATTTGAGCATTCTTTTTTATTTTTGCACAATTAAATCTTCATTTATTGCCTGACTTATTGAGGATACTCAATGGCAAGCTGTTGTATGTGGAATTTATCCCTTGAATTGTTTCCACGCAGTCAGCCGTGGCTCAGTGGGTAGCACCCTCGCCTCTGAGTCAGTAGGTTGTGGGTTCAAATCCCACACCAGACACTTGAGCACTAAAATCTAGGCTGACACTCCAGTGCAGTGCTGAGGGAGCGCTGCACTGTCGGAGGTGCCGTCTTTCAGATGAGACGTTAAACCGAGGCCCCGTCTGCTCTTTCAGGTGAACGTAAAAGATCGCATGGCACTATTTTGAAGAAGAGCAGGGGAGTTATCCCTGGTGTCCTGGCCAATATTTATCCCTCAATCAACATAACATGGTCATTATCACATTGCTGTTTGTGGGAGCTTGCTGTGCACAAATTGTCAGCCGCGTTTCCCACATTACAACAGTGACTGCACTTCAAAAGTACTTAATTGGCTGTAAAGTGCTTTGAGACATCCAGTGGTCGTGAAAGATGCTGTATAAATCCAAGTCTTTAAATGTTGAAAGGTTTCTACTTGCCAGTAGGATAACTTCTGTATTCAAAGGCTTAAAGTTATGATGTTCATTGCAGTTATTATGCTATAAAACATGACAGGTTCGTTTTATTGCTTCATGAATTGCTTTGTGATCTGAACTACAGTAAACATCAAAGTCACTTAAAGACCTTCTATGTCTTTAGGTGTAGTAGGTTTTACCTCTCCTTGTGACTTAAAAAATCCATTACTGGAGAATAAAAAATCGCAGTCATGGGCAGGTAGAGCATTAACTGGGAGCATGTTGAAATGTTTTTGCTTCATGAATATGGAACTGAGCGATACACGTCAAGAAGGTTTTTAAATTTATGAAGGGTTTAGATTGAATAAATTGAGAGAACATGTTTCCAGTGGCTTCAGGGTTGATAACCAGAGGACACAGATTTAAGGTGGTTGGCAAAAGAACCAGAGGCAACATGAGGAAAAACTCTTTTTTACACAACCAGTTGTTAGGATTTGGAAGGCACTGCCCGATTGGGTGGTGGATATACATTCAATAGTAGCCTTCAGAAGGGAATTGATAAATACTGGAAGGAGAAAAAAAGTGCAGGGATTTGGGGACAGGGCGGTGGAGTGCGACCAATATTGCCTCATAAACTGAGAGGTCCCGCTCTGGTCGCTCGCCAGCTGCCGCCACTGGAAGATATCATCATTAAAGGCAGTCCCTTGGAATCGAGGAAGACTTGCTTCCACTCTTTAAAAATGAGTCCTTAGAAACATCGAAAATAGGTGCAGGAGTAGGCCATTCGGCCCTTCGAGCCTGCACCGCCATTCAATGAGTTCATGGCTGAACATGCAACTTCAGTACCCCATTCCTGCTTTCTCGACATACCCCTTGATCCCCCAAGTAGTAAGGACGACATCTAACTCCTTTTTGAATATATTTAGTGAATTGGCCTCAACAACTTTCTGTGGTAGAGAATTCCACAGGTTCACCACTCTCTGGGTAAAGAAGTTTCACTTCATCTCAGTCCTAAATGGCTTAACCCTTATCCTTAGACTGTGACCCCTGGTTCTGGACTTCCCCAACATTAAGAACATAAGAACATAAGAATTAGGAACAGAAATAGGCCATCTAGCCCCTCGAGCCTGCTCCGCCATTCAATAAGATCATGCCTGATCTGGCCGTGGACTCAGCTCCACTTACCCGCCCGCTCCCAGTAACCCTTAATTCCCTTATTGGTTAAAAATCTATCTATCTGTGACTTGAATACATTCAATGAGCTAGCCTCAACTGCTTCCTTGGGCAGAGAATTCCACAGATTTACAACCCTCTGGGAGAAGAAATTCCTTCTCAACTCGGTTTTAAATTGGCTCCCCCATATTTTGAGGCTGTGCCCCCTAGTTCTAGTCTCCCCTACCAGTGGAAACAACCTCTCTGCCTCTATCTTGTCCATCCTGTTCATGATTTTAAATGTTTCTATAAGATCACCCCTCATCCTTCTGAACTCCAACGAGTAAAGACCCAGTCTACTCAATCTATCATCATTAGGTAACCCCCTCATCTCCGGAATCAGCCTAGTGAATCGTCTCTGTATCCCCTCCAAAGCCAGTATATCCTTCCTTAAGTAAGGTGACCAAAACTGCACGCAGTACTCCAGGTGCGACCTTACCAATACCCTATACAGTTGCAGCAGGACCTCCCTGCTTTTGTACTCTATCCCTCTCGCAATGAAGACCAACATTCCATTCGCCTTCCTGATTACCTGCTGCACCTGCAAACTAACTTTTTGGGATTCATGCACAAGGATCTAAAAGAGTTTCATGCACAAGGACCCCCAGGTCCCTCTGCACCTCAGCATGTTGTAATTTCTCCCCATTCAAATAATATTCCCTTTTACTGTTTTTTTTCCCCAAGGTGGATGACCTCACACTTTCCGACATTGTATTCCATCTGCCAAACCTTAGCCCATTCGCTTAACCTATCCAAATCTCTTTGCAGCCTCTCTGTGTCCTCTATACAACCCGCTTTCCCACTAATCTTAGTGTCATCTGCAAATTTTGTTACACTACACTCTGTCCCCTCTTCCAGGTCATCTATGGGAACATTCTTCCTGCATCTAACCTGTCTAAACCCGTCAGAATTTTAAATGTTTCTATGAGATCCCCTCTCATTCTTCTGAACTCCAGTGAATACAAGCCCAGTTGATCCAGTCTTTCTTGATAGGTGACTGAACAGTCCAATACGAGAACCACAGTCCCTGTCACAGGTGGGGCAGATAGTCGTTGAGGGTAAGGGAGGGTGGGACTGGTTTGCCGTGCGCTCTTTCCGCTGCCTGCGCTTGATTTCTGCACGCTCTCGGCGATGATACTCGAGGAGCTCAGCGCCCTCCCGGCTGCACTTCCTCCGCTTAGGGCGGTCTTTGGCCAGGGACTTCCAGGTGTCAGTGAGGATGTTGCACTTTTTCAGGGTGTCCCTGTAACGTTTCCTCTGCCCACCTTTAGCTCGTTTGCTGTGAAGGAGTTCCGAGTAGAGCGCTTGCTTTGGGAGTCTCGTGTCTGGCATGCGGACAATGTGACCTGCCCAGCGGAGCTGATCAAGTGTGGTCAGTGCTTCAATGCTGGGGATGTTGGCCTGGTTGAGGACGCTAACGTTGGTGCGTCTGTCCTCCCAGGGGATTTGTAGGATCTTGCGGAGGCATCTTTGGTGGTATTTCTCCAGCGATTTGAGGTGTCTGCTGTACGTGGTCCAGGGAAGATCCCACGCATGAGCGACCACACGCTGAGCGAACAGCACATTTAAAGGGGCTGCACAAGGAAAGAAATTCGAGGGAACATTGAGTGGGACTAACTGGATTGCTAACAGTGGTCCAACTAAGCCTCAATGGCTCTGGGAAAGGAAGGGTCAGAACTCAGCTGGAGAGTTTGCTGCTAATCGTCATACTGAATGTGTTGTTCATGATCAAGTAGCCTCTTGATACTCCCAATCTCGATGCCCACATGAAGCATGATCCTTGGATGGGCAGAAACAAAGAAAGACTTGCATTTATATAGCACCTTTCGCAACCACCGGATGTCCCAAGGCACTTTACAGCCAATTAAGTCATAGTTGTAATGCAGGAAACGCAGCAACCAATTTGCGCACAGCAAGCTCCCACAAACAGCAATGTGATAACCAGATAATCTGCTTTAGTCTTCTTTTTTCAAATGCTAGTATCAAAGCAAATCAAATGTCAATGTCTAAGTCAGATATCCAGGCTAAAGCTTCCGGTGTAACAGTGTGGATATATTGTAGGCTGCCTGTGAATTCCCTCTGAGAGCAGGGCTCAATGTTATGCTCCAGGGTCTGATTAGGAGCCCCATCTTCCCATGATGGAGATGCTTTCATCTTCTACCTATGGAGAAGCTGGCAGCATCTACCATGACCGGTTCTGGGGCGGTTGATGGTTGTCCATTGTTTGCGAGGAAGGTTTGATCTTTCAGGTTGTACAGTGGGGTCCTCGATAAGGAATCCATTCCGTATGTTGCAGTTCTTCCAAACATTGCCATCAGTCATCAAGGCTGAGGGGAGATCGTTGAAGGGCTTCGGCGACAGTCCAAAATGGCCTTCTAGATTTGAGACGGGCTGGTGGAAGGTTGTTCAAGTCGGCCTGGATAGGCATGTCTTTGCTGGTGTAACAGTTGTATTCTCTGGAGATGGCATATTCATGGCGTAGATGTGGTGATGCGATGTTTGCAAGCATGGGCAGCCAAGGTGTTGGTGTCGATAAAAGTGCACCGGTGAAAATTCTCAAAGGAGAATTCAGCTGGACATCGACGGATTTGACATGCGGATTTGATAGCCATGCCGGAGAGCAGTACTCCGCTGTCGGGTACTCCAGGGCGAGTGCTGCCGTATGGAGGGTTTGAGCACCTGCTCCCCATGTGGATCCGGCGAGTTTCTGGATCAAGTTGACCCTACTCTTTAGTTTCTTCCCAAGGATCTGGAGATGTTTATATGACCGGGTGCTTTTAAGCATGACTCCTAAATAGGAGGGTTTTTGGCATGGTTTACCTCTGCGCTGCAAAAGAAGACTTTCAAAGCTTTGTTTGCTTGATGAGTGTTGAGGTGGAATATCGAGGTGACGGTCTTTTGTGAGTTTGGCCGGAGTCGCCATCAGTTGGCCTCCATCCCTCTGTAAATCACTGGTCAGGGTTTCATCTGTTTTAGTGATGTTGGTTGAGGGATAAATATTGGCCAGGACATCGGGGATAACTCCCCTGCTCTTCTTCGAAATAGTGCCGCGGGATCTTTTATGTCCACCTGAGAGGGCAAACGGGGCCTCAGTTTAACATCTCCTCTGACAGTGCAGCACTCCCTCAGTATTGCACTGGAATGTCAGCCTAGGTTTTGTTTTCCTGCTCAAGTCTCTGAAGTGGGACCTGAACCCACAACCTTCTGACTCCGAGGCGAGGATGCTGCCCACTGAATCATGGCTGACGTGGCAGAGTACTGTAGGGTGCCTGGCATTAAGAACATAAGAAATAGAAGCAGCAATAGGCCGTTCAGCCCCTCGAGCCTGCTCCGACATTCAATAAAATCATGGCTGATCTTCTACCTCAACTCCACTTTTCCGTCTGATCCCCATATCCCTTGATTCCTTTAAAATCCAAATATTTATCGATTTCTGTCTTGAAATATACTCGATGACTGAGGGCCCACAGTCCTCTGGGGTAGAGAATTCCAAAGATTCACAACCCTCTGAGTGAAGTAATTTCTCCTTACCTCAGTCCTAAATGGCCAACCCCTTATTCTGAGACTGTGACCCCTGGTTCTAGACTCCCCAGCCAGGGGAAAATCCTTCCTGCATCTACCCTGTTAAGCCCTGTAAGAAGTTTATACATTTCAATGAGATCACCTCTCATTCTTCTAAACTCTAGGGAATATAGGCCTCGTCTACTCAATCTCTTCTCATCGGATAATCCCCCACCATCCCAGGAATCAGCTTGATGAACCATCGTTGCACTCCCTCTGGCATTCATGGAACAATACCTGTGTTCTTTTGAGAAGAGAGTTGAAGAAATGTAGTAAAACTTTCTTTTTCTCCAGGGTGCTGTATTGCTCTTAATATTTTATTTGTGTGGTTTTTAGTACTGGTATGGGAGTTTCCTGCTAAACTTTGATACGATAATGTATGCACCTGTGAGTATGCTAGTTATAGAACTGTTGCATTGTGAGTGGCTTCATCAGTCACGTGATGTTCACAAGACTCAATGAAACCCCAGTTAGTTGGTGTAGGTCATCCACGATGAGGTTTGCAGTTGTGAGCCGAGTGGATGAACTGGTAATGTGCAGCATGATTGTTAATAAAACAACTAATTCTTAATAGCAATGTGGGTAGCACCATAATAGCAATAATACAAAAAGAGCCTGGGGAGGGGGAGGGGGGGGGGTGAACATAGAAATAGGAGCAGGAGTAGGCCATTTGGCCCCTTGAGCCTGCTCCGTTATTCAATAAGATCATGGCTGATCTGATCTTGGCCTCAATTTCAATTCCCCGCCCGCTCCCCATAACCATTCACTCTCTTATTGCTCAAAAATCTGTCTACCTCAGCCTTGAATATATTCAATGACCCAGCCTCCACAGCTCTCTGGGACAGAGAATTCCACAGATTCACAACCCTCAGAGAAGAAATTCCTCCGCATTTCCATTTTAAATGGGTGACCCCTTATTCTGAGACTATGCCCCCTAGTTCTAGATTTCCCCATGAGAGGAAACATCCTCTCAGCATCTACCCTGTCAAGCCCTCTCAGAATCTTATACGTTTCAATAAGATCACCTCTCATTCTTCTAAACTCCAATGAGTACAGGCCCAACCTGCTCAACCTTTCTTCATAAGACAACCCCTTCATCTCAGGAATCAATCTTGTGAACCTTCTCTGAGCTGCCTCCAATGCAAGTATTGCCCTCCTTAAATGAGAATATGGACTTGAAATTAGTATTCCTGTGCTGTGTTCATGAGGCTTTAATGAGGCATAAAGCAGCGCCTTGCACAGAATCAAATTCCAGGGGCTCCATGCTTCTGTTGTACGCCTAGAATGAAAACGCTTTGCCGCTGCATGGTTTTCGAGTCCTGCGTCGTGCATACTGACACAGCGTGCCAATAAACCTGTGCGCAGAAGGGAACACCTCAAGGAAAAGGACCTTCTTGACTTGGGCTGATCACATAGCCAAGCAATAAGGCAGTACTGGTTAACTGAGCAGACAAGCGTGAAGAATTCAAAGCTGGTTGCGACTCCCACGTTGCCTACACATGTGCATCACAGTTACGTGCTCATTTTATAGCTGTGATCCCCCTTCTTCCAGTGGCACTTCATGTTTCAGACCAAGCTGGGGGAAAGTTCACGGGTTCGTTGAGCATGTCTCCTATTGTATTTTAATGAAGGAAGGTGTTTGTATTTGTGTTGATAAGCCTTGGCTCATTAACATTTTTTCCATCAATGTGGATTTCGCCGGTTAAATAAGATGTGAACTTTTCAGTTTCAAATTGATTTGAGGACAGTTATGTGCTGAAATTTGAGAATAACCTGCAATACAAAAAATTAGATGGTAACATCGTGAAAGTCTGATATGAAGGTCAGTGAAGCAGACTGCATATAGTTTCTGTTGTACGTTGATATCCTATACGGTATAGAGTTATCAGGGACCTCAGTTCTCAGAATGATCGTTTTGAAAAAGAGCAGCAAGGCAGCACACTGGTTAGACCTCAACTGGAGTATTGTGCCCAATTCTGGACAGCAAACTTTTAGCAAGGATGCCAAGGCTGCAGAGGAGGTGCAGAGCACATTTACTAGAATGGTACCAGTGATGAGGGACTTCAGTTACGTGTAGAAGCTGGGGTTGTTCTCTTCAGAGTAAAGAAGATTGAGAGGAGATTTGATAGAGGTGTTCTAAATTTAAGAAGGGTTTTAGAGTGGATAGGGAGAAACTGTTTCCACTGGAGGACACAGATTTAAGGCAATTGACAAAAGAATCGTAGTGGGCTTTTTTTTTTAACACAGCGGGTTATGATCTGGAATGCATTTCCTGAAAGGGCGGTGGAAGCAGATTCAATAGTAACTTTCAAAAGGGAATTGGGTAAATAAATTCTTGACGAAAAGGAAAAAATTTCTGGGAGTTTTGAGACTAATTGGATAGTTCTTTCAAAGAGCCGGCACAGGCATGATGGGTCAAATGGCCTGCTTCTGTGTTGTATGAAACACAGCTTTATTCCAGAGATGGAGCTGCAGCTTTAGGGCACATGTCAGTCACGGGATGAAAATCAGAACCACAATATTAGTGATTGGGGCTCCTCAGGGGTACTGCATTGAACATAGTGCTTTAGTTGTGTTGAAGGCAGGATTACATACATCAACTATTTTTTTTTCCCCCGACTTAGATTCTTCAGCAAGCTCACTACATTGCACTTGGCATGGATGCTTCCTGAGGTTTAATCAATAGCACAATTTTTGAAGTGTGCCTTTCGCTATTTCACTTCCTTTTTGCGTACAGAGAAAATTCTTTCCGCGTCTACATAAGAACATAAGAATTAGGAACAGGAGTAGGCCATCTAGCCCCTCGAGCCTGCTCCGCTATTCAACAAGATCATGGCTGATCTGGCTGTGGACTCAGCTCCACTTACCCGCCCGCTCCCCATAACCCTTAATTCCCTTATTGGCGTCTGTGTGGTTGCCAGTAACTTTTCAAACGTCCTAAATGAATTATTCACGGCTTCTGGAAACATTGCCAGGACATGCTCTTTACAGCGGAATCTAACTATTCAAAAATGCATCAAGAATAAGAAATCACTTAACTGCTCTGAGGGTAGTGAACAGAATTGACATATGATGAGGTGTAGAAATCGCACTGCTCAAAAGGCTTATAATTGCAAATGGAAAAGATTTACTGTCCAGATGGACAGCCGTGCTATCCAGAATCTGACTGAATCCTGCCCATTCCTAGAGCTATTGCTGCAATCATGTATATCTTGCGTGTGTGTGTGCGCGCGCATGAAAACTGAGAGACTTTTGTCAAGACTTCCACCTATGGGCCTTGTTTGAATTTTGATCCAATTGTAAAAGACAATGGTAGTCAGCCTATATACAACTGGTGCCTAAAAGTTTGAGTCTGAGATAGATAGATAGATTGTTGGATTTTAGAGGCATCGAGGGATATGGGGATTGGGCAGGAAAGTGGAGTTGAGTTCAAAGATCAGCCATGATCTTATTGAATGGCGGAACAGGCTCGAGGGGCCATATGGCTTACTCCTCCTAATTTTTACGTTCTTATGTTTGCAATACATTGGCCATCTGTAGAATTTTTTATTTTATTTTCAAAGGTATATTATCCTCCTGAAAGCACAGGCACTCTTCTGGAATCATCTCCAGAAGGCTAAGAATATAAGAACATAAAAAATAGGAGCAGGAGTAGGCCATACGGCCCCTCGAGCCTGCTCCGCCATTTAATAAGATCATGGCTGATCCAATCATGGACTCAGCTCCACTTCCCTTCCCTACTCCCCATATCCCTCGATTCCTCTAAAATCCAAAAATCTATCGATCTATCTCGGCCTCAAACTTTTAGGCACCAGTTGTATATAGGCTGCCTACCGTAGTCCTTTGCTATTTATTCCTTTATCGCTCAAAAATCTGTCTATCTCCGCCAGCTCTCTGGGGCAGAGAATTCCATAAATTTACAACCCTCTCGGAGAAGAAATTCCTCCTCATCTCAGTTTTAAATGGGCGGCCCCTTATTCTGAGACTATGTCCCTTAGTTTTAGTTTCCCCTATCCTCTCTGCATCCATCTTGTCGAGCCCCCTTATTATCTTATAAGTTTCAATAAAATCACCTCTCATTCTTCTGAACTCCAATGTGCATAGGCCCAACCCACACAACCTATCTTCATAAGTCAATCCCCTCATCTCCGGAATCAACCTAGTGAACCTTCTCTGAACAGCCTCCAATGCAAGTATATCCTTCCTTAAATACGGAGACCAAAACTGTACGCAGTACTCCAGGTGTGGCCTCACCAATACCCTGTACAGTTGTGGCAGGACTTCTCTGCTTTTATGCTCTATCCCCCTTGCAATAAAAGCCAACATTCCCTTTGCCTTCCTGATTACTTGCTGTACCTGCATATTAACTTTTTGTGTTTCATGCACAAGGACCCCCAGATCTCTCTGTACTGCAGCACTTTGCATTTTTTCTCCATTTTAAATTATAATTTGCTTTTCTATTATTTCTGCCAGTGGATAACCTCACATTTTGCCACATTATACTCCATCTGACAAATTTTTGCCCACTCACTTAGCCTATCTATATAGATGTGTACTGATCAAGAAGACACAAGTGATGAGATTTCAGACCAATCGCACTCAATTAATTCCCAGGAGAAGCTATTGCACCCTCCTATCTTGGGTGTAACCTCGAACGTAAAATGTTCTTTTACGAGTGGAAGATTCAACATGCTGTCGAACCATCTCTTGTATGAAACCCAGCACGTCATTGTGACCATAAGAGTATTTTTGATGGGAAACCTTACCAGGTCATGTTGAAAAGTTTGGTCCTTGTTATCTGTGCAAACTACAAAGAATACATTGGCTGCTCTATCTTTCCTCTCTTGCTGATCGATAACATGCCATTTTTAAGTCAACAGTAATTCTGTTTAAATTATTTTCTGTGTTTTTTGTGCTCTCCAAAATTTGTGGCAGTGATGCGGAATGGAATATTCACACTCTTTGCCAATTTTTATCAATATTATTCTGAAAACAAACATAAGAACATAATAATTAGGAGCAGGACTAGGCCATATGGCTCCTCGAGCCTATTGCGCCATTCAATAAGATCATGGCTGATCTTCTACCTCCACTCCACTTTCCCGCCTGATCCCCATATCCCGCGAGAGTCCAAAAATCTATCGATCACAGCATCAAACTTAGAAACATAGAAACAGAGAAAATAGGTGCAGGAGTAGGCCATTTGGCCCTTCGAGCCTGCACCACCATTCAATAAGATCATGGCTGATCATGCAACTTCAGTACCCTATTCCTGCTTTCTCTCCATACCCCTTGATCCCTTTAGCCGTAAAGGCAATATCTAACTCCCTCTTAAATATATCCAATGAACTGGCATCAACAACTCTCTGCGGTAGGGAATTCCACAAGTTAACAACTCTGAGTGAAGAAGTTTCTCCTCATCTCAGTCCTAAATGGCTTACCACTTATCCTTAGACTGTGTCCTCTGGTTCTGGACATCCCTAACATTGGAAACACTCTTCCTGCATCTAACCTATCCAGTCCCAGTCAGAACTTTATATGTTTCTATGCGATCCCCTCTCATTCTTCTAAACTCCAGTGAATTCAGGCTCATTCGATCCAGTCTCTCCTCATATGTCAGTCCTGCCATCCCGGGAATCAGTCTGGTGAACCTTCACTGCACTCCCTCAATAGCAAGAACGTCCTTCCTCAGATTAGGAGACCAAAACTGAACACAATATTCCAGGTGAGGCCTCACCAAGGCCCTGTACAACTGCAGTAATACCTCCCTGCTCCTATACTCAAATCCCCAGGCTATGAAGGCCAACATGCCATTTGTCTTCTTCACCGCCTGCTGTACCTGCATGCCAACTTTCCATGACACCCAGGTCTTGTTGCACCTCCCCTTTTCCTAATCTGCCGCCATGCAGATAATATTCTGCCTTCGCATTTTTGCCCCCAAAGTGGATAACCTCACATTTATCCACATTATACTGCATTATACTCCAAGTCACTCTGCAGCCTCTTAGAGTCCTCCTCACAGCTCACACCACCACCCAGCTTAGTGTCATCTGAAACTTGGAGATATTACACTCTATTCCTTCATCTAAATCATTAATGTATATTGTAAATAGCTGGGGTCCCAGCACTGAGCCCTGCAGCACCCCACTAGTCACTGCCTGCCATTCTGAAAAGGACCAGTTTATCCCGACTCTCTGCTTCCTGTCTGCCAACCAGTTCTCTATGCACGTAAGTACATTATCCCCAATACCATGTGCTTTAATTTTGCACACCAATCTCTTGTGTGGGACCTTGTCAAAAGCCCTTTGAAAGTCCAAATACACCATATCCATTGGTTCTCCCTTGTCCACTCTACTAGTTACATCCTCAAAAAATTCCAGAAGATTTGACAAGCATGATTTCCCCTTCATAAATCTATCATGACTTGGACCGATCCTGTCACTGCTTTCCAAATGCGCTGCTATTTCATCCTTAATAATTTATTCCAACATTTTCCCCACTACTGATGTCAGGCTAACCGGTCTATAATTACCCGTTTTCTCCCCCTCCTTTTTAAAAAAAGTGGTGTTACATTAGCTACCCTCCAGTCCATAGCAACTGATCGAGTTGATGGACTGTTGGAAAATGATCACCAATGCATCCACTATCTCTAGCGTCACTTCTTTAAGTACTCAAGGATGCAGATTATCAGGCCCCAGGGATTTATCTGCCTTCAATCCCATCAATTTCCCTAACACAATTTCCTGACTAATAAGGATTTCCTTCAGTTCCTCCTCCTCACTAGATGCTCAGTCCTCTAGTATTTCCAGAAGTTTATTGGTCTCTTCCTTCGTGAAGACAGAACCAAAGTATTCAACTGGTCTGCCATTTCTTTATTCCCCATTATAAATTCACCTGAATCTGACTGCAAGGGACCTACATTTGTCTTCACTAATCTTTTTCTCTTCACATATCTATAGAAGCTTTTGCAGTCTGTTTTTATGTTCCCGGCAAGCTTCCTCTCATACTCATTTTCCCCCTCCTAATTAAACCCTTTGTCCTCCTCTGCTGAATTCTAAATTTCTCTCAGTCCTCAGGTTTGCTGCTTTTTCTGGCCAATTTATATGCCTCTTCCTTCGATTTAACATACCTATCCTTAATTTCCCTTGTTTGCCACGGTTGAGCCACCTTCCCCGTTTTATTTTTACCCCAGACAGGGATGTACAATTGTTGAAGTTCATCCATGTGATCTTTAAATGTTTGCCATTGCCTATCCACCGTAAACCCTTTAAGTATCATTTGCCAGTCTATTCTAGCCAATTCACGTTTCACACCATCGAAGTTAGCTTTCCTTCTGTTTAGGACCCTAGTCTCTGAATTAACTGTGTCACTCTTCATAATAAAGAATTCTACCATATTATGGTCATTCTACCCAAGGGGCCTCGCACAATAAGATTGCTAATTTGTCCTTTCTCATTACACATCACCTAGTGTATGATTGCCAGCCTCGACGTTTTGGTCTGGAAAAACATCCCTAATACATTCCCGGAAATTCTCCTCCACCGTATTGCTACCAGTTTAGTAAGCCCAATCTATCTGTAAATTAAAGTCGCCCATGATAACTGCTGTACCTTTATTGCTCGCATCCCTAATTTCTTGTTTGATGCTATCCCCAACCTCACTACTACTGTTTGGTGGTCTGTACACAACTCCCATTAGCTTTTTCTGCCCTTTGGTATTCCCCAGCTCCACCAATACAGATTCCACATCATCCAAGCTAATGTCCTTCCTTACTCTTGCGTTAATTTCCTCTTTAACAAGCAACGCTACCCCACCTCCTTTTCCTTTCTGTCTATCCTTCCTGAATGTTGAATATCCCAGGATGTTGAGTTCCCAGCCTTGATCACTCTGGAGCCATGTCTCTGTGATGCCAATTATGTCATATTCATTAATTGCTGCCTGTGCAGTTAATTTGTCCACCTTATTCCGAATACTCCTTGCATGAGGCACAGAGCCTTCAGCCTTGTCTTTTTAACACACTTTGCCCCTTTAGAATTTTGCTGTAATGTGGCCCTTTTTGATTTTTGCCTTGGGTTTCTCTGCTCTCCAGTTTTACTTTACTTCTTTCTATCTTTTGCTTCTGCCCCCATTCTACTTCCCTCTGTCTCCCTGCATAGGTTCCCATCCCCCTGACATATTCGTTTAACCTCTCCCGAACAGCACTAGCAAACACTCCTTCTTGGACATTGGTTCCGGTCCTGTCCAGGTGCAGACCGTCCGGTTTGTACTGGTCCCACCTTCCCCAGAACCAGTTTCAATGTCCCAGGAATTTGAATCCCTCCCATCTGCACCACTCCTCAAGCCACGTATTCATCTGAGCTATCCTGCGATTCCTACTCTGACTAGCACGTGGCACTGGTAGCAATCCTGAGATTACTACCTTTGAGGTCCTACTTTTTAATTTAACTCCTAGCTCCCTAAATTCTCCTTGTAGGACCTCATCCCGTTTTTTACCTATGTCGTTGGTACCTAAATGCACCACGACAACTGGCTGTTCAGCCTCCCCCTCCAAAATGTCCTGCAACCGCTCCGAGACATCCTTGACCCTTGCATCAGGGAGGCAACATTCCATCCTGGCGTCTCAATTGCAGCCGCAGAAACGTCTATCTATTCCCCTTATAATAGAATGCCCTACCACTATAGCTCTTCCACTTGTTTTCCTTCCCTCCTGTGCAGCAGAGCCACCCACGGTGCCATGGATTTGGCTGCTGCTGTCCTCCGCTGGTAAGTCATCCCCCCCAGCAGTACCCAAAATGGTGTATCTGTTTTGGAGGGGGATGACCGCAGGGTACCTCTGCACTACCTTCCTTCCACTGCTCTTCCTGTTGGTCACCCATCCCTATCTGTCTGTGTAACCCTTACCTGCGGTATGACCAACTCATTAAACGTGCTATTCACGACATCCTCAGCATCGCGGATGCTCCAGGCATTAGTTGTATATAGGCTGACTACCATACACCTTTGCCATTACAACACAATTCAAGTGTGTGACATTTCTGTTCCCCTCACCAGCAATACTTGTCATCTTATCTAAGAGATGTCATGTTTGCAAACTCTTTGTATTCACTATGTAACTTTGTACGATGTACCACCTGAGGGTGCTGCTGTTGGAGGCTCAGGGGTTTCCTGCCCTGGGTGTGCAGGGGCATATAAAAGGCAGCCAACCATGTTGTCCCTCACTTTATAGTTGTGTTAAATGTACCTAAGTCACACAGTTCTCACTCACAGTACAAGGCCTCGTGGAGTTATTCGATGGTAATTGCAGACATAATAAGAGAGACTGCCTATTTAGTGTGAATTAAGATATAATTATTGCCAGGATTTTGTCTTAACCAGATCCTGGTTGATAGGTTAAGACTGGCTCTGGCTTATTTCATTTGGAACCATTGCAGCTGGCAGAGAGAGGAGACTTGTTTTCATCCCATAAGTCAGGTTTGGATTCAATTTCAAAAAGGGCGATGTTCCAACTTATCAGTGAAAGTCTGTCTCCCTGTAACGTGCCTAAAATATGCATACAGTTGTTATCTGCATAATGGGTTTCTCCGGTTATGTTATGCTTTTTATAAGAATGAGGCATTATTTAGTTGGGTTTTTTCGCACTCTGCTCCTGGACAGATTACACTGAGAAAGCAGTAAAAGAAAGACTTGCATTTATATAGCGCCTTTTACGACCACTGGTCGTCTCAAAGCACTTTACATCCAATTAAGTACTTTTGGAGTGTAGTCACTGTTGTAATGTAGGAAACGCGGCAGCCAATTTGTGCACAAGCAAGCTCCCACAAACAGCAATGTGATAATGACCAGATAATCTGTTTTTTTTTGTTATGTTGATTGAGGGTAAATATTGGCCAGGACACCGGGGATAACAACCCCTTGCTCTTTGAAATATTGCCATGGGATCTGTTGCGTCCAAATGAGAGAGCAGACGGAGCTTCAGTTTAACATCTCATCTGAAAGACGGCACCTCCGACAGTGCGGCTCTCCCTCAGCACTGCACTGGGAGCGTCAGCTTGTATTTTTTGTGCTACAGGTTCTTGGAGTGAGACTTGAGCCCACAATCTTCTGATTCAGAGGCAAGAATGTTACCCACTGAGCCACAGCTGACACCATAAATTGACAACTTGCATTTTTAGTACACTGTGTCAATTTGGGATGTGCTGGAGGGGTGGGTAGTGGGGGGTGGCGGGGGGGAGTGTTTTTATGGAGATCCTTGTAAGGTGTTTTGGCGACCTGGTCAATGATGGAGAAGTATTGGGCTAGAATTTCCTAACAGCCTGCCAGTGCCTGATTGCTACCCAAAAGACCGCTAAGATTCCCAAGACTATCATCAGCGAAAACTTCCCCCCCCCCCCCCCCCCAACAATAAAATCCGCCCAGTGAAAAAACTGGCCGCTGCACCCCCATTCTGGGTGGAAAAGTGGAATTGGGTGGTTCCTAAAGAAAATGGGCGATAAATTTTTAAAAATCACTAAAACTTTACCCCGAGGCTGTGGGTTGGGCCCTTGGAGCAGAAAAACACTAAAAATGTTCTTTCAAATAACAGAACATAAAAAATCATTAAAACATTCTCCAGACCCTTTTAACCTAAATCACTAACAGAATTTTAAAATAATGAGTAAAAAAACCAATGACTTAACCTTTTCCTTGCAGAGCTACTCACCTGCCGTCCAGCTCCGCCGTTTCTCGTGGGCATTTTTTAAAAACTTACCTCCGGGTCACTGCTCAGCCAAATATCGCGCCAGGGCGATCTGAGGACGTGCATGTCGAAGGTCCGCTCCCCAGCGGTACCTCGAAACCGCCGGCGTAACTCAGGTGGGGAATTTCTCACTCACCTGGTTATCGCCCACAATGGCCAATACTGACCAGAAACCGGGCAGTAAGCCAATGGAAATTCTAGCCCATTGTTCTTAAGCTCTGCCATCTTCCGCCCTGTACTGGATCAACTCTCACCAATTTATCCGATTCCTCCTAATGTAGGACATTTCCATTTAGTTTCACAATATAGTGTCTGCTGCATGTCTTTGTTTTTAAAAAAAAAAACAGTTGCCATTTCTCAATTAAAGAATTTTCAATCTTTGTCTCATTGCTGCTTAACAGCTCTAATTGTGAATGGTGCTAAATCGTTTTGTGGGTTTTGCAGCATTTATTGCTCTCAAGGCATTTCCTACATTAAGTTACCTAAAGCTTTCCCAAAATATATATCACTGTTTACCCTTGTCTTTAAATGAAATCTGATTCTAATAATTGGTCTGAATGAAGACTTGACATAGAACGATTACAGCACAGAAGGAGGCCATTCGGCCCATGCCGGCTCTCTGCAAGAACACTTCAGCTCATCCCAGTCCAGCGCCCATTCCCCGTAGCCCTGCATTTTTTTTTTGTTTAGTTGCCTTTTTTTTTCAAAAATACAAAGAGACCATTAAAATTTGTCTGTATTACACATGAGCGAATAAAAGGAGATTAAGGTCAATGGTTTCATCACGTGATTGTGGCGCAAAATATTTGGTTGGTAAAACTAAAATGTTAATGCTCTTACCCGTAAATTTGTCGAAACAGATTTGAATTTATATAGCAAGTAATCACATCATTTAAATGTCTCTAAGCACTTCACATTAAATTAGCTACTTAGAAGGACAGTGGTTGTTCTGAGGCAGAGTTTTTGCACAGGGCAAGCTCTCACAAGCAGCAATGAGTTGAATGACCATTGTAGGATGCCATTTGATATCCGAACCCAACGGGAAGCTAGAAATTCTAATCTCCACCAGAAATTTCAGTCCATGTTGAACTTCATTTCATGCGTGTAGCAAACAGCCCAGCCCATCTGTTTCTATAGATGCAGGAAGAATGTCCCCGATGTTGGGGAAGTCCAGAACCAGGGGTCACAGTCTAAGGATAAGGGAGTAAGCCATTTAGGACTGAGATGAGGAGAAACTTTTTCACTCAGAGAGTTGTTAACCTGTGGAATTCCCAACCGCAGAGAGTTGTTGATGCCAGTTCATTGGATATATTCAAGAAGGAGTTAGATATGGCCCTTAGGATAAAGGGATCAAGGGGTATGGAGAGAAAGCAGGAAAGGGGTACTGAGGTGAATGATCAGCCATGATCTTATTGAATGGTGGTGCAGGCTCGAAGGGCCGAATGGCCTACTCCTGCACCTATTTTCTATGTTTCTATGTTTCACTGAAGCGTTTGTGAATTATATGCTATCAATGGTGATGAATTTATTTGTCGGATCCCTTACTTATGGAGGAATCAGTGGAAAGTGCCTACCTGTGCAACTTGTTTCAATGCCCTGTTCTGTGTAAGACACATTCCAGAGTGCTGATTGCATTAATTTATAATCTAAATTGCTGAAACAGTATATTCTTTTTATATTAATTTAAAATATGTTGCCATCTGCTGGAGAGAATATTTCAACCCAAAATTGGACTCGAACTGCAATTATTGTTTGTCCAGACGTATCACATTTATTTTTTGACGGATCAGTGTCAGCTGTGGCCCAGTGGGTAGCACTCCCGGTGGGTAGGGCTAGGAGTGAGCAGGTGCTGCTGATTATTGCAGGAGTTGGAGTGAGTTTGTAAAAAGTTGGTGGTTGGTTTTTATTCAAATTTTAGGGCCTTTTTGGCCCATAAACATCAGCCAGATGACTGCTGAGGGGCCTGGAATGCTGGGCCCCCTCAGAGGACAATGCTCCCAGTGCGAATTTAATGAGGGGAGAGAATGTCTTGAGAAGGGAGAATAAAAGGCCAAAGATTTGGGCCGGGACCCCAGGAGATTTGGAAAAGAAAACACTGTGGTGGTTCACAACAAGGATAAGGACATGCGAGCTTGGGATATCATAGAGGCAGTACATGAGGACAGCGGTGAGGGAAGTTGCTTTGCTTGCCAACCAAAACCGAATGTTGGATTCGAAGTGACGGTCAGTGGCCGAGAGGAGGTGGAAAGACTTTTACTGAGCCTGAAGGTTGGTGGGAAATACTTGGATGTAGCTTTGCTGTATTCCGAAGAGGTGGCAGTTTCATTCTTAAACCTGCCGTTTATGTTGAGGATGATGTGCTGATAAAAAAGTTGGAATCAGTAATAAAGAGGAGATACTATCCTGGAACGCGGGTAGCCGATGTAAGAGTGCGGTTCCCAGAGTCATTACCCTACTTCGAGACAATGGAAGGAGTGCAGTACTCCTGAATTCTGCATGATAACCAGGTGAAGATTTGCCATTACTGTCTTGGACATGACCATTTAGTAAGAAGCTGTCCAGACCTGTAATGTTATAACTGTGGCAAGTTTGGACACATCGCTCGGAACTACAAGGCAGAGAGCTGCGTGGTTTGTCGCAAAGGCCCCACCTGCTGTGAGTGTGAGGCAGAAGGAAGCTCCTTGAGTGATGAGGAGACAGGAGAAGGAGCAGGAGGTGTGTGTGGAGTGGCCAGAAGAGTGGAGCAGGCGGAGGACACAGCCGCCAAACGGAATGAGGAAAGAGCGCAAGAAGAGGCAGAAAATTGCGGAGCAGAAAACAGGATGGGAATGGTGGAAAACACACCAAGTATAGTGGAAAAGGACAGAGTCAGCGGAGGGCATCGCAGGTCAGGGACAGAGTCGAGCCATAATATGGCTCGCCTTCAGGTGTCCGTGGGGGGAGCAGAGGTGGGTGCGGGGTAAGTGTAAGTACTCCAGAAAGAGACGGGGAGTTGGACATCTTGGGGAGCAGGAGGGGGCAAGACCAGGAGAGGGTGCAAGAGGCAGGAGCCTTAAAGGGGCAGCAGGACAGGAGCGGTGAGACAAAGATGCCAAAAGGGAGCAAGCGGGGTGGAGACGCTCCCATTGTCCCAGAGAGAGAAGAAACGGGGAGCAAGGGTCAGCGGTGGAGGTGAGGCCGAAGGGAGTGGCACTGTTGGAGAAACCATGTTAGCAGGAGGACTCTCGAAGGGAGATTCTGTATCTGATGGGGAACAGGGACGGGAGATTACAGAAGAGCTCGAGAGTGAGGAATCAGAGGAGGATGGAGATATGGAATTGGGGGATTGGGGGGGGGGGCATCATGTGGAAAGGGAAAGGTTAGTGAGGGGCAGAAGGAGGGAGAAGGGGCAGTTCTCCGGCCTAAATTTAATGTAAGGAAGAGGCTGAAACTGCTGGGAAAGTTCAAACAGGAAGTGAAAAAGAGCTGGAGGCTGCAGGACAAAGCAACAGCTTCCCAAAAGATTGTTATATACAAAAGAAGACATTTCCAAATTGGCGATGGAGAAGGTTAGTGCTTTTATTGAAGAGGGTTTAAAGGAGGATGAGAGAAGCATGTGTGACCAAGAAGCAGGATTAGTGGAAATAAAAGTAGCAATAAGTGGAATGAAGGGAGGGGGAAGCCCAGGGTCCAATGGACTAAGTGCAGAATTTTATAAAGAATTTTTAGAGATTTTGTCCATTGGTCTTTGAGGTTTTTAAAGAGATTCAAACTGAGGAAAGCCTGGCCCCATCTATGAGGAGAGGTATCATAAGCTTAGCTTATAAAAATAAAGGGGATAGAAGGGATCTGAAGAATTGGAGGCCCATCATATTATTCAATGTGGATTCTAAGATCTTGGCGAGGGTTATGGTAAGTCGTATGAAGGAGGTGATGCAACAGATAGTTTCGCCCTCTCAGTCCTATGAAGCCATAGGCCGGGCCATCGCTGACTCTGTGGTCTCAATCGGAGATGCGATAGAACTCATGGAAGAGAGTGGGAGGGAAGCTTATGTGCTAAAGATGGATCAAGAGAAAGCACTTGATATAGTCTAAGGTTTTAATGATGGTTTTGGCAGCATTTGGTTTTGGGAAAAATTTTATTGAGTGGATAAGGATTTTTAATTCAACACATTTAGCTGTGTTAAATACAATGTTTTTTTAATCCAAGTATTTTTCAATACAGAGGTCAGTGAGACAGGGTTGTCCCCTGTCCCCATTGTTGTACACATTGGTAGCAGAACCATTAGGTTACATGATGCGAAAGGAACAATTTGTAGTCGGGATTGCGGTTCCCAGTTCCGGGCAGGTATTGGCGATACACCAATACGCAGATGACACAATCTTAACATTGAGAGATGGGGAATCAGTGAGGAAAGCTATGGGAGTAGTGGAGGAGTATTGTAAAGCTTTGGAGCCAAAGTAAATTATATTAAGTCCCATTGCTTGGTTATGGGAAGGATTTTGGGGAAGTAGTTGGAGGAAAGCTCTTTTAATGTGGTGGAGGTTTTAGAAGTTCTGGGGGTGCATATGGGGTGCAAGAAGGATAGGGATGAAGTGGATCAATGAAATTGGGAGCCGAAGGTTATGAAAATTAAAAAGATTTTGGGAAGGTGGGAAAGAAGGTGGTTGAAAGAGCAAGGAAGAGCGACAGTGGTATCCGCTCTCCTGCTATCTAAACTACGGTACTTATTGACGGTGGAGGGTATTCCTGAGTGGGTGGAAAAGTCTATCCGAGAGGTTTGTGTAAAGTTTTTATGGGAAGGGAAACCAGCCTTGGTTGCTTACAATACCATCATTGGACAGCGAAATCAGGGATGGCTCAATTTTACAGATATTAATTTGAAGAAAAAATCCTTTAGAATTAAATGGGTGAAGAGATTTCTTCAGAAGTCAAATATAAGTTTTTGGAAGAGTTGTTTCCAGCATTTTTAATAAAATTAGAAGGACTGGGAGTATTTTATATGGAATACAACAATATGTTTTTGAAATCGATTCACCCTCTCCCTAGGTTTTATAAGGGTGTTGTAGACACTTGAGCCCAATTTTTAAAAACTGTGCAGTTTATGTCCAAAGCTGCTGAGGAATTTTTAGAACAGGTGGATCAACATTGAAGGAGAGGTATTATTTAATCAAGCTTTTATAAAAGCTGGTATTAGATATGTGAAAGATGTATGATATGAGATAATTCCAGGTTGGTTGCCGGAAGTGGTAGTGTGGGACATGGTTTGGGAGGAGGATCAGGAGGTAGAGGAAAAAGATCATGTATGAGAAGATTGTGAGGGTAATGCCACAGGATTGGATGGAAGAAATAAATAAATAAATCTCCAAAAGGGGTATAATACATCCCACTTTTCCAAGCTTTCTTCTGGAGAAAGGGGAGGAGTTGGTCCAAGTTGACAGCTACAATACTCCAGAATTCTGTGGGGTATTTAGAGAATGGAGATTTAAGACACCTGCTGGTCAGGAGTTTTGGCAGAATATATACCCAAAACTGGACTTCAACAGGAATTGGAAGGGAGTGTGGGTGAATTTTAAATGTCCAGAGTGGATTGAACTGAATTTCAAATCAGCTCATAACCAGATTTTTACCCTGATAGTCTTATGTAGGATTGGGCAAGTAGAATAGCAACTTGCCCAGTGTGTGGGATGCAGTTAAAGGATTTTAAGTACTATGTTCGACAGTTGTGTGAGGTTTTTTATGCTGGGTGAGGACCGAAGAGCAAGAATGGGAATTCCGTGGGACTCCATTTTGAGATGGGGATTGCAAGAGAGTCTGCCAGAGTCTAGCG
This sequence comes from Pristiophorus japonicus, assembly GCF_044704955.1. NCBI lineage: Eukaryota > Metazoa > Chordata > Chondrichthyes > Pristiophoridae > Pristiophorus > Pristiophorus japonicus. The sequence continues at coordinate 299,690,533 of NC_091980.1, forward strand.
GAGCGGCAATTAATATAATGTAATGTTCAGTTTGGCTAGATTTGTGATTGTGCAAAGAAGGAAAGCTCTGTTTTTTAAGGGGAGGAGAATAAACCTAAGAGTATTTTAAATATAAACTAAAAGATCATTATGAGACTCTATTGATATTTTATTCAGAAAACAATTTAATAGCATTTTATGATCAATTTGTAAAGAACAATAGATTATTATGTTATAGGAGACAAAACTTAAGGTTTTGATCATATGTGTTGGAGGAACGGCTGTGCAGAGGGGCAACATGAATTTGTATGATACAATGCAATGATCACAATGTTGTAAAAGTTCTTAATGTTCAATAAATAATTTTTTTGTAAGTGGGTAGCACTCTCGCCTCTGAGTCAGAAGGTTGTGGGTTCAAGTCCCACTCCAGAGACTTGAGCGCACAAATCTAGGCTGACACTCCAGTGCAGTACTGAGGGAGTAATGCACTGTCACAGGTGCCGTCTTTTGAATGAGACATTAAACTGAGCTCTTTGCTCACTCAAGTGGACGTAAAAGTTCTCATGGAACTATTTTGAAGAAGAGCAGGGAAGTTATCCCCAGTGTCCTGGCCAATATTTATCCCTCAATCAACATAACACAAAGATATTATCTGGTCATTATCACATTGCTGTTTGTGGGAGCTTGCTGTGTGCAAATTGGCTGCTGCATTTCCTACATTACAACAGTGACAACACTGTAAAAGTACTTCATTGGCTGTAAAGCGTTGAAATGCCTGGTGGTCATGAAAGGTGCTATATAAATTCAAATCTTTTCCTTTTTTCCTTTATTTCATGACCTGCTTCTCTTCAGCTAGCATGATGCTGGATGTTACTACTTTTAGTATAAAATTCAAGATAACATGCTCGATACAAAAACTGAAATGTATTGACTGTGTTAATATGTTAAGTAATGCATATTGCATGTGTTATAAATTGAATGTTTCCATAGCATGCAAATTCTGCCAAGCTTTTGTAGTGGGTTCCATTAATGGATTCCACCAAAAAGCACATTAGTAACCACTGTCACTCAGCATATTTCTCTCAAGCCTCTACTAACTGATTGTGAGATCTGATGGCATATTGACAACAATCTTTTCTGATTTTCAGCATTTTTTTTTTCCCTCCGTTCAACAGGAGCAACTTTCCAGCACACTGAGTTGGGGAATCTTTATATTGTGGTCAGTGATCGTTCAATTTAGTTTGAGTTGGCTAAGTGGCAGGAAACAGAGAGTAGTGGTGAACGGTTGTTTTTTGGACTGGAGGAAGGTATACAGTGGTGTTACCCAGGTTCGGTTCTAGGACCACTGCTTTTCTTAATGTATATTAATGACTTGGACTTGGGAGTACGGGGCACAATTTCAAAATCTGCAGATGACATAAAACTTGGAAGTATAGTGAACAGCGAGGAGGATAGCGCTAGACTCCAGGAAGACATAGACAGGCTAGTGGAATGGGCAGACACGTGGCAGATGAAATTTAACGCAGAAAAATGCGAAGTGATACATTGTGGTAGGAAGAACGAGGAGAGACAATATAAACAAAAAGGTACAATTCCAATGGGGGTGCATGAAAATAGAGACCCTGGGGTATATGTGCACAAATTGTAAAAGGTGGCAGGGCAGCTTGAGAAAGTGGTTAAAAAAGCATATGGGATCCTGAACTTCATAAATAGAGGCATACAATACAAAAGCAAGGAAGTTATGATGAACCTGTATAAAATACTGGTTCGGCCTCAACTGGAGTATTGTGTCCAATTCTGGGCCGCACACTTTAGGAAGGAGAGGATGCAGAAAAGATTTACAAGAATAGTTCCACGGATGAGGGACTTCAGTTACGTGGATAGACTGGAGAAGCTGGGGTTGTTCTCCGAGCAGAGAAGGTTGAGAGGAGATGTGATAGGGATGTTCAAACTCATGAGGGGTCTGGACAGAGTAGATTCAGAGAAACTGTTCCTATTGGCGGAAGGGTCGAGAACCAGAGGACACAGGTTTAAGGTGGTTGGCAAATGAACCAAAGGCGACATGAGGGAAATCCTTTTTACGCAGCAAGTGGTTAGGATCTGGAATGCACGGCCTGAAAAGGTGGAGGAGGCAGATTCAATCGTGGCTTTCAAAGGGGAATTGGATAAGTACCTGAAGGAAAACAAGTTGCAGGGTCACGGGGTAAGGGCGGGGAGTGGGACTGGCTGAAGTGCTCCTGCAGAGAGCCAGCACGGGCTCGACGGGCCAAATGGCCGCCTTTTGTGCTATAACCATTCTATGATTCTATGAGTTCCAGAGGTTTCTGCTGGTTGAACGGTCACTGTTTCCAACATGAAGTGTTTGGGACTGTTAGAATCATAGAATCCTATAGCACAGATGGAGGCCATTTGGACTTTTTTGCCATTGCAGTCTCCTTGAAAGTGCTATCCAATTAATCCCACTCCCCTACTCTTTCCCCACAACCCTGAAATGTTCTCCCATCGAGTAGACCCAATTTATTTTTGAAAATTACTATTGAATCTGCTTCCACCACCCTTTCAGGCAGTGCATCCCAGATCCGAACAATTCTCTGTTTAAAAGAAAATAAAACACAAATTCTCCTGTTCTTGCTTCTGGCTCTTTTGCCTTAAATGCTGACACTTTTAATGAGGGAAGGTTTCTGTTGTTTGCCAACCTGGAACTGGATTAATGAAAGAAGCAAATTGGTGCGAGGTCACTTGGTTTTACCTGTGCCGCCAGCTAGTAATCACTGGTGCCACATCGCTTAACACTGTTGTACGCTGGTCCCGATTTCCTCGCAAGTTCACCATGTTCTTTGTTTAACCTGAGTTAAAATGGAACAGAGCAGATTCTTTGAGGCAGTTTGGTGACTTTGATTTTAAAGCCAAAATCGTTTTGTTTGAAAAGTGTTGAATTTCTTTATCATCTTCTGAAAGGCTCAGCAGCAAGGACGTTAATCATTTTTCTTTGTTGGATGCCACATCTATTCAATAAATTTGGGTTAGCTTATGAATGATTGTGACTCCGTCACAGAACGTTGGACTACCGGTCACTTTACACAGGATTACATAGAATATACGGCACAGAAACAGGCCATTCGGCCCAGCCAGTCCATGCCGGTGTTTATGCTCCACTGGAGCCTCCTCCCGTCTCTCCTCGTCTAAATCCATCAGCATTACCCTTTATTCTCTTCTCTCATATGCTTGAAGAAGCATTTGAGAAGGCGTCGAACACCTCCACTCTCTTTGTCGGGGGCACGCAGAGGTCAAGTACAAACAGCGGAAGGAGCGCACGACAAACCAAGCACTCCACCCTTCAACCACAGTCTGCCCCACCTGAGAGTCTGTAGATCCCGCATTGGACTCATCAGGCCACCTTAGAACTCATGTTACTGTGGAAGCAAGTCATCCTCGACTCTGAGGGACTGCCTAAAAGAAGAGAAGATATGCTTGTCTTACCTCCGCTTAAATGCATCTATACTATTCACTTGGTAGCGAGTTCCACATTCTCACCACTCGGTGTAAAGAAGTTTCTTCTGAGTTCCCCATTGGATTTCTTGGGGACTATCTTTTATTGATGGCCTCTAGTTATGCTGTTCCCCACAAGTGGAAACATTCTCTCTGTATCTACTCTATCAAAACCTTTCAGAATTTAAAAAATTTCAATTAGGTCACCCCTCAGCCGCCTTTTTTCAAGAGAAAAGAGACCCGGCCTGTGCTTTTGTCTTTTCTTCTAAAGCTATGCGTGACCTCCGAAGTGCAAAATCATGGTCTAGAGGAAGACATTTCCACCAAAAATCTAGTGCTAACTGATAATATGATCTGTTAATTTATGGCCGAATCCAATAAGCTTTGAGAAGTAAGAAATAGCCAAGTGTGTAGCTTTGGGAATAAAACATGCCTCGTAGCCTCAATATTGCAACCAGATTTTCAGACACTACAGGAAACCAGGTTATGCGAGTTGCGTACCATCATGGTATATTTATATTATCGCGAGGGGCCCAGGGGCAGCACGGGCCAGCTCACACTGCGAAGTGTGGAGAGTAGGAGCATGTGTGCGCACTAGGTCTGTGCAGCAGAGCAGATCTCCAGTTGTCTTGATTAACCCTTGCCACTGGACCAAGGTCTAGCTCTGTCAAGCCCGTGTGATGGCTGGTATGCAACGGCCACCCCACGTTAAAAGAATCCATGCACAGGCATCTTCCATCCTTCAGCAGTATGTAGTTCGGAATCTAGAATGTCAGGTCCCTCATTGAAACATCTGTGAACTCATCTCTTTTTGGTGTGGAAACAAGTCATCCTCGATACAAGGAACTGCCTAATACTAATACGAATTTATATTATGTTATCTTCTGGAAGTGAAAGACACTGCCAAGGATCAGCAAATCAGGAATTATCAATGTGACACCAAACTGGAGTTTCAAGCACTTGTATAATAGTAATGAGGAAAAGACTGTAGATGTGAAAGGGTTTGTTGTGGGAGACTGTGGGTAACAAGTCATGGTTTCAATCTGTAAAGAGGAGGAAGAACATGTTAAAAGCCTGCCGTTGTATTGAGCTCGATGGAACAACAGTCGCTTTAAAGAGGAAAGCTATTCTTTTAGGAAGAAGCTTTGCTTCGCAAAGAGCTGATTGTGAAACTGCCATCGAGTAGGAGAAACGTTCAGTTCCATTGACATTCACCTCCGAAAAGAAATGATCGCTCCACACAACTGTGGTGAAATGAATCAGCACAAAGTACTTGCCATGCAAAATTTAACGGCGTTTTGGAATAGAATAACATGATGCAAACCTGAGTGCTTTAGATGACCTCTTTTTTTTTAAACTCCAAGATTTAATGTCAGCTGGTTTGCAATTGCTCTCTAGATCTCTCGGTAAACACAGTCTAATTTCCTGCTATCTATGTTTTACATCAATATACTACATATGACATTTGTTGTTAAAATTCTTAATTTAATAATTAAAAAGAAATGTTGGCAAGGGTCCCAGCTGTTTCCCGAAGCAGTCTATAAATTCTGTTATGAGTGATGAGCACAGATGGGTGTGCTGCTGCTGTTTTCTGGCGACATTAATGCAGATTTGCTGATTAAAAAATTAGCAGTATATGAGCATCAAGGGAATAATGTTGTACAGTGCAGCCACATCACTCTCCAAAATGGCCACTGCCACAGTCCTGGGGCAAGAACAAGGACTTTCTGATCAAGCAGCGGTGTTGTGACTGACTGACGTGGGATATTATGTGCAGCAGATCAATTATGGCAGAATCACAGTAAAAGCAATTACATTTTGCTTACAAGATATAAATTTGACAAGAGAAATATTTTGGAGAACGTCACCTCGGGTGAAGATTTTTCCTTTAACTTGAATTTCATGGGAATTATAAGAACATAAGAATATAAGAAATAGGAACAGGAGTAGGCCATACGGTCCCTCGAGCCTGCTCCACCATTCAATAAGATCATGGCTGATCTGATCATGGACTCAGCTACACTTCCCCGCCCGCTCCTCATAACCCCTTATCACCTTATTGTTTAAGAAACTGTCTATTTCTGTCTTAAATTTATTCAAAGTCCTAACTTTCATAGCTCACTGAGGCAGCGAATTCCACAGATTTACAACCCTCAGAAGAAATTCCTCCTCATCTCTGTTTTAAATGGGCGGCCCCTTATTCTAAGATTATGCCCTCTAGTTCTAATCTCTCCCATCAGTGGAAACATCCTCAATGCATCCACTTTGTTAAGCCCCCTCATAATCTTGTACGTTTCGATAAGATCACCCCTCATTCTGAACTCCAATGAGTATAGGCCCAACCTACTCAACCTTTCCTCATAAGTCAACCCCCTCATCCCCGGAATCAATCTAGTGAATCTTCTCTGAACTGCCTCTAAAGCAAGTATATCCTTTCGTAAATATGGAAACCAAAACTGCACGCAGTATGCCAGGTGTGGCCTCACCAATACTTTGTAGCAAGACTTCCCTGCTTTTATACTCCATCCCCTTTGCAATAAAAGCCAAGATTCCATTGGCCTTCCTGATCACTTGCTGTACCTGCATACTATCCTTTTGTGTTTCAGGCACAACTACCCCCAGGTCCTGCTGTACTGCAGCACTGCAATCTTTCTCCATTTAAATAATAACTTGCTCTTTGATTTTTTTCTGCCAAAGAGCAAATTATTATTTAAATGAATTTTAAATGAATAATTCTGTAATCTGCTGTAAAAGCCAACATTGTAATATCATTTCACCAGTTGTGATGTGTTAGCCGTGGCTCAGTGGGTAGCACTCTACCTCTGAGTCAGTAGATCATGGGTTCAAGTCCCACTCCAGAGATCTGAGTGCAAAAATCTAGGCTGACACTCCAGTGCTGTACTGAGGGAGTGCTGCATTGTCGGAGGTGTCGTCTTTCGGATGAGACGTTAATCTCAGGCCCCATCTGCTCTCTTGGGTGGATGTAAAAGATCCCATGGCACTAGATCGAAGAAGAGCAGGGGAGTTATCCCCAGTGTCCCGACCAATATTTATCCCTCCATCACGAACACTAAAACAGATGATCTGGTCATTATCACATTGCTGTTTGTGGGAGCTTGCTTGTGTGCAAATTGGCTGCCATGTTTCCTACATTACAACAGTGACTGCATTCCAAAAGTACTTCATTGGCTATAAAGCGCTTTTGACACGTCCGGTGGTCGTGAAAGGCGCTATATAAATCCAAGTCTTTTTATTGTTTCAGTTATCTCAAAGAAGAGGAAGAGGCCATTCGGCCCATTGAGCCCTTGCCGGCTCTTTGCATGTGCACTTCATCTATTCCCATGCCCCCGCCCTTTCCCCGTAGCCCTACAATCTTTTTCCTTCAGTTACTGATCCAATTCCCTTTTGAAAGCCACGATTGAGTCTGCCTCCACCACCCTTTCAGGCCGTGCATTCCGGATCCTAACCACTGGCTGTGTAAAAAAAGATTATCCTCGTGTCGCCTTTGGTTCTACTGCCAATCATCTTAAATCTGTGTCAACTTGTTATCGACCTTTCCGCCAATGGGAAGAATTTCTCTCTAGACGCCTGGACAGGTATTTGGAGAGGTTCCTCTAGACTATACAAAAGCAAAATACTGCCAACGGTGGAAATCTGAAAGAGTTACAGGCCAATCAGTCTAACCTCAATGGTGGGAAAATTATTGGAAAAAAGTCCTGAGGGACAGGATAAATCGTCATTTGGAAAGACTATGGCGAGAAAATTCTGATGTCCCGGGCCTGTACGAAGTTTCTACGGACCCGGGAAGGCATCGGAAAAGCTGGTTTTCAGCTTGCAATGCGCATGCGCTGAAAACCGGCTTTTCCGATCTGTCAAGCTGGAGCTTGATGGATCGTAGCCAGATCGGGAGCGAGGACATTTGTACGGACAAGATTGGGCTATTTACCCATATCTTGCCCGGCAAATGTCCTCAAAAATCTTGCACCTGAAAAAGCAGGCACATAAAACACAGAGTTGTAAAATAAAATTATAAACACATAGTTTATTGTTAAAAAACTCTCTCCACTTCGGTAAGTTTATTTTTAACCATAATTTTAAAAGCCTTTTTTTTTAAAAATCAGGAAAACATTTTTATTTTTATAAGACATAATAACTTTAATTTGAATTAATTTTAAATATATGTGGTCTGTTTTTTATTTTTTATTATTTTGTGTGATTGGTTTTGTTCCCATTAATAGCACTGAGAACTGGTAGATACGCGAGTCTCAGTGCTATTAATGGGAAAAAAACCTGTGAAATACTTACCTGATTGGCTGAGCAGTCACACGTGACTGCACCTTCCGCGTTGGGACCCTCTGCACGGGAGCGCGCTTCGCAGCGCGGGAGGAGAAGGCCTCCTTATTGGAAATCAGGGTGCCTCCTAGACCACCAGGTAAATTCGTAAAAAAATATCCAGCGAGGAGGCAATTGCCCGTGGGAAGACCCCCAGAGGAATTTCTGGGCCATGGATTAATCAAGGACAGTCAGCACAGATTTGTTAAAGGAAGGTTGTGTCTGACTAACTTGATTGAATTTTTCGAGGAGGGAACCAGGAGGGGCGATGAGGGCAGTGCATATGATGTAGTGTATATGGATTTATTAAAGCTTTTGACAAGGTCCCACATGGCAGACTGGTCACGAAAGTAAAAGCCCATGGGATCCAGGACAAAGTAGTAAGTTGGATCCAAAATTGGCTCATAGCAAGGAAGCAGAGGGTAATGGGTTGTTGGTTTTTTTTTGTGACTGTAAGGCTGTTTCCAGTGGGGGCTGCAGGCCTCAGTACTAGATCACTTGCTTTTTGTGGTATATATCAATGACTTGGACTTGAATGTTGGGGGTATGATTCAGAAGTTTGCAGATGACACTAAAATAGGTTGTGTGGGTGATAATGAAGAAGAAAGCTGCAGACTGCAGGAAGATATCAATGTACAGGTCAGGTGGGCAGAACAGTGACAAATGGAATTCAATCCGGAGAAGTGTGAGGTAATGCACTTGGGGAGGTCTAACAAGGAAAGGGAATACAAATTAAATGGTACGACACTGAAAAGTGTAGAGGAACAAAAGGACCTTGGAGTGCATGTCCACAGATCCCTGAAGGTAGCAGGCCAGGTTGATAAGGTGGTTAAGAAGGCATATGGAATACTTGCCTTTATTAGTCGAGGCATGGAATACAAGACCAATGTTTGAACTGTATGAAACACTGGTTAGGCCACAGCTGGAGTACTGTGTGCAGTTCTGGTCACCACATTACAGGAAAGATGTGATTGCGCTGGAAAGGATGCAGAGGAGATTTTCAAGAATGTTGCCTGGACTGGAAAATTTTGGCTATGAGGAAAGATTGGAGACGCTGGATCTGTTTTCTTTGGAACAGAGGAGTTTGTGGGGAGACCTGATTGAGGGGTCTGGATAGAGTGGATAAGAAGGACCTGTTTCTCTTGGCAGTGGGGTCAACAAACAGGGGGCATAGATTTAAAGTAATTGGGGAAAGGTATAGATGAGATATGAAGGGAAATTTCTTCACCCAGAGGGTGATGGGGGTCTAGAACTCACTGCCTGAAAGGGTGGTAGAGGCAGAAAGCCTCACCACATTTAAAAAATGCTTGGATGTGCACTTGAAGTGCCATAATGTACAGAGCTACGGACCAAGAGCTGGAAAGTGGGATTAGGCTGGATAGCCGGTGTGGACACGATAGGCCGAAATGGCCTCCTTCCGTGCTGTAAATTTCTATGATTCTCTGAAATCTATCTTTGCACCTTGTCCAGTGCCTCTGTAGTTAACCATGTTCTGTACAGATTACACACAACGTCTCTACTTTTCAATTCTATCCCTCCAGAAAGGAATCCCGGTGTGTTTGCCTTGATTTGGGCCCTTGTATCTATCTGTATTACTAATGGAAAAGCCTATTACTGAAGGAAAAGCATGGTGCACAATACAATTAGATTGTGATGAGATCTTGCAAGAATTCTGGCTCTTGGGGTTGAATCAAGACTTTTTAGAGTTAATTGTTGGAGAGCATGTAAGATTTATGAAAGGCTGCATGTGCTCGGAGAAACTATATGCTGAAGAAGAGGGGTATGGAGAAGAGAAAAAAAATGAACAAAGCCCCCTTTTTTTTCCTTTTTAGGATAAATTTGATTTGATTTGTACAATAACTAACTGCCAAAAAATATTTACTGAAAGACCACATCCTGAAACAATCAAACAAAATTAAAGGATAAATTGGTCACTTGAATTTGGACTGTTGGATTAACTTTACAGAAATGTGAGGCTATGAAATAGTAGCTATATCAGTAAACTGACTTGCAGGTAGAGAAAGCTAGAGGAACGATGAAGGCTTCCATGATTTGAACGTTTAATACTATTAGCCATTGAGCTCACAGTGGAATTTAATTGGTGTGTCTGATTGGGACACATTTCAGTTCTGTCGTCACACCACCATAGGCAGTCCCTCGTATCGAGGATGACTTGCTTCCACTCCAAAAAGGGATGAGTTCACAGGTGTTTCAATGAAGCACCTAATATTCCAGATCCAGAACTACATCCTGAAGGGTGGAAGATGCCTGTGCGTGGATTTTTTTTAACGTGTGGTGGCCATTGCACACCAGCCACCACACGGGCTTGACAGACCTAGGTCTTGGTCCAGTGGCAAGGGTTAACCAGGACGACTGGAGACCAGCTCTGCTGCACGGACCTAGTGCGCACACATATCGCAATGTGGGCTGGCCCATGCTGCCCCTGGATATCACAACAGATTAATCAAAAGAACATAGTTTAACTGCTTTGCTCAACCACCCCCCAGACTGCAGGAAGATATCAATGTACAGGTCAGGTGGGCAGAACAGTGACAAATGGAATTCAATCCGGAGAAGTGTGAGGTAATGCATTTGGGGAGGTCTAACAAGGAAAGGGAATACAAATTAAATGGTACGACACTGAAGTGTGTAGAGGAACAAAAGGACCTTGGAGTGCATGTCCACAGATCCCTGAAGGTAGCAGGCCAGGTTGATAAGGTGGTTAAGAAGGCATATGGAATACTTGCCTTTATTAGTCGAGGCATGGAATACAAGACCAATGTTTGAACTGTATGAAACACTGGTTAGGCCACAGCTGGAGTACTGTGTGCAGTTCTGGTCACCACATTACAGGAAAGATGTGATTGCGCTGGAAAGGATGCAGAGGAGATTTTCAAGAATGTTGCCTGGACTGGAAAATTTTGGCTATGAGGAAAGATTGGAGACGCTGGATCTGTTTTTTTTGGAACAGAGGAGTTTGTGGGGAGACCTGATTGAGGGGTCTGGATAGAGTGGATAAGAAGGACCTGTTTCTCTTGGCAGTAGGGTCAACAAACAGGGGGCATAGATTTAAAGTAATTGGGGAAAGGTATAGATGAGATATGAAGGGAAATTTCTTCACCCAGAGGGTGATGGGGGTCTAGAACTCACTGCCTGAAAGGGTGGTAGAGGCAGAAAGCCTCACCACATTTAAAAAATGCTTGGATGTGCACTTGAAGTGCCATAATGTACAGAGCTACGGACCAAGAGCTGGAAAGTGGGATTAGGCTGGATAGCCGGTGTGGACACGATAGGCCGAAATGGCCTCCTTCCGTGCTGTAAATTTCTATGATTCTCTGAAATCTTTCTTTGCACCTTGTCCAGTGCCTCTGTAGTTAACCATGTTCTGTACAGATTACACACAACGTCTCTACTTTTCAATTCTATCCCTCCAGAAAGGAATCCCGGTGTGTTTGCCTTGATTTGGGCCCTTGTATCTATCTGTACTAATGGAAAAGCCTATTACTGAAGGAAAAGCATGGTGCACAATACAATTAGATTGTGATGAGATCTTGCAAGAATTCTGGCTCTTGGGGTTGAATCAAGACTTTTTAGAGTTAATTGTTGGAGAGCATGTAAGATTTATGAAAGGCTGCATGTGCTCGGAGAAACTATATGCTGAAGAAGAGGGGTATGGAGAAGAGAAAAAAAATTAACAAAGCCCCCTTTTTTTTCCTTTTTAGGATAAATTTGATTTGATTTGTACAATAACTAACTGCCAAAAAATATTTACTGAAAGACCACATCCTGAAACAATCAAACAAAATTAAAGGATAAATTGGTCACTTGAATTTGGACTGTTGGATTAACTTTACAGAAATGTGAGGCTATGAAATAGTAGCTATATCAGTAAACTGACTTGCAGGTAGAGAAAGCTAGAGGAACCATGAAGGGTTCCATGATTTGAACGTTTAATACTATTAGCCATTGAGCTCACAGTGGAATTTAATTGGTGTGTCTGATTGGGACACATTTCAGTTCTGTCGTCACACCACCATAGGCAGTCGCTCGTATCGAGGATGGCTTGCTTCCACGCCAAAAAGGGATGAGTTCACAGGTGTTTCAATGAAGCACCTAATATTCCAGATCCAGAACTACATCCTGAAGGGTGGAAGATGCCTGTGCGTGGATTTTTTTTAACGTGTGGTGGCCATTGCACACCAGCCACCACACGGGCTTGACAGACCTAGGTCTTGGTCCAGTGGCAAGGGTTAACCAGGACGACTGGAGACCAGCTCTGCTGCACGGACCTAGTGCGCGCACACATATCGCAGTGTGTGCTGGCCCGTGCTGCCCCTGGATATCACAACAGATTAATCAAAAGAACATAGTTTAACTGCTTTGCTCAACCACCCCCCACCCAACCATATCTACATTCTCTTGAGCTCAGCTAAGCCGAGCCATGCTTTCATTCAATAATAGTTACAATATACATTTGAGTCGTGCCTTATCGCATCTAAACATTTCAAATGACTTCACGCAATTAATTATGCAAGCAGCCATGAGATGAACGACCAGTTCGTTTATTTTCTTTCGGAAGAGTTGGCTGAAGGAGGAATTTCTTCAGCTCGGCCTCAATTTTGATCTTTTTAAGCTCCCATGAAATGCCTTGGGACATTTTACTACCTTAAAGGTACTTTGCAAATGCAAGTTTACTGTTCATTGGGATACCAGCTCCCTTAAATGGGCATGACCTAAAAAATTAGGTCAGGGCCATTCAGGAGTGATGTCACAAAGGGTACTGGAAACCTGGAACACTCTCCCCAAAATGCTGTGGGGGTGGGAGGGCGGGGTCAGTTAACATTTAAAAATTAGATTGATAGATTTTTGATAGGTAAGGGTTACGAAGTTAAGACACAGATCAGCCATCATCTAATATAATGGTGCAACAGGCTTGATTGGCTGAATATCCTTTTTTAAATTATTTATTCATTCGCGGGATGTGGGCGTCGCTAGCAAGGCCGGCATTTATTGCCCATCTCTAATTGTCCTCGAAGATAATGGTGAGCCGCCTTATACAACTGAGTGGCTCGCTAGGCCATTTCAGAGAGCAGTTAAGAGTCAACCACATTGCTGTGGATCTGGAATCACATGTAGGCCAGACCGGGTAAGGATGGCAAATTTCCTTGCCTGAAGAATATTAGTGAACCAAATGGGGTTTTGTTGACAATCCGGTAGTTTCATGGTAGTAGAAACATAGAAACATAGAAAATAGGTGCAGGAGTAGGGCATTTGGCCCCTCGAGCCTGCACCGCCATTCAATGAGTTCATGGCTGAACATGCAACTTCAGTACCCCATTCCTGCTTTCTCGCCATACCCCTTGATCCCCCGAGTAGTAAGGACTGCATCTAACTCCTTTTTGAATATATTTAGTGAATTGGCCTCAACAACTTTCTGTGGTAGAGAATTCCACAGGTTCACCACTCTCTGGGTGAAGAAGTTTCTCCTCATCTCGGTCCTAAATGGCTTACCCCTTATTCTTAGACTGTGACCCCGGGTTCTGGACTTCCCAAACATTGGGAACATTCTTCCTGCATCTACCCTGTCTAAACCCGTCAGAATTTTAAACGTTTCTATGAGATCCCCTCTCATTCTTCTGAACTCCAGTGAATACAAGTCCAGTTGATCCAGTCTTTCTTGATATGTCAGTCCTGCCATCCCGGGAATCAGTCTGGTGAACCTTCGCTGCACTCCCTCAATAGCAAGAACGTCCTTCCTCAAGTTAGGAGACCAAGACTTTTCACAATACTCCAGGTGTGGCCTCACCAAGGCCCTGTACAACGGTAGCAACACCTCCCTGCCCCTGTACTCAAATCCCCTCGCTATGAAGGCCAACATGCCATTTGCTTTCTTAACCGCCTGCTGTATCTGCATGCCAACCTTCAATGACTGATGTACCATGACACCCAGGTCTCGTTGCACCTCCCCTTTTCCTAATCTGTCAAAAAGTTGGTAGGGCTCATCCGGGATTAATGGTCACCATTATTGATACTAGTTTTTGTTAAATTCCAGATTTATTTAATTAGCTGAATTTAAATTCCCCAGCTGCCGTGGTGGGTTTGAACTAGTGACTCTGGATCATTGGTCCAGGCCTCTGGATTACTCATCCCGTAACTTAACCACGATGCTACCTAACCCAATTTTAAGTGTGCGACATCTGTTTATCTGTTCCAGACAGGGGGGTTGGTCTGGACTTTGTGCGATAGTGTAACGCAGGTGATAGCAGGTCAGCAGCCCGTTTTACACCTCTCCCGATGTTTATTTTCATTCTACAAGTCGAATGGCTAACACTGCACAAGCATTGGAGGTTTGCAGATTTTCTGATCTTCGCAGCACTCCGCTTATCTGTGCCTGTCATGTTGCAACAGGACATGATTGTCACTCCTTCACATTGCCCTCTTGCAACAGGACCATCTTGAAATGTCAGTGTTCCATTTGACATTGCTCTACAAACGAGCCCTGCTTCCTTGCAATTGTAAATGTGTCGTGGATCAAAATCTGGCAGCTAATGCTGTTCATGATCAGAAGCTTTGCCATCTTCATCGAGTTTCCCGCTGTGGAACTTGTAAACATGTTTCTGGTTTTCTAGAGACTTTACGGCAGGCTACATTAGTAGTAGTAGTAGGCAGTCTTTTCCATGCGTCTGCAAATTCCCTGAGAGAATAGACGCATCAACGTCCGTGTTCTCGATCAGGCCAACATCCCCAGCATCGAAGCACTGACCACACTCAACCAGCTCCATTGGGCGGACCACATCGTCCACATGCCTGACACGAGACTCCCAAAGCAAGCGCTCTACTTGGAACTCCTACATGCCAGGCGATCCTCAGGAGGGCAGAGGAAACATTACAAGGACACCCTCAAAGTACAATATCCCCACCGGCACCTGCGAGTCCCTGGCCAAAGACCGCCCTAAGTGGAGGAAGAGCATCCAGGAGGGCGCTGAGCACCTCGAGCCTCGTCGCCGAGAGCATGCAGAAAACGAGCGCAGGCAACAGAAGGAGCGTTCGGCAAACCAGACCCTCCATCCACCCTTTCCTTCAACCACTGTCTGTCCCACCTGCGACAGAGACTATAATTCCCATATTGGACTGTAGAGTCACCTGAGAACTCACTTTGAGTGGAAGCAAGTCTTCCTCAATTTCAAGGGACTGCCTATGATGATGATGATGGTAGATATTCTTCTTAGTGAGGTAATGAGCATCACACTGTGCACTAGAACATGCGTTATCAAATATAGAAGTGTATCCTCTATATAATAGTACAGCACAGAAGGAGACTCTGCACTGGCTCTCTCGAAGAGCAATCCAGTTAGTCCCACTCCTCCCGCCCTGTCCCCATATCCCGTCAATTTCTTTCTCCTTTCAAGTATTTATCCAATTCCCTTTTGAAGGATACTATTGAATCTGTATCCACCACCCTATCGGGCAATGCATTCCAAATCCTAACCCTCGCTATCTTATCCTTCTGCTTCAGCCCAGAAACCAGCACAGACTGTGGAATCATAAAATGTTGAAAACGATCCCCTTTCTTGGCGTTGCCATAGTCTCTTGCAGAATCTTTACCTTCTGTTGTTGTGACGGCACAGGTTTGCTTGGTCCGTTGAAAACTTGGTCAGTTTCATGGGCGGGGTGGGGGAGCGGAGGAGGAAAAGAACTGAACAGGTCTATGGTGGTTATGAATTTGTCCGTCAATTGGTGGATTAAAATTGAAACTTGCCTGTGCTGTTTATAAGTGAAAGCTTTATGAATTCTTTCCCATGCTGAAATAATAGATTACGTTTACAGATGCAGGTTTGTTATTCTGATCAGAAATAAAGAAAGACTCGGATTTATATAGCGCCTTTCACGACCACCGGACATCTTCAGCGCTTTACAGCCAATGAAATACTTTTGAAGTGCAGTCACTGTTGTAATATGGGAAATGCGGCAGCCAACTTGCGCATAGCAAGCTCCCATAAACAGCAATGTGATAATGTCCAGATAATCTGTCTCTTTTGTTATGCTGATTGAGGGATAAATATTGGCCAGGACACTGGGATTAATCCCCTCTTCTTCGAAATAGTGCCATGGGATCTTTTATGTCTCCCTGAGATGGTAGATAGGGCTTCGGTTTAACGTCTCATCTGAAAGACGGCACCTCCAACAGTGCAGCGTTCCCTCAGCACTGCACTGACATCTCCGCTTCGATGATGGAGTGGGATGTGAACTCTCAACCTTTTGATTCTGACGTGATGAGTGCTACTTCTGGAATAGGTCTACGATGCATAATGTAAGTATGCGTGGTCAGCGTTAAATTAAATTAAATTTAAGAGTGCGCGAAATATGCTGACGGCCAATACCATTGTGGTATGACTACGTGGGCCCAGGGACCCTGTTAATGGGAGCGTTGAGCAGTCTTGCCTTGATAGCTTTGTTAAGGTGTAGCATCATCATCCCAAATCTGTTTCGAGGTCCTGCAGGTACTTCAGAGTTTTGAGCTTGGCTGATGGCACTTGCTGTCCCTAGGGGCGGGCACCTTGCAGTGTCAACCATGGCAACACTCATTGTTCCCAACTTTTTCACCAGCGACTAAATAGCTGGTTTGGATGCTGTCTTCTTTATTTAACATGGGTCATAGTTACACAACCAGTGCAGTGGGTACACAATCCGTACTAAGGCATCTTTTCACAATGTCAGCTGTGGCTCACTGGGTAGTGCTCCCTCCTCCTGAGTCAGAAGCTTGTGGGTTCAAGTCCCATTCCAGGGATCTCAGCACTTGGATGAAGGGACTGAGTGTAACGTAGCCAAGTTTGCTGACAATACAAAGATGGGAGGAAAAGCAATGTGTGAGGAGGGCACAAAAAATCTGCAGAAGGACATAGGCAGGCTAAGTGAATGGGCAAAAATTTGGCAGATGGAGTATAATGTTGGAAAGTGTGAGGTCATGCACTTTGGAAGAAAAAAATCAAAAAGTAAGTTATTATTTAAATGGAGAAAGATTGCAAAGTGCCGCAGTACAGCGGGACCTGGGGGTACTTATGCATGAAACACAAAAGGATAGTATGCAGGTACAGCAAGTGATCAGGAAGGCCAATGGAATCTTGGCCTTTATTGCATGGATGGAGTATAAAAGCAGGTAAGTCTTGCTACAGCTATACAAGGTATTGGTGAGGCCACAACTGGCATACTGTGTGCAGTTTTGGTTTCCATATTTACAAAAGGATATACTTGCTTTGGAGGCAGTTCAAAGAAGGTTCACTAGGTTGATTCCGGGGATGAGGGGGTTGACTTATGAGGAAAGGTTGAGTAGGTTGGGCCTATACTCATTGGAGTTCAGAGGAATGAGAGGTGATCTTATCGAAACGTATAAGATTATGAGGGGGCTTGACAAGGTGGATGCAGAGAGGATGTTTCCACTGATGGGGAGACTAGAACTAGAGAGCATGATCTCAGAATAAGGGGCCTCCCATTTAAAACTGAGATGAGGAGAAATTTCTTCTGAGGGGTTTGCAAATCTGTGAAATTCGCTGCCTCAGAGCTGTGGAAGCTGGAACATTGAATAAATTTAAGCCAGAAATAGACAGTTTCTTAAACAGTAAGGGGATAAGGGATTATGGGGAGCGGGCGGGGAAGTGGAGCTGAGTCCATGATCAGATCAGCCATGAACTTATTGAATGGCGGGGCAGGCTCGAGGGGCCGTATGGCCTACTCCTGCTCCTATTTCTTATGTTCTTATAAATCTAGGCTGGCACTCCCAGTGCAGTGCTGAGGAAGCGCTGCGCTGTCAGAGGTGTCTCCTTTCAGATGAGACGTTAAATCGAGGCCCCATCTGCTCTCTCAAATGGACGTAAAAGATCCCATGGACTGTTTAGAAAAAGAGCAGGGGAGTTATCCGGGGTATCTTGGCGAATAGTTATCCCTCAATCAACATAACGAAAACAATTATTTGGTGATTGTCACAATGCTGTTTGTGGGAGCTTGCTGTGCGCAAATTGGCTGCTGTGTTTCCCACATTACAACAGTGACTACACCTCAGAAGTACTTAATTGGCTGTAAAGCGCTTTGAACATTTGCTAGTCGTGAAAGGCGCTATATAAATGCAAATCTTTCTTTTTTTCTTTCAATAGTTGTGAAGTGAGTTAATCCCAAATGTTGGTGCGTGCATGCCACATAAAACATATTTCTGACATATGGTCGGAGCCCAGAAATGGAGCAGCGTGGACAAGACCAAGGGAAGGCGCAGCAAGAGCCAATAGCGAGTCTGTGAGGTGGCGAGGTTCACGTTGCCTACTATAAATTCCATGTAGAGAGAGGTCCTGTGGGAAGGAGGACAGTAGGAGCATGTTGGAGTTTGTGTGTATGTATTGGCACATGCAGCGGAGCCTGGTCTCCAGTCGTCTTGGTTAACCCTTGCCACTGGACCAAGACCTAGCTCTGTCAAGCCCGTGTGGTGGCTGGTGGGCAACGGCCACCCCACGTTAAAAGAATTCACGCACAGGCATCTTCCACCGTTTAAAATAAGTTCATCGGTCACCCGAGTACTCAGTTTTAGTGTGGAAGCAAGTCATTGTCGACTCTGAGGGACTGCCTATAATATGATGATTTATGACATATTAATTATGAAAATAAACCTCTTTCCAGAAGAGTTAAAATAATCAAATGAAGAACTTTGAAGATTAAATGTAGGCATGTGATCATTTTCAGTGGCTGGTTATTCCATCTCTCATTCTTCCATGGTGTGCTGAAGTGATGCTGTAAATACACCTTTGATAGCAAACTGATTTTAGTTTTGTTTTATAAATAGTAATGAGGAAGTTCCTTTGTGTAACAGGAAAGACTGTGGTTTTCTTCTCCACAAAACATTGGTATCAATGGTCAACGACGATCTGTCCCACCCGTGACAGAGTTTGTGGCTCTCGAATTGGATTGTTCAGCCACCAAAGAACTCACTTCAGGAGTGGAAGCAAGTCTTCCTCGATTCCGAGGGACTGCCGATGATGATGATACTGTTAAAGTAATACCACTGGTTAGAATCCGCCTCTTGGATGAGACGTTAAACCCATCTGCCCCCTCAAGTGGACGTAAAAGATTCCTGGCTCTATTTTGAAGAAGAGCAGGGGAGTTCTCCTCGGTGTCCTGGCCAATAATTATGCCTGAACCAACATCGCTAAAACAGCTGATTTGGTCATTATCACATTGCTGTTTGTGGGAGCTTGCTCTGCGCAAAATAGCTGCCCCGTTTCCCACATTACAACAGTGACTACAGTCCAAAAGTACTCCGTTGGCTGTAAAGTGCTTTGGGGCGTCTTGAGGTCATGAAAGGCGGCATAGAAATCCACGTCTTTCTTTCTTTTATGGACTCCCAACTTCTGCCTACAAGTTTATTTTGCTTAACATTTTGTTTTTCTCCTCAACCTTTGGCAATACGGAAATGCTTATACAGGTTGGACCGCTCTGAACCGGTACCCTCGGGACCTGACTGGTGCCAGAACAGAGAATTTTCCGCATCACGGGAGGTCACGCTTACCGGTACCTGCCGACAGCGCGCAAGCTTCCGTGTGTGTGCATGCGTGCTGGCAGCCTGTGGCCGGCTCCCTCAGCACCCGCGCACACACTCATTGACTGACAGCCGCTCCAGCCAATCGTCGCATACACTCACTGACTGACAGCCGCTCCAGCCAATCGCCGCGCACACTCACTGACTGACAGCTGCTCCAGCCAATCGCCAAACACACTCACTGACAGCTGTTCCAGCCAATCGAAACTTAAAAAAATATAAACCCCCCTCTCCCTCAGGCCCAGCTAATGCCGAACCCCAGATGTTTCTGGACCAGAGCGTCTCGGACCAGAAAGGTACAATTCTGCATTTGAAAATTGTTGTAATGGCTGTGTGAATAATTACCTCCTTCTCTATGCCTTTAAATTTTAACTGCAGCCCTTTTCAGGATGACTGGTGCACAATCTCCAATGCGTGTGCCTTGGCCTTTGTGGAAAGTAAATTGAAAACCACTCGAGATGAGGCATAATTATAAATCAACAAACTGCTTTACTTCACATGAAATGTTGAAGTGAACAGAATGCAGTTTCCCAGTGAGCTGCATCTATTTTCCACTGCTCTTATTTAAAAAAAAAAATAGGCAACTCACTCCCAAGCAAGCAAGTCCTAGGACAGACTTTCTGATCCTGTACTTAATGTACTATCAGCTTTCTGATGTGTTGTATCCAAAACTTCCAAAAGGCACTTGACAAAGTTCTGCACGGAAGGCTGTGAGTAAGGCTCACATCTATTGGGATTCAGGGAAACATTGGCTGAGGGATTGAAAACAGCAGGTGCCTCTTGGGAGAGTTATGTTGAGGTGGACATTGTTGTTACCACGACTCAATGACTGATTCAGAAAACACAATGGATATTGGTAGAATTTACACATACAAAGGAAAAATGGGTGACGTGCTCACTCCGTGAATGGTATTTGAATAGCTACGGATGAAATTGAAAGAGACCTAGGAGTCTTGGTTGACTTAGCATTCAACATATCCAACCAATACAGAGCACCAATGAACAAAATCCAATAGAATTTCAACCTATGTAGCAAAAACAGTGGTATAAAAGTCAGGAAGTCATGATCAAGTTGTATAGTGCTCTGGTTAGATGATCCCTTGAGAATTGTCTTCACTTCTGGTTGAGGTGTATGCACCTGTGAGGATGCTCACAGGTTTGTAGAGCGTTGTCGAGCTGTTGCATTGCGAGTGGCTTAGCCAGTCACATGATGTTCACAAGACTCAATAAAACCCCAGTCAGTTGGGTCTAGGTCATCCACGATGAGGTGTGCAGTTGTGAGCCGAGTGGATAAACTGGTAATGTGTAGCCGTGATTGTTAAACCTTTGTTAATAAATCAACTAGTTCTAATAGCAATGTGTTGCTATGAATTCTTAAGCAAAGAACCCGTGAAGCAAATACATTACAGTGGTTACTGAGACCCAAGAGAAGGATTCAAGCTTCTATCGACTCTGGATCAGTTCCCATGGATTGGAGGGTAGCTAATGTAACACCACTTTTTTAAAAAAGGAAGGAGAGAAAATGGGTAATTATAGACTGGTTAGCTTGACATCAGTAGTGGGGAAAATGTTGGAATCGATCATGAAGGATGAAATAGCAGCGAATTTGGAAAGCGGTGACAGGATCGGATCAAGTCAGCATGGATTTATGAAAGGGAAATCATGCTTGACGAATCTTCTGGAATTTTTTGAGGATGTAACTAGCAGAGTGGACAAGGGAGAGCCAGTGGATGTGGTGTATTTGGACTTTCAGCAGACTTTTGACAAGGTCCCGCACAAGAGATTGTTGTGCAAAGTCAAAGCGCATGATATTGGGGGTAATATACTGACGTGGTTGGCAGACAGGAAGCAGAGAGTCGGGATAAACGGGTCCTTTTCAGATTGGAGGCAGTGATTGGTGGAGTGCCGCAGGGCTCAGTGCTGGGACCCCAGTTCTTTACAATATACATTAACGATTTGGATGAAGGAATAGAGTGTAATATCTCCAAGTTTGCAAATGACACTAAACTGGGTGGCGGTGTGAGCTGTGAGGAGGACACTAAGAGGCTGCAGGGTGACTTGGACAGGTTAGGTGAATGGGCAAATGCATGGCAGATGCCGTATAATGTGGATAAATGTGAGGTTATCCATTTTGGGGGCAAAAACACGAAGGCAGAATATTATCTGAATGGCCGCAGACTAGGAAAAGGGGAGGTGCAACGAGACTTTGGTGTCATGGTTCATCAGTCACTGAAAGTGGGCACGCAGGTACAGCAGGTGGTGAAGAAGGCAAATGGTATGTTGGCCTTCATAGCTAGGGGATTTGAATATAGAAGCAGGGAGGTCTTATTGCAGTTGTACAGGGCCTTAGTGAGGCCTCACCTGGAATATTGTGTTCAGTTTTGGTCTCCTAATCTGAGGAAGGACGTTCTTGCTATTGAGGGAGTGCAGCGAAGGTTTACCAGACTGATTCCAGGGATGGCTGGGCTGTCATATGAGGAGAGACTGGATCAACTGGGCCTTTATTCACTGGAGTTTAGAAGGATGAGAGGGGAGCTTATAGAAACATATAAGATTCCGATGGGACTGGACAGGTTAGATGCGGGAAGAATGTTCCCGATGTTGGGGAAGTCCAGAACCAAGGGACACAATCTTAGGATAAGAGGTAGGCCATTTAGGACTGAGATGAGGAGAAACTTCACTCAGAGAGTTGTTAACCTGTGGAATTCTCTACCGCAGAGAGTTGTTGATGACAGTTCACTGGATATATTGAAGAGGGAGTTAGATATGGCTCTTACGGTTAAGGGGATCAAGGGGTATGGAGAGAAAGCAGGAAAGGCGTACTGAAGGAATGATCAGCCATGATCTTATTGAATGGCGGTGCAGGCTCGAAGGGCCGAATGGCCTACTCCTGCACCTATTTTCTATGTTTCTATGTTTAGTGGTGCTGCAGAGAAGAGTCAGGAGGCTGAACCCGAGTGTTGCAGGTCTTGTGTTATGAGGCAAGATGGAAGAAACTGGTGCTTCAAACTTGAAAGGAGACATTTAAGAGTCGCCTTATCGATGTTATTGATAGGGCATCAGTGTAATATAGAGTGCCCCTAGTGGACTACTGTGGTAATGTAACTACTAATGTAAATAATAAAAGGGTCATGTGACAAAGTCACATGATGACGTTTTCTGTATTTGAGCCATCTTGCAGAGTGTGTTTCTTAGTGATGTTAGAATATAACACAATCAGTAAATGCAGAAAATTACCTCAAAGTAAATTGTGTAAGTAGGTCGAGGGGATGTATGTTCAGACTCGACAGGAAATTTTGGGTGATAGTGGGAAATTCATCTCTCAGACTGGACCTCTTAAAACCTACCTGATTGACCAAGCTTTTGGTCATCTGCCCAAATATGTCCTTATCTGGTTCTGTGTCACATTTTATTTGACAATGCTCCTGTGAAGCAAAAATATTGCCACCATTTAAACAATTGGATACTGAATTGAACACCTCGAGGCTCTTCGCCGGGAGCACGCAGAAGCCAAGCGGAAGGAGCGCACGACAACCCAAGCACCCCACCCACCCGTCCCTCCAACCACCGTCTGTCCCACCTGTGAGAGAGACTGTAGGTCGCACATTGGACTCATTAGTCACCTGAGAACTCGTATTAGTGTGGAAGCAAGTCATCCTCAACTCCGAGGGACTGCCTGAGAGAAGAGAGACTGATTTTGGGGGTGAAGGGCACTTTATTTCTGGATGGATGAACAAATTAGAATGGGAAAAGTGGTTTCTCTCCGTCTGTCTGTCGTTATCTTCCGAGTAGGCGTGCTGGCAATCCGTCTTCCGCGTACCCGCCCGCTTTCCTAGAGCAGCCAGATTGGCTACCAGGCCAGTTCAAAACTACTGGACCCATTAAAATGAAGCTGTTTCAGGATCCCTCCTTGTGCTCGTCATAATATCAATGTAGAGACCTGGAGGAAAGGAGACTCAAAATAGTAAGTTAACGTTGAGGTTAAAAAAAATGGAAGTCCTTTGAACAAAGGCCACCCCTAAACTTTTCTTGTCCTTTTTAAGTATTCATTACCTATGGTATTGTAAAAGTCAGAGGTGATTTCTCCTTTCAGTGTTCAACATTAAGCATTTGAATCTTCTATATAGTTCAGTACAATGTGTTAGAATTTTAAGACTGGAATTAATTGAAAACACTACCAATGCTGAGTCTAGTATTCATGCAAGCTAAAGGATACTGGTTCCACAATCTGATTCTCCAAATGGCCCTATAAAATCTTTTTGCAACATAAGCTATTAGTATAAAACCTTTATATAGAGTCCCAAAAATGCCAAAGAAAGGTCTATCTGTGAGTGAAGTCAAGTTCCTGAGGGTAATCAATATTCTTCCCAACCATAACATGGGTGTCATGACAACCATTAGAGTCAGCAGAGTAGAACTCATTTAAATGCAATGCTATTTTGCAGACTTGTCTGCTGGAAATTACGGTGCGAGTTGTTCTGGGAGAAATCATTGAAGAATCTTGGAAGCGCTCTCTTCCTTGACAGGTTTCTTACCTGTCATGGTGATTGCTCCTGCGTGGCCCAAGGACAACTGTATTGTTCGGTTTTGGTATGTGACCAATTCTTGCCCGTGAAATGGCTGGGAGGAAGTTTGTGGAGCAACAACAACTTGCATTTATATAGCACCTTTAACGTGGTCAAATGCTCCAAGGTGCTTCACAAGAGCTTTATCAAACAAAATTTGACACTGAGCGACATAACATAGTAACATAGAAAATAGGTGCAGGAGTAGACCATTCGGCCCTTCGAGCCTGCACCGCCATTCAATGAATTCATGGCTGAAGGAGTCATTGGGGCAGATGCGCAAATGCTTGAACAAAGACGTAGGTTTTAAGGAGGGAAGAGAGGCGGCGAGGTTTAAGGGGGTGGAATCCCAAAGCGTGGGGCCTTGGCAGCTGAAGGCCCGGCCACCAATGGTGGTGTGATTGAAAAATTGAGGATGCTCAAGGGGCCAAAATTGGAGGAGCGCAGAGATCTCTGGTTGTACAGCTGGAGGAGGCTGCAGAGATAGGTAGGGGCGAGGCCATAGAGGAACTGAAAACAAAGTTAAGAGTTTTAAAATCGAGGCGTTGTAGGTTGAGAACAGTCTCGTACAGCCTCAGGCAATTGTCAGGGAGATGGGTGGAGTCAGTGGCTAGGGAACGGAGTTTGTGGCGGGGACCGAAGACAATGGTTTTGATCTTCCCAATATGCTGCTCCATCCAGTACTGTAAGTCGGACAAGCATTCTGGCAATTTAGAGACAGTGGAGATCTTCACTCAGATGAGAGATCGATCCATGCTTTGTGTTGAGGGCAGCCCAATAGCCCAGTGAAGTATGAATTTTTCCAATTGTGTATGTTCCCTCTCTCCTCCCCCCTCCCACCACCTGCCATCACCACCTTCTAGGAAGGCTTTGGTGCTCATCAAAATGAGGGATGACACTTTGGAGGCATAAACACTCCCAGGACAGAATTAGTAAAGAAAGAAAAAGAAAGATTTGCATTTATATAGCGCCTTTCATGACCACTGGACGCCTCAAAGCGCTTTACAGCCAATGAAGTGCTTTTGAAGTGTAGTCACTGTTGTAATGTGGGAAACGCGACAGCCAATTTGTGCGCAGCAAGCTCCCACAAACAACATTTTGATAATGGCTGTTGTGTATGCAATAACTGTTAGACTGAGTACTGTTTAACTCCAAGAGGTATAACCTTGGCTCTGCTTTATTAAGGCCCAAAGTGACTAATATACTTGGGCTGCACACACACGTGTGCAGCCTAATGGTCTCCAACAGTGACGCCATCTAGTGGCTAGTGATCCCAAAAGTACATACATGATGATGACCATGTGATGATCTGTTTTTTTTTGTTATGTTGATTGGCTGGGACACCGAGGAGAACTCACTTGCTCTCAGAAATAGTGCCATGGGATATTTTGCATCCACCCGATAGAGCAAGACGGGGCCTCAGTTTAACGTGCCATCCAAAAGATGGCACCTCTGACAGTACAGCACTCCCTCAGCACTGCATTGGGACTTTCAGCCTAGATTTTTTTTTTGTGTGCTCCAGTCCCTGGAGTGAGACTTGAACCCACAACCTTCTGACTCTGAGGTGAGTGTGCTGCCCAGTGAGCCACAGCTGACACTGCAGGTGAATAATTGAGAGTAAAATTCACTAAAAGTGCTCTTCACAACATCCTCAGCATTGCGGATGCCGCAGAGTCAGTGTGTGTGTGTATGTGTGTGTGTGTGTATATGTGTATGTATGTATATATGTATTCGTAAACGATTGTGTTTTTAATAGTGTCAATTTTTTGTCTTCTAACACACCTTGTGAGGGGCTTCAGGACATTTTACGACTATATAAATACAAATTGTTCTCGTTGTCGGTAGGAGACTGTTGCATTATTTGATGTACGTCGAACACTGTTTATTGTTGTCTGGATATAACATTTTGCCTGATCACCCATTCTCATTGCATATTTCACTTCTATGAATATCAATACTGTAAAATTACGACGGAATTCAAAAATCCATTCAAAATATTGTCCAATAATCCGTGGCTGTTGAGAGGAATTTATTTTAATTCTGATAGAGCAAGAACTGGTGATAAAAAAGCATTGTGCAGGAAACAAAAGAGGAGGCTTTATCTGCAGCAGATTCTGAAACACTGGACACTGACTGAAACTGGCTCCTATCTTTACCTTCATTTGAAGAAACAAAAGAACCAGTATTATGCAAGCTGATTTCCAATGTCTCTGTGATATTTAAATTGTAAATAAATGCACTAGTTATTGCAAGTGTATAAAGGTCTGATCTGTGCATAGTTTGCCACTATACTGAGTTTCTAGAAAATGTAGTGTAAGCCTACATAAAGTCCAGTAACTGCAAATGGGGCCATTGTTAGCCCTGAGCAATAAAAAGACAGGCAGTGTAAAGGTACAGCTTGTAGATTGTGGTGGAAGAGATCTGCTCAACGGAAAGGCTGGTGAACTGTTCAGAGAAAATGGTTCAATTGACATCAATTCAAAACTAGCATTAGCTATATTAGACTAATTTAAAGGTGTACTGTCCTTATGGAAAAAGCATGTCAGACTTTTACTCATTTGTAATCCGACATGATGCAAAGTTGTACGCTGCAATGACATTTCAACTTTACTTTTTATTTTTAAAAAACCCCGCGGATTACCTGGTCATCATCTCATTGCTGTTTGTGGGAGCTTGCTGTGCACCAAGTGGCTGCCGTGTT
Organism: Pristiophorus japonicus; assembly: GCF_044704955.1. NCBI lineage: Eukaryota > Metazoa > Chordata > Chondrichthyes > Pristiophoridae > Pristiophorus > Pristiophorus japonicus. The sequence continues at coordinate 299,717,177 of NC_091980.1, forward strand.
GCTGACATTACGACAGTGACTGGACTTCAAATGTACTTCTTTGTTGGTCAAAAGGGAGTTAGATATGGCCAAAGGGATCCAGGGATGTGGAGAGAAAGCAGGAAAGGGGTACTGAGGTGAATGATCAGCCATGATCTTATTGAATGGTGGTGCAGGCTCGAAGGGCCTGCACCTATTTTCCATGTTTCTATGTTTTGGGACATCCTGAGGTGGTGAAAGGCGCTATATAAATGCAAGATCTTTCTTTCATTCATCCTTGATTCATATCATGGAGTTAACCTGATTTAAAAAAAAAGGTGCATTTGATAAAGTGCCATTAAAACAATATTCCTCTAAAGCACATAATGTACTTTAGACAGTGCATTTTTCTTTCTAAATAGAGGTAGTCTTTGTATGTAAGATTTCCCAAATGCAGTGCATTTGTTTTAATAAATTCGTTCTGTGGCACTTTTAATTTTCAAGTACCTTCTGCAAAATCCTTCTCTCTAATCCTTTCAGCAGGTCTGTATTTTTTAAAATAATGTTATTGATTTTAATTAGTACCGTACAATTGGCTTATTAGAAGGAGTCTGTCTCTATTGCCGACAAAATATGATGATCTGGCGACTAACCTCCGAGCTAATTTAAAAGATTAATTTTTATGCAAGCAACGACAACAGAGCGAGTGTGTGACATTGGAGCTGAATTTGCAGCTCCTCCTGGTGTCTGAGGTGCGCACGTGCTCATAGGGGCCGCGCCAGATCCGGGTTTAGGCATGAGCTGCGCATGCGCAGAAACCTGGAACTTGCGATCTGTCAAGAATCCTTTTGACGGATCGCACGCATCCAAAAGTGAAAAGGCCTCCCCGGGCAGAGAGTTAGGCTATTTGCCCAGTGAATGCCCTTGAAATTCTTACGCTGGTAAGAGCAGGCGAGAGGCCTGCGTAGAAAAATGAAATTTTATCACTCATTTATATATTAAATATTTATAGATATATATATATATATATAGTATCCATTAAGGTAAGTTTATTTTTAGCCCTATTAAAACATATTTAAAAAAAAACAATTTTGTATAAAATATTTAAGTAAATTGCAGTTTAATTAATTTTAAATATGTAATATGTTTTTTAAAATACACTTAATGTGTTTGTGTGTTTCGGGGGTAGTCCCATTCATACTTATGGCAGCTCCGTAGAAACGGAATTCACCATAACTATGAATAGGGAATCCCCTACTTTCATTGGTTGGGCCAGCCCACGTGATCCCAGGGACGCTTGCGAGCTGCCTGCGCTCCTGGAACACGTGGGTGCAATGTCTGTAAGCTTGTGATGTTTGTAGCTCCACACTGTGGATGTGGACGTATTGTGTGCTGCAAGTACAGAGTTAATAATTAAACAGAAACAGCCTGTTCCGGGGGCTTCTGAGAGAGCTGCCTACCATGTTAGAAAGCTGTGTGTGCTGTGCTCGATGAATATATCACATTTGGTGGCGAGATGGGATTTTTCGGATGATTTAAAGCTGAAATTTTGCTGAAGGATTCGGCCAGCCGACAGAGACTTTGGAAGCTTCTCGATCTTTGGAAAAAGCTACAAAATCCGAGGTAAAATACAGCACACTGTGTGAACAGCTAGAAATTAAAATGGCAGCATCCGCAGGTCTAATGGGACATTTGGGTGAATATAAACAGAACCAGGAAAGGTTTTAAGCATATGTGGATTGGCTAGAAATGTATTTCACTGCAAATAACATAATTGAAGTTCCAGAGAATGCAGTCCAGAATCAGCCGATATTGGAATGTAAGAGAGCGATTTTCTTCTTGGAAACTGGACCGGAATTCTATGAAACCCTTGTAAATCTGCTTGTGCCTGATGAGCCAAACGATACAACGCTTAGAGATTTTAATGAAGCTGGAGTAGCAGTATAACCCCAAACCGTTAAAAATTGCTGAAAGCTATAATTTTTTGAGGATGTTTCCAGTAGAGTGGACAAGGGAGAACCAGTTGATGTGGTGTATTTGGACTTTCAGAAGGCTTTCGACAAGGTCCCACACAAGAGATTGATGTGTAAAGTTAAAGCACATGGGGGTAGTGTGCTGACGTGGATTGAGAACTGGTTGGCAGACAGGAAGCAAAGAGTAGGAGTAAATGGGTACTTTTCAGAATGGCAGGCATTGACTAGTGGGGTACCGCAAAGTTCTGTGCTGGGGCCCCAGCTGTTTACATTGTACATTAATGATTTAGATGAGTGGATTAAATGTAGTATCTCCAAATTTGCGGATGACACTAAGTTGGGTGGCAGTGTGAGCTGCAAGGAGGATGCTATGAGGCTGCAAAGTGACTTGGATAGGTTAGGTGAGTTGGCAAATGCATGGCAGATGAAGTTTAATGTGGATAAATGTGAGGTTATCCACTTTGGTGGTAAAAAAACAGAGAGAGACAGACTATTATCTGAATGGTGACAGATAAGGAAAAGGGGAGGTGCAACGAGACCTGGGTGTCATGGTACATCAGTCATTGAAGGTTGGCATGCAGGTACAGCAGGCGGTGAGGAAAGCAAATGTCATGTTGGCCTTCATAGCAAGGGGATTTGAGTACAGGGGCAGGGAGGTGTTACTACAGTTGTACAGGGCCTTGGTGAGGCCACACCTACATAAGAACATAAGAATTAGGAACAGGAGTAGGCCATCTAGCCCCTCGAGCCTGCTCGCCATTCAACAAGATCATGGCTGATCTGGCCGTGGACTCAGCTCCACTTACCCGCCCGCTCCCCATAATCCTTAATTCCCTTATTGGTTAAAAATCTATCTATCTGTGATTTGAATACATTCAATGAGCTAGCCTCAACTGCTTCCTTGGGCAGAGAATTCCACAGATTCACAACCCTCTGGGAGAAGAAATTCCTTCTCAACTCGGTTTTAAATTGGCTCTCCCATATTTTGAGGCTGTGCCCCCTAGTTCTAGTCTCCCCTACCAGTGGAAACAACCTCTCTGCCTCTATCTTGTCTATCCCTTTCATTATTTTAAATGTTTCTACAAGATCACCCCTCATCCTTCTGAACTCCAACGAGTAAAGACCCAGTCTACTCAATCTATCATCATAAGGTAACCCCCTCATCTCCGGAATCAGCCGAGTGCATCGTCTCTGTACCCCCTCCAAAGCTAGTATATCCTTCCTTAATTAAGGTGACCAAAACTGCACGCAGTACTCCAGGTGCGGCCTCACCTATACCCTGTACAGTTGCAGCAGGACCTCCCTGCTTTTGTACTCCATCCCTCTCGCAATGAAGCCCAACATTCCATTCGCCTTCCTGATTACCTGCTGCACCTGCAAACCAACTTTTTGGGATTCATGCACAAGGACCCCCAGGTCCCTCTGCACCTCAGCATGTTGTAATTTCTCCCCATTCAAATAATATTCCCTTTTACTGTTTTTTTTTTTCCAGGTGACCTCACATTTTCCGACATTGTATCCCATCTGCCAAACCTTAGCCCATTCGCTTAACCTATCTAAATCTCTGTGCAGCCTCTCTGTGTCCTCTCCACAACCTGCTTTCCCACTAAACAGTTGTGGTCCCAGCACCGATCCCTGTGGCACACCACTAACCACCGATTTCCAACCCGAAAAGGACCCATTTATCCCGACTCTCTGCTTTCTGTTAGCCAGCCAATTCTCTATCCATGCTAATACATTTCCTCTGACTCCGCGCACCTTTATCTTCTGCAGTAACCTTTTGTGTGGCACCTTATCGAATGCCTTTTGGAAATCTAAATACACCATATCCATCGGTACACCTCTATCTACCATGCTCGTTGTATCCTCAAAGAATTCCAGTAAATTAGTTAAACATGATTTCCCCTTCATGAATCCATGTTGCGTCTGCTTGATTGCACTATTCCTATCTAGATGTCCCGCTGTTTCTTCCTTGATGATAGCTTCAAGCATTTTCCCCACTATTGATGTTAAACTAACCGGCCTATTTGTCTGCCCCCTTTTTTAGACAGAGGCGTTACATTAGCTGCTTTCCAATTTGCTGGTACCTCCCCATAGTCCAGAGAATTTTGGTAGACTATAACGAATGCATCTGCTATAACTTCCGCCATCTCTTTTAATACCCTGGGATGCATTTCATCAGGACCAGGGGACTTGTCTACCTTGAGTCCCATTAGCCTGTCCAGCACTATCCCCCGAGTGATAGTGATTATCTCAAGGTCCTCCCTTCCCACATTCCCGTGACCAGCAATTTTTGGCATGGTTTTTGTGTCTTCCACTATGAAGACCGAAGCAAAATAATTGTTTAAGGTCTCAGCCATTTCCACATTTTCCATTATGAAATCCCCTTCTCATCTTCTAAGGGACCAACATTTACTTTAGTCACTCTTTTCCGTTTTATATATCTGTAAAAGCTTTTACTATCTGTTTTTATGTTTTGCGCAAGTTTACTTTCGTAATCTATCTTTCCTTTCTTTATTGCTTTCTTAGTCATTCTTTGCTGTTGTTTAGAATTTTCCCAATCTTCTAGTTTCCCACTAACCTTGGCCACCTTATACGCATTGGTTTTTAATTTGATACTCTCCTTTATTTCCTTGGTTATCCACGGCTGGTTATCCCTCCTCTTACCGCCCTTCTTTTTCACTGAAATATATTTTTGTTGAGCACTATGAAAGAGCTCCTTAAAAGTCCTCCACTGTTCCTCAGTTGTGCCACCGTTTAGTTTGTGTTTCCAGTCTACTTTAGCCAACTCTGCCCTCATTCCACTGTAGTCCCCTTTGTTTAAGCATAGTACGCTCGTTTGAGACACTACTTCCTCACCTTCAATCTGTATTACAAATTCAACCATACTGTGATCACTCATTCCAAGAGGATCTTTTACTAGGAGATCATTTATTATTCCTGTCTCATTCGGACCAGATCTAAGATAGCTTGCTCCCTTGTAGGTTCTGTAACATACTGTTCTAAGAAACAATCCCGTATGCATTCTATGAATTCCTTCTCCAGGCTACCCCGTGCGATTTGATTTGACCAATCGATATGTAGATTAAAATCCCCCATGATTACTGCCGTTCCTTTTTCACATGCCTCCATTATTCCCTTGATTATTGCCCGCCCCACCGTGAAGTTATTATTTGGGGGCCTATAAACTACGCCCACCAGTGACTTTTTCCCCTTACTATCTCTAATCTCCACCCACAATGATTCAACATTTTGTTCAATAGAGCCAATATCATCTCTCACAACTGCCCTGATATCATCCTTTATTAACAGAGCTATCCCACCTCCTTTCCCTTCTTGTCTATCCTTCCGAATTGTCAGATACCCCTGTATGTTTAATTCCCAGTCTTGGCCACCCTGCAACCACGTTTCTGTAATGGCCACCAAATCATACCCATTTGTAATGATTTGTGCCGTCAGCTCATTTAATTTATTTCGAATGCTGCATGCGTTTAGGTAGAGTGTTTTAATACTCGTTTTTAAACCATGATTTTTAGTTTTGACCCCTCCTGCAGCCCCTTTATATTCATACATATTGTCCCTTCCTATCACCTTGTGGTTTACACTTACCCCAGTGCTACTCTGCTCTGTTGCCTCCTGCCTTTTGCATTCTTTCTTGGGGTCCTGTTCATCTGAGCTCTCACCCACTCTAACTAGCTCAGAGCACTCTCCTGGGTTCCGAATACTCCTCGCATTGAGGCACTGAGCTTTCATGCTTGCCTTTTTATTACACTTTGACCCTTTAGAATTTTGTTGTGCAGTGGCCCTTTTTGTTTTTTGCCTTGGGTTTTTCTACCCTCCACTTTTACTCATCTCCTTTCTGTCTTTTGCTTTTGTCTCCATTTTGTTTCCCTCTGTCTCCCTGCATTGGTTCCCATCCCCCTGCCATATTAGTTTAACTCCTCCCCAACAGCACTAGCAAACACTCCCCCTAGGACATTGGTTCCGGTCCTGCCCAGGTGCAGACCGTCCAGTTTGTACTGGTCCCACCTCCCCCAGAACCGGTTCCAATGCCCCAGGAATTTTAATCCCTCCCTGCTGCACCACTGCTCAAGCCATGTATTCATCGGAGCTATCCTGCGATTCCTACTCTGACTAGCTCGTGGCACTGGTAGCAATCTCGAGATTACTACTTTTGAGGTCCTACGTTGTAATTTAGCTCCTAGCTCCTTAAATTTGTTTCGTAGAATCTCATCCCTTTTTTTACCTTTATCGTTGGTACCAATGTGCCCACGACAACTAGCTGTTCACCCTCCCTTTTCAGAATGTCCTGCACCCGCTTCGAGACATCCTTGATCCTTGCACCAGGGAGGCAACATACCATCCTGGAGTCTCAGTTGCTTCCGCAGAAACGCCTATCTATTCCCCTTACAATTGAATCCCCTATCACTATCGCTCTCCCACTCTTTTTCCTGCCCTCCTGTGCAGTAGAGCCAGCCACGGTGCCATGAACTTGGCTGCTGCTGCCCTCCCCTGATGAGTCATTCCCCCCAACAGTACTCAAAGCGGTGTATCTGTTTTGCAGGGGGATGACCGCAGGGGACCCCTGCTACCTTCCTTGCACTGCTCTTCCTGCTGGTCTTCCATTCCCTATCTGGCTGTGGACCCTTCACCTGCGGGTAAGACCAACTCGCTACACTTGCTACTCAGTGTCCCTGAGTTCTCACATGGTACAAGAGGAGCATATCACTTGACCGAGCTCTCCTGCCATGACTTAACCCTTAGATACACTTAAATTGGCAATAACAATGCTAAAGTTACTCACTGTTATAGAAGAGAAAAAAGAAAAGCTACTCACCAATCACCAGCCAATCACTTACCCCCTTGGCTGTGACGTCACCTTTCTGTTTCTTTCTACTTCTTTTTGCCTTCTCCCTGTAGCTGCACAAGCCTCTCGCCGAAGCTGCCCGAACTCCTTGTCTCGTGGCCTTTTGTAGGCCTCCACGCACCCCGGACTGTCGCCTCTCGCCTGGAGTATTGTGTACAGTTTTGGTCTCCTAACTTGAGGAAGGACATTCTTGCTATTGAGGGAGTGCAGCGAAGGTTCACCAGACTGATTTCCGGGATGGTGGGACTGACATATCAAGAAAGACTGGATCAACTGGGCTTGTATTCACTGGAATTCAGAAGAATGAGAGGGGATCTCATAGAAATGTTAAAATTCTGATGGGTTTAGACAGGTTAGATGCAGGAAGAATGTTCCCAATGTTGGGGAAGTCCAGAACCAGGGGTCACAGTCTAAGGTAAGCCATTTAGGACCAAGATGAGGAGAAGTTTCTTCACCCAGAGAGTGGTGAACCCGTGGAATTCTCTACCACAGAAAGTTGTTGAGGCCAATTCACTAAATATATTCAAAAAGAAGTTAGATGTAGTCCTTATTACTAGGGGGATCAAGGGGAATGGCGAGAAAGCAGGAATGGGGTACTGAAGTTTCATGTTCAGCCATGAACTCATTGAATGGCGGTGCAGGCTGGGAAGGGCTGAATGGCCTACTCCTTCACCTATTTTCTATGTTTCTATGTTTCTATTTTGGTATGCGAAATCAAAAGACTGATTGAAGTATCAATGATTACATTGTAGCATTAAAAAAGCTATCTATTCACTAATTTCGGAAACTTTCAAAACTGAGCATTGTGGGATCGTTTTGTTTGTGGGGTGAAAAATGATATGATCAGAAGAAAGTTATTGACGACGGATGACTTGACTTTTGAAATTGCTTGTCAGACAGCGAGGTCGATGGGCATGGCCGATCAATATTCCCGAGAATTGCATAATAATTACGGTCAGTCAACCAAGGTGAATCGCCTGTAGGTTCAAAGTAAAAGGTGGTGGGGGCCCAAAGTCTCAGAAACTGGAAATTCTAACAGAGCATCGATGTCATGTTATTGGTGCCTGGGACAACACATTGCTCAAAGTTGTCCATATGTGAAGGCAGAGTGTTTCTTCTGCAGAAAGACTGGGCATCTTGTGAAGGCATGCCGACTGAAGGGTAAACCAGCTTTTAAAGCTATGAATCCAGCGTTTAAAGCTATGTGTAGAAATCCTCACAGACAGCATAGCATGGAAGAACAACAACAGGACGAGGAGATGTTAGTTACACGTCATCAGGAGCATGAGGTTAGCGGACGGTAATTCGAAAAATATCAAAATCCATGTAGATATTGCGGGATTCAAGATACCAATGGAACTCGACATGGGTGCATCTGTGAGTGTAGTACTGGAGTCGCTGTACCTCGACAAATTGCATGATTTCCCACTGGAGAAATCCAAGATGGAGCTGCGAGGCTACTCAGGAGAGAAAATTCCTGTGGTTGGTCGTATCACCGTACCAGTGAAATATAAGGATCGATTTCAGAACTTGCCTCTAATAGTAGTGAAAGGAAACAAGCCTGCTTACTGGGAAGAAATTGGTTGAGATCATTGAAGCTGGATTGGAGTGAGATTTTTCATGTGGAAGCGAGATTTGCATCAACGGATGATATCAAGAGTTATCCGAAGGTGTTCTGCGAAACGGGCAGTCCGATCCAAGGCTTCAAGGCGAGTGTCAGGGTACAGAAGGACGCTAGATTGGATTGCTGCAAGCCACATTCCATACCGTATGTACTCGAGGAGAAAATTGAGCAAGAACTCAAAAGACTAGAGACAAGAACATTATTTGTAAGAGAGATCGATGTAATTGGGCTACACCCATTGTTGTTGTACCCAAGTCCGATGGTAAGGTAAGATTGTGTAGTGATTATAAAGTAATCGTAAACCAGGCTCTAGAAGGTAATGTCCCCAATACATTGGTGAATATAGAAGATTTGTTCACAATACTGACAGATGGTCAGATTTTCTCAAAGTTGGATCTTACGAATGCCTACTTACAACTTGAACTAGATAAGGAGTCCAAGTCATGTTTGACTATAAATAATCATCTAGGCCTATATCAATTTAATAGGCTACCATTTGGAGTGTCTTCTGCCCCTGCCATATTCCATGGGGTGATGAACCAGATTTTTCAAGGTATTGAAGGGGTGGTATGTTATTTAGATGACATACTAATTTCAGCACCAAATAGGCAAATTCATAATAACATATTGAATGAAGTCCTCAAACGGCTAGAGAAGCACAGAGTACGAGTGTGCTCGTAAGTGTGAGTTATTTAACAACTCAGTGGAGTACTTAGGGTACAGAGTAGACAAAGATGGTTTGCATCCAACCATGGGAAAACTGGATGCAATTAGAAATGCACTCACTCCCAGGAATTTCATGGAACTTCGACCATTCTTGGGACTCTTGAACTATTATGGGAAGTTCCTACCAAATTTGGCTACAGTATTACATCCACTGAATGAACTTTTGAAAAAACAGTTCCATTGGAAGTGGTCAAAAGAATGCGATACACCATTCATGGAGTGTAAAAGCAAATTGGTAGAGAGCACCATGTTAGTTCACTGTGACATATCTAAGGAGATTAAACTAGCATGTGATGCCTCTTCGTATGGAGTTGGGGCAGTAATCTCTCATGTATCACGTAGTGGGGAGGAGAGACCAATTGCTTTTGCATCACGCACTCTCAGTGCCAGTGAGAGTAATTATGCGCAAGTTGAAAGGGAAGCTTTGGCATTAATTTTTGGGGCCAAGAAGTTTCACAAATACTTGTATGGTCGTAAGTTTACCATCGTTACAGACCATAAGCCCTAACAGCAATCCTCCATCCAAAGTCCCCAGTTCTAACATTAGCTGCAGCCCGAATGTAGAGATGGTTTTTGATTTTGTCAGCATATACATGTGATATTGAATACAGACGATCAGCTGATCACAGTAATGCTGATGCATTGTCTAGATTACCTTCCCCATCATAAGTTACACCCGATAGGGAAGAAGTGTTTTATTTTTCATACATTGATGAACTGCCAGTCACAGCTGAAGAGATTGGTAGAGCAACCAAACATGACCCAGTGATGTTAAGGGTGTATGATTATATTGCAAATGGATGGCCAAACCAGGTAACAGACAAAGATATTCATCCATTCTTCATTCGTAGGAATGAATTATCAGTCGATAAAGATTGTATCATGTGGGGTGCAAGAGTGGTTATACCAAATAAATTCAGGTCTAAATTATTAGGAGACCTCCATGACCAGCATCTGGGAATGTGCTTGACCAAGAGTTTTGCATGCAGTTATTTATGGTGGCCAGGTCTTGATAAAGATATGGAGTACATCGTGAGTCGGTGTACGACATGTCAATCGGTAAGCAAGCAACCACCACCAGTACCCATTACAGCCATGGAAATGGTCTCCCAGGATGTGGCAAAGACTATATATTGATTTTGCTGAGTTAGAAGGACAACAATTGTTCATTGTGATTGATAGCCCATCGAAGTGGGTTGAGGTGTTTCTAATGTGGAAAATAACAAGTAAAGCATTAAACATTTTGCGAAGTTTATTTTCTTCATTTGGCCTCCCAGAAGAAATTGTTTTGGATAATGGACCACAATTTTGTTCAGGAGAATTTACACAATTCACGAGCAAAAATGGTGTGAAACATACCATCCTGCTTTGAATGGTGCAGCAGAGTGCACTGTACAAATTATAAAACATGCCCTCATAAAACAAATGTTAGATCCAAATCCAGTTGTCATTGGATCACAAATTGGCTAATTTTTTGATTACATATCGTAATACTCCTCACACAACTACTGGTAGAACACCAGCAGAATTGTTTCTGAAACGACAGCCACGAACCAGATTCTTGTTGTTAAAACCAAACTTGATACAGTCCATAGAAGAGACACAATTAAGACAAAGAGAATCATGTTAGAGGTAGAGTAAAAGAAAGAAGTGTGAAATTAAACCAGACGGTAAGAGTGAAGAATCATCACCATAAATGGTTAAAGTGGTTACCAGGAAGAGTGGTGAAGATATGTAATCCTCGAACATATTTGGTCAAAATATTTGATAATGGACAGGTTAGGTTTGTTCATATTGATCATATTTTACCTACAGACATGGAAGGAGTTGAAGGTGGGAATAATTCAATTATTTCTGACTCATCAGATAGTTTTGATATTCTAGTCGCAAATCCTAAATCCAATGTACTGGAAACAAATCCAAGAGAAAATCAGAATGTAAGTCTGAGTCCGAGTCAGGAAAACAAACAGCCCGAAGTTATAGTGAGTACAAATGAAAATCAAGGAAATTCCGTGGAAGAAAATGTTCCTCAGATTGAGCCTCAAAGGAATTTAGATTCGACACCATGTTTGGAAGGTTCTGTTCGAGAGCGAAGGTATCCTCTTCGAAACAGAAAACAAGTGGTTAAGTTAAATTTGTAAATATGGAAAAAAAAATAAGTCTCTATCTTGTGTTATGTATAAACATGCAATTTTTGTATGATGTTTGTTATAATAAATTCCTCATTAAGGAGGGAGAAGTGTAATGTCTGTAAGCTTGTAATGTTTGTAGCTCCACACGGTGGATGTGGACGTATTGTGTACTGCAACTACAGAGTTAATAATTAAACAGAAGCAGCATGTTCTGGAGGCTTCCGAGAGAGCTGCCTGCCACGTTAGAAAGCTGTGTGTGCTGTGCTCTGTGAATATATCAGTGGGCCTCTAGGCAGGCCTACGCGAAGAAGCCCAGGACTGTAAGTCACCAAACCTCCCGGACCAACAGGTAAGTTTGTAGATTTTTTCCAGGTGCGTGGCATCCGCCCTCGGCAAACTTCCAACCGCAAAATGTGGGCCATAGTTTTTGCCTCTAACCAGCTTGGGACTTTATGCATGTGGTCATGTAATCAACTTATTTGTGAAATGCAGCATTTTCAAAAAGCTTGTGACTAAGCTTATGCTTATTGGTGTCATAATTGGCTCTAAATATAGCAAAGTGTTTCTGGCATATTTGCTTACATTTTATTCTGAATAAAAGTTGCTCGAAGGACAATATCAGTACACGAAGGAAATTAAGACGCTATTGTTAGAAATAGGGTCACAAATTTGCAAAAAATGAAGTGTAAGTTTAATCATCTCTACCATAACATATTAATCCATACACAACTATCTTCATTTTTAAGTTCTCTGGTGGCAGGGCACAATTACAAAAGTTTCAGCAATTTCCATTATCATAGAAAAGTACAGTACTGCAGAAGGAGGCCATTCAGCCCATCAAAGAGCAACCCAGTTAGTCCCACTCCCCTGCTCTGTCCCCATATCCCTGTAATTATTTCTCCTTCAAGTATTTCTACAATTCCCTTTTGAAGGCTACGATTGAATCTGTATCCACCGCCCTATCGGGCAGTGCGTTCCAAATGCTAACTACACGTGCGTTTTTAAAAAAAAATTCTTCTCATGTCGCCTCTGGTTCTTTTGCCAATCAGCTTAAATCTGTGCCCTCTGGTTATCGACCCTTCAGTCATTGGAAACTCTTTCTCTATTTTTACTCTATCTAAACCCGTCATGATTTTAAACACCTCTCTCAAATCTCTGCTTAGCCAAGGCGAACAACATGAATGTGGATAATGGAAATATAACATGGCCAGGATATGACTTAAAATGATGACCCCCCCCCCCCCCCCGCCAATCCAATTAGAATAAAAATTTAAAACTCCTGCATCTTTTATATTTTGTATGTTTGAATGGTCAGTAGACAAGAGTAAGCTAAAGTCTACATGAACATTTTTTTGGGATGGAAACAAAATCCACGTGTGCTTATTCTCGCGTCGATTTCTTGTGGAAATTACACACTGTGTAATAGACTTGTAGAATGTTGAATTAGTTACCAGAGAATGTCATTGAAATGACCATTGGAAAGGTTAAGAACCCATTTGACTTTTATCTGTAGCGGATGGAATTATGAACAGGCACAGAAAATAATCAAAAAGTCTAATGGAATGCTGGCCTTTATATCTCGAGGACTAGTGTACAAGGGGACAGAAGTTATGCTGCAGCTGTACAAAGCCCTGGTTAAACCACACCTGCAGTACTGTGAGCAGTTCTGGGCACCATATCTTAGGAAGGATATATTTGGAGGGAGTGCAGCGTCAGTTTACCAGAATGTTTCCCGGACTTCCAAGGTTAAGTTACGAGGAGAGATTACACAAATTAGGGTTAATGTTTCAGGTCAATGATCCTTCCAGGGTCATTGTCCTAAAAAGTTAACTCTGTTTCTCTCTCCACAGATGTTGCCTGACCCGCATTTTCTGTTTTTAGTTCAGATTCCAGCAGCTGCAGTATTTTGCTTTTGTATACAATTTAGATTTGCATTCCCTAGAATTTAGAAGGTTAAGGGGCAATCTGATCGAAGTTTTCAAGGTATTAACTGATCGTTTCTCTCTATCTATCCTATTTTCACTGGTTGGAGATTCCAGGACGAGGGAGCATAGTCTAAGCATTAGAGCCAGACCTTTCAGGAGTGAAGTTGGGATGCACTTCTACATACACATGGTGGTAGAACTTTGGATCTCTCTTCCACAAATGGCAATTGATGCTAGATCAGTTGTTAATTTTAAATCGGAGATTGATAGCTTTTTGTTAACTAAAGGTATTAATGGATATGGGACAAAGGCGGGTATATGGATTTCAGTCGTAGATCAACCGTGATCTCATTGAATGGTAGAACAGGCTCAAGGAGCTCAATGGCCTACTCCTATTCCTATGTTCCTATTTTAAAACTCTCGAGTTGACCTGAAACGTTAATCTTACCTTTCCCTTGCCACAACTGCTAACCTGCTGCCTGTTTCCATTTTTTTCTATTTTCATTTATAACATTCTTGTTTTCAGATCTCTCCATTACTTCATAGTGTCAGCCGTGGCTCAGTGTGTAGCACACTCTCCTCTGAGGCAGAAGTTTGTGGGGGTTCAAGCCCCACTCCAGAGACTGGAGCACATAAATCTAAGCTGACACTCCCAGTGCAGTGCTGAGGGAGTGCTGCACTGTCAGAGGTCACACCGAGGCCCCGGCTGCTCTCTCAGGTAGATGCAAAACATGGCACTATTTCGAAGCGGAGCCGGGGAGTTCACCCCCGGTGTCCTGGCCAATGTTTATCCCTCAATCAACACCTAAAGTTTAGATGATCTGGTTATTATCACATTGCTGTTTGTGGGAGCGTGCTGTGTGCAAATTGGCTTCCGCATCCTATATTGCTATACTTCACTTCAAAAGTACTTAATCGGCTGTAAAGCACTTTGGGACTTTATGGAAGGCGCTATATAAATGCAATTCTTTTTTCACCCCGAAACCTCCATCATCATCATAGGCAGTCCCTCGGAATCGAAGAAGACTTGCTTCCACTCTAAAAGTGAGTCCTTAGGTGGCTGAACAGTCCAATACGAGAACCACAGTCCCTGTCGCCAGTGGGGCAGATACTCGTTGAGGATAAGGGAGGGTGGGACAGGTTAGTCGCATGCTCTTTCGGCTGCCTGCGCCTGGTTTCTGCACGCTCTCGGCGATGAGACCCGAGGTGCTCAGTGCCCTCCCGGATGCACTTCCTCCACTTAAGGCGGTCTTTGGCCAGGGACTCCCAGTTGTCAGTGGGGATGTTGTATTTTATCAGGGAGGCTTTTGGAACAGACCTTTAATCATAAGAACATAAGAACATAAGAAATAGGAGCAGGAGTAGGCCATCCAGCCCCTCGAGCCTGCTCCGGTATTTAATACGATCATGGCTGATCTGATCATGGACTCGGGTCCACTTCCCTGCCCACTCCCATAACCACTTATTCCCTGCTGATCTGCTCCTGCTTACATTGTTTCACATATGCTCTGGATTTCTGATCGCTTGCCCTCTCTTTCACCAGTAGTGGCTGCACACTCAGCCATGACATTCCTGCTTTCTGGAATTCTTTGTCCAGTTCCTTCTATTGTGCCACCTCTTTTTTCTCTCTCTCTGCCTCCCCTTCGCCCCCCCCCCCACCCCCCTCGTTTTTGGCTTCAACAGCTCCCTCTTTCTCACTCTGTTGTCCTGAGAAGAAGCACAAGGCACTTGATGAACCCCATGGGAACCACTTTCCCACTTGGGAACTGCAGTTGCAGTTAATATATTGCACTGCACGTACTGATTTTGCCCTTATGGGTAACATCAAGTTCTCCCAAGGGACAAGGGGTCCTTGTGCTGGTGACCAGCTGAAGGGGTGGAATGGTAGGGTTGAATAGTTGGAGTTGAGTTAATAACAGGGTAGGTTTCATATTTTTTGTTGCAAGAGCTTGCTTAATGGAAAAAGTCATCAAGTCAAAAATTACGTTTTTTTTTTAAACTTGCCTTCCTGTGGAGCGGAGACAAGCCAACAATGTTGGTTGCAAGTGATTTGATATTTTTGCTGTATGGGTGGAGCGTCCGAAATGCGGATTCCAAAAACCGGCATGTTCAGAAAACCGGACACGTGCAGATCGCACAAGTCGACGTCCGGAATCAGGAAATCTGTTCAAAGAAACGGACATTTTTTTTTCACAACAGTGATATAAATGGCATAAAATGAAAGTAGTAAAATTTCAGAAATGGATATTTGGTATTTTGATCAGTATTCTGTAAATAATCCCCCCCCACCCCCCTCACGCAAAACACACACACCACCATCACCCCCGCCTTGCTGTTCCTCCAGGAGGTGTCTCTCTAAGAGTGAATTTGAGTGTTCTCCCGTCGTCTGGATTTTTGCATCGATTTCTGATGCGATAACTGCCACATGAATAAACCAACATTATTTGTGAAGAGCTCTCGGTGTTTCCAATGCGGTCTTACTGCGGGAGATGGGAGGAGGAGGTGGTGGTTATTGATTATCATTCTGTCCCTACTATATGTTAAAGAGAAGGGGGGCCCATTTGAGCCCTAAGCACGGGGCTGCACTTGCGGACAAACTGGTTTGAGGGGTCCCTCTCGATGCTGAATGAGGCGGGTAGGGGTGAGGGAGCGATAACCAGGGCTGATCTTTTAAAGTGGGAGGGGATGGAATTATTTCATTATGCTGCTCTCGAACGTGCCCTTCAGAGACTGTGTATCTGATCTGGTGTCAGCCCTGGATGCAGTCCTGCCAGGTCACACCAGGTGCCCGTGCGGTCAATACAGAGCAATAGTAATCCAAAACAAGGTTGAGTACAATAAAACACACTTTTTTTGAATCACCCACACCTGCTGTCCTTGTCTCCGAAATCCTGAAATACCCGAAACTCGGCCCAGGGATTTCCGGATTCGGGATGCCGGATTTCTGTTCTGAAATCAGGAAAAACCTGAATGGCCTCGGTCCCGAGGTTTCTGGATTTCGGAGGTTGTACCTGTATAATTAGAAACAAACGGTGGGGAGTCTAGAACAAGGGGACATAACATTTAAAATTAATGTTAGATTGTTCAGGCGTGATGTCAAGAAGCACTTCTTCACTCAAAGAGTAGTGGTAAAGTGGAACTCTCTTTCTCTCGCAAAGCTATTGCGGTCAATTGAAAATGTCAAAACTGAGATTGATGGTTTTATTTGTCAGATATGTGTAATGGAACAAAGGTGGGCAGATGGAGTTAAGATAATGATCAACCATGATCCAATTGAATGCTGGAATTGGTTCAAGGGGCTGAATGGCTGACTCATATTCCTAATCATTTTAATCCTATCAATTTGGACTACGCTTCATCCCCAATCTGAGAGACAAAAGACTGGTGCGCTAACCGACTATGCCACTTTATCCCACAGGAAGGCTTATTTTGATTACTGTTTTTAATTATAATATTTTAATTAATGTGGGTTTTCTTTAATAATCTTGATTTTCATGTATGGTTCATTATTTCACGGGTATTATGTTGTAGAATGAGTTTAATCACTCGCTGACCAACTGGTGCTATTAAAATTAGAACAACAGATAGCATTACTATGTGTCTCATACTGAAATTGAACCCAATACCATTCTAGTTCAAATTGTACGATTTAATTGCAGGCACGAGTGGCAGAAAGTTTTAATATTTACCAACAGTTTAAAAAATGAACAAACAGCTTGGCACAAAAGCGACAGACTGCGGATGCTGGAATCTGGAATAAAAACACAAACTGCTGGAAATCTCAACAGGTCAGGCAGCATCTGTGGAGAAGAAGCAGAGTTAATGTTTCGGGTCATCTCGACCCGAACCGTTAACCCTGCTTCCTCTCCACAGATGCTGCCTGACCTGCTAAGACAAACAGCTCGGCAATTGAATAAGTATTTAGCCGTGGATCTGTTGGTCGTACCCTTGCCTCCGAGTTCTCTCTCATGTTCTAAATGAGTGTTCATTTCGTTCTCTCTCCACTCTCCGGACATCAACTTTCAGGATCTGCCACATAGCGATATTCTTAGTTTTACATGCTCAATAATTGAAAACTGGACAACAGAGTCGGTAAACTCGGTAGGCACTGAAATCCTTGTTGAACTGACAAAAGTATCAAAAATCTAGATTTTTTTTTAATGGGGTAGGGGTTACAGAAACCTGACTCTGTGCAACACGATGTTGAAGTCTAAATGACCGATGATTGTAAACTATGCACATGACGCATGATGCCATTGTTGAAAGATTATCATCCTATACCCATACTGTAATGTATTTGTTTCATGAGTTCTTTGCTTAATAATTCATTGCAACAATATTAAGAACTAGTTGGTTTGTTTACAAAGGTTTATCAATCACACTACACATTACCAGTTCATCCACTAGGCACAACTGCATACCTCATCATGGATGACCTAGACCCAACTGACTGGGATTTTATTGAGCCTTGTGAACATCACGTGACTGGCTAAGCGACTCGCAGTGTAACAGCTCTACACACCTGTGAGCATCCTCATGGGTGCATACAATATATACATACACCATATTTTTTTCTGTTCTCATTTTAAGGTGATTGGCAAAAGAACCAAAAGCGACAGCAACACACAGGGTATTGGTGAGGCCAAGCCTGGAATACTGCGTGCAGTTTTGGTTCCCATATTTACGAAAGGATATACTTGCTTTGGAGGCAGTTCAGAGAAGGTTCACTAGGTTGATTCCGGAGATGAGGGGGTTGACTTATGAGGAAAGGTTGAGTAGGTTGGGCCTCTACTCATTGGAATTCAGAAGAATGAGAGGTGATCTTATCGAAACGTATAAGATTATGAGGGGGCTTGACAAGGTGGATGCAGAGAGGATGGGCCCAAGTTTCGGCCTCAGTTGCTCCTGATTTTTAGGAGCAACTGGTGTAAAACGGAGTATCTTAGAAATTCAAATTCTCGGCATTTAGTTTGCTCCAGTTCTAGTCAGTTAGAACAGTTTCACTTTGAAACAGAATTTTTTTTTTTAAAGGGGGCGTGTCCGGCCACTTACGCCTGTTTTCAAAGTTTTGGCAGTGAAAACTTACTCCAAACTAACTTAGAATGGAGTAAGTGAAGATTTTTGTACGCTCGAAAAAACCTTGTCTACACTACACTTTAGAAAATCAGGCGTAGGTTACAAATTAGGCCTAGGGAACGAGGTGGGGGGGGGGGGGGGGAAGGGAAGTCATTAAATTCTACAATCAATCCTTAGTTATACTTATACAAATATTATACAAATAAATCCAACCTGAATAAAAATTTATAAGCAAAGAAAAGATTAAATAAACCATGTTCCTACCTGTGTGAAACAGCAGCAGCCTTCGAGCTGCTGTGCTTCAGGCAGGCCTTTCATGTTGGAGACAGGCAGGGGTGTGGCGTCAGTGTCTCGACGGCAGCCCCAACAGCGGCAGGAAGCAGCCTTCGAGCTGAGCTGCTGTGCTGCAGGCAGGCCTTCAGTCTGTTAGTGGCTGGCCGGCAGCCGAAGGATCAACACCGGAGGCACGCGGCTTTTCAAAGGGGTTGAGGCCATTCGGCCATGGGATAGGAGCGGCGTCAGTGGCTGGCCGGCAGCTGAGTCCTTTTAAAAATGGCCGAGTGCCAATGTTGGTTTGACACTGCGCGTGCGCGCACGCTCCAACGCGCACGCGCAGGGTTGCTGGCACCACGTTGACTCATTTAAATTGGACCCGCCCCCCACTACTTACAGAATCGGCGCCAGTGTTTGGCTCCGCCCCCCGCTGTGAAGAGCACGCCGCACCAAGCTGAGATCGAGCTCCGAGGAGCCGGAGAATATTGAAGTTTTTTTCTAGCGCACTTTTAGGCGCGAAGAACAGGGTCCAGCTCGGAGGTGCACCGTTTTCGGCGCGGACCGAAACTTGGGGTCATAGTTTCCACTGTTAGAGCAGACTGGAACTAGAGGGCATGATCTTAGAATAAGGGGATGCCCATTTAAAACTGAGATGAGGAGAAATTTCTTCTGAGTGTTGTGGATCTGTGGAATTCGTTGCCTCAGAGAGCTGTGGAAGCTGGGTCATTAAGAAACTGTCTATTTCTGTCTTAAATTTATTCAAACGATAAGGGAATAAGGGGTTATGGAGAGCAGGCAGAGAAGTGGAGCTGAGTCCATGATCGGATCAGCCATGATCGTATTAAATGGCGGAGCAGGCTCGAGGGGCCGTATGGCCTATTCCTGCTCCTATTTCTTATGTTCGTATGACATAAGAAAACATTTTTTTTACGCAGCGAGTAGTTAGGATCTGGAATGCACTGCGGGAGGCAGACTCATTCGTGGCTTTGGATAGGTGCCTGGAAGAAAAGAAATTGCAGGGCTACGGGAAAAGGGCAGGGGAATGGGACTAGCTGAACCGGACTGATTCCAGGGATGGCTGGGCTGTCATATGAGGGGAGACTGGATCAACTGGGCCTTTATTCACTGGAGTTTAGAAGGATGAGAGGGGATCTCATAGAAACATATAAGATTCTGACGGGACTGGACAGGTTAGATGCGGGAAGAATGTTCCCGATGTTGGGGAAGTCCAGAACCAGGGACATAGCCTTTGAATAAGGGGTAGGCCATTTAGGACTGAGATGAGAAATTTCTTCACTCAGAGAGTTGTTAACCTGTGGAATTCCCTGCTGCAGAGAGTTGTTGATGCCAGTTCACTGGATATATTCAAAAGGGAGTTAGATATGGCTCTTACGGTTAAGGGGATCAAGGGGTATGGAGAGAAAGCAGGAAAGGGGTACTGAAGGAATGATCAGCCATGATCTTATTGAATGGCGGTGCAGGCTCAAAGGGCCGAATGGCCTACTCCTGCACCTATTTTCTATGTTTCTAAGTGTTCTTGCAGAGAGTCGGCATAGGCTCGACGGGACAAATGGCCTCTTTCTGTGCTGTAACCATTCTATGATTATAGCTCCTGCCAACTGAACTTCGCAGAAACGCTAGCGCTACATAAAATATATGCATCAACTCATAAAACCTATAAAAATTTGTGATCTTACAGTTAGTAGCATTTAATTGAGCATTAAAATGTGGTACTTTTGGGAATTGGCCAAATCTCGTTTGGCTTTAGCATTGGTGTAAGACTGTCAACTATGGATATGTATTATTCAGTGCCTGCAGCTGCTGACTTCCCTCCTGAGGGCAGTGAATTCCTTATGTCATTGGACTACAGAGAGGTGATGGTAATAGTAACTTAAGGAAAGCCACGGAATGTGTGCGACGCGTGTATGCCTGATCAACAAAAGTGAGCCCCCTCACACATTTGGAAGGAAAGACATGGACCAAAAAAAGCCTAGAACCACCCGATGTATGGTCGTGAGTCTGTCCCTCTGGGTTTTTATAAGTTCCATTGCTGTCTGGGTGATGGGAGTGGGGGTGACAAAAGTTGGGAGATAAGAATATGTAAACCATTCCCAATGATGGTTGGAATTCTCTTACAGATATAACGTGGTACATTTTACGGGGAAGGCTGGCATAGCCACGTTTTCTTGTATGACATCGCGAGAATGTTTGCCGCTTATTTGGACAAATGCAAGTGCCATAGTGCGGCACACCACCAAGATTGAAAAAGGCAGAGAGCAGATGGGGTAAACGGAGAAGCAGTAATCAGATGGCTCTCCAGTTTCAGTCGTAAGAGCTACTTTAACATCTGTGCCTGATGAACAAGATAGTGCCTGAAGAAAAGAAAACAGTTACTGCCAAGAAAGGCGCCAATAAAGTAATCAAGAAAACACCACTGAAGGTCGGCAAGAAGTGCAAAAAGTCGAGGATGGAGAGTTACTCCATCTACATTTACAGAGTGATATAAAAGGGTTCGGAGGGTCTAGTAAGGAGGAGGAACTGAGGGAAATCCTTATTAGTCGGGAAATTGTGTTGGGGAAATTGATGGGATTGAAGGCCGATAAATCCCCAGGGCCTGATGGACTGCATCCCAGAGTACTTAAGGAGGTGGCCTTGGAAATAGTGGATGCATTGACAGTCATTTTCCAACATTCCATTGACTCTGGATCAGTTCCTATGGAGTGGAGGGTAGCCAATGTAACCCCACTTTTTAAAAAAGGAGGGAGAGAGAAAACAGGGAATTATAGACCGGTCAGCCTGACATCGGTAGTGTGTAAAATGATGGAATCAATTATTAAGGATGTCATAGCAGTGCATTTGGAAAGAAGTAATATGATAGGTCCAAGTCAGCATGGATTTGTGAAAGGGAAATCATGCTTGACAAATCTTCTGGAATTTTTTGAGGATGTTTCCAGTAGAGTGGACAAGGGAGAACCAGTTGATGTGGTATATTTGGACTTTCAGAAGGCTTTCGACAAGGTCCCACACAAGAGATTAATGTGCAAAGTTAAAGCACATGGGATTGGGGGTAGTGTGTTGACATGGATTGAGAACTGGTTGTCAGACAGGAAGCAAAGAGTAGGAGTAAATGGGGACTTTTCAGAATGGCAGGCAGTGACTAGTGGGGTACCGCAAGGTTCTGTGCTGGGGCCCCAGCTGTTTACACTGTACATTAATGATTTAGACGAGGGGATTAAATGTAGTATCTCCAAATTTGCGGATGACACTAAGTTGGGTGGCAGTGTGAGCTGCGAGGAGGATGCTATGAGGCTGCAGAGCGACTTGGATAGGTTAGGTGAGTGGGCAAATGCATGGCAGATGAAGTATAATGTGGATAAATGTGAGGTTATCCACTTTGGTGGTAAAAACAGAGAGACAGACTATTATCTAAATGGTGACAGATTAGGAAAAGGGGAGGTGCAGCGAGACCTGGGTGTCATGGTACATCAGTCATTGAAGGTTGGCATGCAGGTACAGCAGCCGGTTAAGAAAGCAAATGGCATGTTGGCCTTCATAGCGAGGGGATTTGAGTACAGGGGCAGGGAGGTGTTGCTACAATTGTACAGGGCCTTGGTGAGGCCACACCTGGAGTATTGTGTACAGTTTTGGTCTCCTAACCTGAGGAAGGACATTCTTGCTATTGAGGGAGTGCAGCGAAGGTTCACCAGACTGATTCCCGGGATGGCGGGACTGACCTATCAAGAAAGACTGGATCAACTGGGCTTGTATTCACTGGAGTTCAGAAGAATGAGAGGGGACCTCATAGAAACGTTTAAAATTCTGACGGGGTTAGACAGGTTAGATGCAGGAAGAATGTTCCCAATGTTGGGTAAGTCCAGAACCAGGGGACACTGTCTAAGGATAAGGGGGAAGCCATTTAGGACCGAGATGAGGAGGAATTTCTTCACCCAGAAAGTGGTGAACCTGTGGAATTCTCTACCACAGAAAGTTGTTGAGGCCAATTCACTAAATATATTCAAAAAGGAGTTAGATGAAGTCCTTACTACTAGGAGAATCTAGGGGTATGGTGAGAAAGGATGGAATGGGGTACTGAAGTTGCATGTTCAGCCATGAACTCATTGAATGGCGGTGAAGGCTAGAAGGGCCGAATGGCCTACTCCTGCACCTATTTTCTATGTTTCTATGTTTCTAAGCAGGTTCACCCAACACCGGCATCTCCTCCAAGGCCATGGGCATCATGAACTCGTTTGTGAACGATATTTTCGAGCGCATCGCAGGTGAGGCTTACCGCTTGGCCCATTACAACAAGCGCCGTACCATCAGTTCTCGAGAGATCCAGACCGCCGTGCGCCTGCTGCTGCCCGGGGAGCTGGCCAAGCACGCCGTGTTGGAAGGGACAAAGGCGGTGACCAAGTACACCAGCTCCAAGTAAAACTGCACACTGTCCTGACAGAACAAACCCATTCATAGTCAATAAGTGGAAAATCTAACATTAAAGGCCTGTAGATTATAGAAGAATTGAAGTAAGCAAGATGTTCTGCAGGCTTTGTCAGTGGTAGTCAGAGGTGCCTGGGGCTAAGAAACCTCGTACTATTTTATTTCTTAATTCGTTCAAAATCCTAAGAGGTCTAGACAGAGTAGATAGAGAGAAACTGTTCCCATTGACGGAAGGGTTGAGATCCAGAGGATGCCCATTCAAGGTGACTGACAGAAGAACCAAAGGTGCCATGAGGATAAGCTTCTTTGCACAGCGAGTGGTTAGGATCTGGAATGCACGGCCTGAAAGGGTGGTGGAGGCAGATTCAATCGTGGCTTTCAAAAGGGAGTTGGATAAGTACCTGAAGGAAAAATAAATTGCAGGGCTACGGGGAAAGGGCAGGGGAGTGGGACTAGCTGAAGTGCTCTTGCAGAGAGCCGGCACGGGCTCGACGGGCCGAATAGGCTCCTTTCGTGCTTGTAACCATTCTATGATTCTAGTTGTCGAGTGTGGTCAGTGCTTCGATGCTGGGGATATTGGCCTGATCGCGAACACTGACGTTGCTGCATCTATCCTCCCAGGGGATTTGCAGAATCTTGCGGAGACATCATTGGTGGTATTTCTCCAGCGATTTGAGGTGTCTGCTGTATATGGTTTACGTCTCTGAGCGACATAGCAGGGCGGGTATCACTGCAGCCCTGTAGACCATAAGCTTGGTGCTGGATTTGGGTGGGCCACATTGTCCACATTCCCGACATAAGACTCCCAAAGCAAGCGCTCTACTCGGAATTCCTACACGGCAAGTGAGCCCCAGGTGGACAGAGGAAACGTTTCAAGGACACCCTCAAAGCCTCCTTGATAAAGTCCAACATCCCCACCGGCACCTGGGAATCCCTGGCCAAAGACCGCCCTAAATGAAGGAAGAGCATCCGCGAGGGCGCTGAGCACCTCGAGTCTCGTCGCCGAGAGCATGCAGCGGAAGGAGCGTGCAGCAAACCAGACTCCCCATCCACCCTGTCTTCCAACGACTGTCTGTCCCACCTGTGACAGACCGTCGAGGGACTGCCTATGATGATGATGATTCTAGTTGTAGACAAATGCTGGCTAAATGGAGTTTAGTATTTATTTTTTGGTGGTACAAGAAGACATGATGGTATGCTGCACTAGATCAGTGAAGTAATGTGGTGCATTGAGACAGAGGAACAGGAGTTAGGTCATTCAGCACATCAAACCTGTTCTGCCATTCACTTAGATCATGGGCCATGGCTGATCTGTACCTCAACTCTACTTAACCTACCATTGATCTATATCTATTGAAAGCCTTACCTTTCAATTGATCCAGCATCTGTACCCTTTTTGGGAGAGAGAGAGTTCCAGATTTCCACTGCCCTCTGAAGAAACGTTTGCTGATTTCACTCCTGAGTGGCCTCGCTCTAATTTCAAGATTATACCCCCCTCATCGGAGGCAATTGCTTCTCTGTATCTACCCTATTGAATCCATTTTATCATTTTTAAACATCTCAATTAGATCATCCCTCAATCTTCTACACTCGAGGGAATAAAGCCCAAGTTTATGCAACTTGTCCTCTTGGTTTAACCCTGTAAGCTCCTGTATCATTCTGGTAAATCTGCACTGCACCCCTCCAGGCCAATATGTCCTCCGAGGTTTGGTGCCCAAAACTGGATGCAGTACTCCAGATGGTGTCTGACCAAGGCTCAATGTACCTGAAGCATTACCTCCTCCCCTTTGTATTCTAGCCCCCTTGAGGTAAAGGTCAACATTGCATTGCCCTTTTAGTGATTTGTTCCTCCATAGTTCCCAATCTCTTGCCATTAACAAAATATTGTGATTTTGTCTTTCTTGATTCCAATTACCTCTCAGTTCCCCACTTTGAACTCTATTTGCCATAGCTTTCCCCACACATTTAGTCTATCTATGTCCCATTGTAACTTCCTGCTCCCATCTACATAACTGACCATGCCTCCCAACTTAGTGTCATCTGCAAACTTGGATATACAACTTTCTATTCCTGTATCTAAGTCATTATTATATATGCTCAGGCCCCAGTACAGAACCCTAGCAAACAGAACTTGTCAGATCCCACAAATCAGTGTATTCCCTTGATCGCTACTCTCTATCTCCTACCTTTCAACCGAATACCAACACTTGTCACAAGGTAATCACGATTTCCGTGCGCTTTTGTCTTTACCAATAATCTGTTGTGCAGAACCTTATCAAATGTCTGCTGGAACTCCCTATCCGTGACCACCTCAAAAAATTCAACTAAAGAAAGAAATATTTACATTTATATCACGCCTTTCATGACCACTGGATGTCTCAAACACTCTACACCCAATAAAGTGCTTTTGGAGTATAGTCACTGTTGTAATGTGGCAGCCAATGTGCGCACAGCAAGCTCCCACAAACAGCAATGTGATAATGACCAGATAATCTGTTTTTGTTATGTTGACTGAGGGATAAATATTGGCCACGACACTAGGGATAACTCCGCTGCTCCTCTTCGAAATTGTGTATTGCGTCCACTTGATAGAGCAAATGGGGCCTCGGTTTAACGTCCTGTCTGAAAGACGGCACCTCTGACAATGCAGCACTCCCTCAGCACTGCACTGTGTCAGCCTAGATTTATGTGTTCAAGACCCTGGAGTGGTATTTGAACCCACAACCTTCTGACTCCGAGGCAAATGTGCTACCCACTTGGCCACAGCTTACACAAAACAACTAGAATATTTAGACATAACTTACCATTCACAAATTCATGCTGACACTCTTTGATCTGCTCATACTTGTTCAAATGCTCAGTCACTATCTCTGATGATCGATTCCAGCAACTTCCCCACAATTGATATTAATCTAACTGACAAGTCTGCAGTTTCCTGGTTTCTCCTGTCTTAAATAATGGAGCAACATTTTCAATACCGAGGAAGTTTACCAGGATGTTATCAAGGCTGAGGACCTTCAGTTTTGACGAGAGGTTGGAAATATTTGGACTGTTCTCCTTTTGAACAGAGAAAGGTTAAGAGGTGATCTCATTGAGGTTTTCAAGATGATGAGAGGTTTTGACACTTCGACATAAGAAAATCTGTTCCCTCTGGCAAGTGGGCCAATAACCAGAGGCCATAGATTTAAAATGATTGGCAAAAGATCTAGAGAAGAGATAAGGAGAAATGTTTTCACTCAGAGTTGTCGGGATCTGGAGCACCATACTTGAAAAGGTGGTGGAGGCTGATTCCACAAATAATTTTCAAAGGGAGTCAGACAGGTACTGGACGCTGAGGAATTTACAGGGTTACAGACAAGAAGTGTGGATGTGGGACGAATGGCCTCCTGCTGGGCTGTAACTTCCTATGATTCTAATTTTATAATCCAGCGGCACAGTTCCCAAATCTAGAGAGCTTTCAAAAATTATGACTAATGCATCTTCAATTTACTCCCTTATTTCTTTTAATACTTTAAATTATACCTATTTCTTTTAATGCCCTCAGGCAGAAACCAGATTTGTCTATCGTCCCATTATTTTTTTCTCCATTACCATTTTTTAAACATATATTAAATCCAATGAGTTCCTCCACTTGACTTATTTTTAGGTTCCCTTGTACCGCTGTTATTTTGTTCTCTTTCTCTACTGTGGGGAATATGATGCAATGTAATTTAACAAGTCAACTCTTTTTTTTTTCCTTATCATCCATTGTAGTCTGACTTGCTTGGGTGTCAGGCTGCTGGTCCGGCCGGAACCCTCCCTGGTGGCCCAGTGTTTGCCATTAAACGCAGCAGCCCTGCACTTTAACTGAAGGGGGGAGGCGTTGTGACGTGCCAGCGCGATTATGTCATCAGCACGGCGCTGATGACAGACAGCCTTGGGTACTCCGCTCCGCCCCCCACTTCCGGCCCGCTCGGGAAAGCCCCCCACTGAACTGCTAAATTTCGACGGTTAGGCCAAGCCAATGCATGGAATGGCCAGAATACATTGAAACCGGGAGGTGTGCCTCGTTTCGGGCAGTGGTCAATTTCGGCCCCTTAAAAATTTCCTGTTAGCTTTGATGACCTCTTTTTCCACATTCTTACTTTCTTTCTGTCTTTTCATAGATGTTTATTGCTCTCCCAGCCGACTGGATTTCTAGTTTCCCTGGAAAGTCATGAACGTTGGTTCAAAGGACAAGCACTTTTCAATAAACCAGAAACCAGTGGTAATTAAAGAGAACAATAGCTAACTATTGAAATTGAGCAATCTGCAATTGCAAGCGACTGTGAATCTGCTACTGGGGCCAAACTGCTGATGTAACCTCGCGTCAATTTGAATCATTTTTATTGGCTGATCTAAACTGAAAATATTCATAGTTTAATAAGTGCTTCAATTAAATAAAACGATATTCAAATGTAACTTCTTTATTTGGCCAGATTTTAACAGGGAAGTAACCCTTTAACACACGGTCGTGCATGGTCCAATCGCCTGCCTCCGAACTTCAACTTTTCCTCGGGTCCAATCTGAGTTTGACTTTTTGCAAAGTAGAAAGCTGTTTAGCTTCTTCATATTTATGAGCTGAACGAGTGTTTAAGAAGCAGTGCAGTTCTGTCACGATCTGCAGTCGTCTCCCGAGCTAAATGATGAAAGAGGCTTCAGAATGGGAGGATGCAATATGTCAGCGAGGCAAAGATAAGTCAATAACTACATAAGGGAAAAGGACAGAGAGGCAGATGTGATGTGGCAGCTACGGCTTTTATTGAACAAAAATTGTTAGTGAATACAGAAGATCTCTGTATATTTCAGGAGGCAAACTAAAAGAGGTGTATCTGAATGCATCATCCATCATGTATGGAGGAACAGGACATCGTGAGCCCATTCCATTTGACTTTGTGGTTCTCAAACTTTCAACGCTAGCCGGTTTTAAAGTTAAGTTGCTGTTTGATTTGGAGATGCACAATACATTTTGCATCCTTTTCTCTCCTGTCTTGAAAGCTCGAGTTCCTGCTATGCAACTGCTTCATTAATTCTGGCAGCTTTTTGTACCCAAGAAAGACTTACATTTCTATAGCGCCTTCACGATCCCAGGACATCCCGAGGCATTTTTTTTACAGCCAATGAAGTACTTTTGAAGAATAGTCACTGTCGTAATGTAGGAAATGTGGCAGCCAATTTACCGTACAGCAAGGTCCCACACAAGCCGCAATGTGCTGATGATCAAATAATCTGTTTTCGTGATGCTGATTATGAAATAAATATATTGGGCAGGACACTAGAAATATCCCCTGCTCGTCCAAATAGAGCCATGGCATCATTTGTGTTCACCTAAGAGGGCAGATGGGGCCTCTGGTTTAACGTCTAATCTGAAAGACAGCACCTCCAGCAGTGCAGCGCTCCCTTGGCTAAAAAAGAAAAGAAATTGCATTTATAAAGCACCTTATTTTTTTCCTCAGGATGCCTCAAAGGATTTTACAGCCAGTGAATTACTTTTTACGCGCACACACATGACAGCCCTTTTGCACACAGCAAGATCCCACAAGCAGCAAATGAATGAATGACTAGATAAGGATATACTTGCTTTGGAAGCAGTTCAGAGAAGGTTCACTAGGTTGATTTCGGGGATGAGGAGGTTGACTTATGAGGAAAGGTTGAGTAGGTTGGGCCTCTACTCGTTGGAATTCAGAAGAATGAGAGGTGATCTTAGAAACGTATAAGATTATGAGGGGGCTTGACAAGGTGGATGCAGAGAGGATGTTTCTGCAGATAGGGGAGACTAGAACTAGAGGGCATGATCTTAGAATAAGGGGCCACCCATTTAAAACAGAGATGAGGTGAAATTTCTTCTGAGGGTTGTAAATCTGTGGAATTCGCTGCCTCAGAGAGCTGTGGAAGCTGGGACATTGAATAAATTTAAGACAGAAATAGACAGTTTCTTAAACGATAAAGGGATAAGGAGTTATGGGGAGTGGGCGGGGAAGTGGAACTCAGTCCATGATCAGATCAGCCATGATCTTATTGAATGGTGGAGCAGGCTCGAGGGGCCGTATGGCCTACTCCTGTTCCTATTTCTTATGTTCTTATAATCTGTTTGCAGTGGTGTTTGTTGAGGGGAGAATGTTGGTCAGGACACCAGAGGAATTACCTACTCTGATGCGTTCATAATAAAGGATGAAACTGAGTACTGTGAACAATGAGCAAGTAGACCTTAGCTCCTTTAATAAGACTCAAGAGTGCAGGTACCTCGTGGGTGAGCTGTTTATATACCGTGCTCCCAGGGGATGCTGGGATCCCTTGGGACTCTAACAGGTAGGTCCTCTGGTGGTGTGATACAGGTTGCAAGGGGTTAAATACATAACATACTCTTCTTTGAGTACTGCCATGGCATCTTTTACATGTACATTGGCAGGTAGGTGAGGCCTTGGCTTAATGTTTTATCTTTCAGCTCTTGTAACAGCGCAATGCTCCCTCAGTAGTTCACTGAAATGACGGCCTGGATTACGTGATCGACGTCTGTAGTGGGGCTTGAATCCATGAACTTCTGACTCCGAGCTGAGAATGGTACCAACTGAGCTAAGTTGCCATTCTTTATGCATGAGCCTGGATATTTAACATCTGACTATTCTACCACAAAAGGCAACACAGCCAAGTGCACCCTGTTGTCTCCCCAACTCTTGTAGCACTTGCCAACTGGAATTGTTAGACAGCAATCAAATATTTCCCCCTCATCCCCAGCCCAGAGACATTTAGGGCAATTGCACTAGCTCCCATGGCCCCGACTGAGATTTGGTAACCCAGTACAGGCCAGAAATTGAACCTGGGACTTCTGGTCCGTACGGCTTAGTGCTAAAACAGATGGTGTCGTGATCCCTTGGCTATCGGGGGAGCTACAAAATAAGTGTAACCGATTGCATGGTTCTTGTGCGGCATCAGGCATTCACCACTGAGGCAGATGCAAGTGGACACAGTGACAGGCAACCTGCTAAAAGTGGGATGCCGAACATGTTCTCGAGTTCCTCTCCAATTACATCATTTATGCAGTTGCCCATGTTTCTTTACAGTTGCAGGCATTAGAACCATCAAACATGCATGAGTGTAAGCTTTTACTGGCTTGGAAAATGCAGTCATCTAAGCAGTATTAAAAAGTAGGAGGAGTTGCAGGTGAAGCTGTTTACATCGCGCCGTTCACAACCTCAGGACATGCCAAAACGCTTTACAGCCAATGAAGTATCTTTTGAAGTGTCGGCACTGTTGTAATGCAAGAAATTCTGCAGCCAATTTGCACACAGCAAGCTCCCACACACAGCAAAGTGATATGCCCAGATATCACTTTGCTGTTTGTCTCACCGAGAGTGCTACTGAGACAGAAAACTATGGTTCACTGAATTGACAGATCAGCCATGATCTTATTGAATGGAGGAGCAGGCTCGAGGGGCCAAATGGCCTACTCCTGCTCCTATTTCTTATAATCTGCTTTAGTGATGTTGATTGAGGGGTACATTTTAGCCAGGACACCGGGGGTAATTCTTCTGTTCTTCTTCAAAATAATGCCATGGGATCTTTTACGTCCACGTGAGAGAGCAGATAGGGGCCTCGGTTTGATGTCTCATCCGAAAGACGGAGCCTCCGACATTGCAGTGCTCCCTCGGTACTGCATTGGAGTGTCGGCCTGGATTTTTGTGCTCAAGTGTCTGGAGTGGGACTTGAACCCCCACAGCCTTTTGACTCAAGAGACGAGAGTGCTACCCACAGACAGAAAACTCCAGTTCTCTGAATTGAGCAGGGAGACAGCCCCAGTGTCACATGTACAGAGCTCAAGAGGAGTTGCACCCTGTCCTTAACTGGGGAAAAAACGGCTTCACCTGCAACTCCTTCTACTTTTTAATACTGCTTAGATGACTGCATTTTCCAAGCCAGTAAAAGCTTACACTCATGCATGTTTGATGGTTCCAATGCCTGCAACTGTAAAGAAACATGGGCAACTGCATAAATGATGTAATTGGAGAAGAACTCGAGAACATGTTCGGCATCCCACTTTTAGCAGGTTGCCTGTCACTGTGTCCACTTGCATCTGCCTCAGTGGTGAATGCCTGATGCCGCACAAGAACCATGCAATCGGTTACACTTATTTTGTAGCTCTCCCGATGGCCAAGGAATTACGACACCATCTGTTTTAGCACTAAGCCGTACGGACCAGACGTCCCAGGTTCAATTTCTGGCCTGTACTGGGTTACCAACTCTCAGTCGGGGCCATGGGAGCTAGTGCAATTGCCCTAAATGTCTCTGGGCTGGGGATGAGGGGGAAATATTTGATTGCTGTCCAACAATTTTCTATTCTCTTTCTATTTACCTGCCTACCTCACCTATCCCAACCTAATCAATCACCGACCTATCTACCTAATCACCAAAGAAAGCATCGATGCCCTGGTAGATGAGACTAGCTCCTAACATGTAAAAGTTCTTGAATTTTGTTTTTTTAAACAAGTTTGAAATTGTGTCTCAATATTGTGCGACTTCAATCAAAGGGACAGCAGCAGGTGGTCTGGTCAACAAAAAGAATGACTCGGTGAACGGATGGTCTATATATTTGTGTGCCGAGGCTGATGTCACTGTGATGTTGAGGATGAATGGTGGGCCCGGGGAAAGAATGGCCTTTTCCTGCATACTCCACACAGACGTAACTGTAAGCAACATTGGCAATGGTTCGGAAATACAGCAACCACTATCCCAATTGAAGGAGATCATGCTGAGGGTGAGAGGCAAACGCCGAAAATACATTGGGATTGAACAAACAACAAAGCCGTTTAACTGTCATACAGGTGCAAAGTCCTGAATCTGGAACTCCGAAAACCAGAATTGTCTAAAAACCAGGCATTTTGCACATAGCTGATGGAGTCGTTCGGAATTATTGTCTGAAAACCGGACATTTTTGAGGCAAAACTCGAAATCCGGCACGGATTCGGTCGAGGATTCCGGATCTCAGACATTGTACCTGTATTACTTAATGAATGTAGAGAGTGTCACAGCCAAACCCTTCCTTGCAGCTTGATTTCAGGAGAAACTTCTTCAGCCAGAGAGTGGGTAGAATGTGGAACTCGCTGCCACAGGGAGTAGGCGAGGAGCATAGCGGAGATGCACTTAAAGGGAAGTTAGATAAACACACAAGGGAGAAAGGGAACAGAGGGTTATGGTGAGATGAAGAGGGTGAGAGGAGGCCTGGACCAGTTAGGCCAAATGGCCTGTTTCTGTGCTGTTCATTTCTATGTAATCGCATAACTTTTGTCAGAATCTAGTATCTCAGGACATAGAA
The DNA here is from genome assembly GCF_044704955.1 of Pristiophorus japonicus. Taxonomy (NCBI): domain Eukaryota; kingdom Metazoa; phylum Chordata; class Chondrichthyes; family Pristiophoridae; genus Pristiophorus; species Pristiophorus japonicus. Next base: position 299,749,496 of record NC_091980.1, read on the forward strand.
TACTGATACTAAAGATACTTACATGTATCTAAACTGTTACAATTATTTTAACATGGCCTTTCTTTGTCTGAAGGCCGAGTTCATTTAGCATAGCTTATACATTTGTGGATTTTCTCTCTCTATTTTTAATTTAAGACTCAGCAATGATAGACTTGGATACCGATTTTTTTTTTTAATTCTCTTCCCGTCGTCTGTTGTGAGCAGGAAGGGAGTGGGAGCACGCGACAGGTTGCAATGCTGATCTTTGCCACCCTGTTCCTGCTGAAGATATGTCTGTCGTAGTTCCTGGTAAAATGGTGGGGGTGTGGGGAGGGTGCCAGTCTGTCATAAAATCATAGAATGTTTACAGCATGGAAGTAGGCCATTCGGCCCGTCGAGTTCATGCTGACTCTCAGCTAGTCCCGCTCCCTCGCCCTTTCCCCGTAGCCCTGAAATTATTTTCCTTCAAATACTTATCCAACTCCCTTTTTGAAAGATAAAATTGAGTCTGCCTTTTCGGGCAGTGCATTCCAGACCTTAACCACTCTAGCTGCATTAAAAAAAAAGAGATTTTTCTTGCGTCTCCTTTAAATCTGTGTCCGCTGGTTCGCGACCGTTCCCCAATTGGAACAGTTTCTCTCTATCTACTCTGACTAGACCCCTCATCATTTTGAACACCTCCATCAAATCTCCTCTCAAACTTCTCTGCTCCAAAGAGAACAATCCCAGCTCCTCCAGTCTATCCACGTAACTGAAGTCCCTCATCCCTGGAACCATTCTTGTAAATCTTTTCTGCATCCTCTCTAAGGCCTTTACATCTTTCTTAAAATGCCGTGCCCAGGGTTGGACATGATATCACACTCCAGTTTGGAGACTGGAGAACACAACCAGGCATTTCATTAAGGCGTCTAAATCGGGGACCTTGGACGCGCGGAGGACCCGATGCAATTCCAAGTAGCAATGGGCAGACATGTGTTCCGCTCATTGGTGCTGAAGGTAGTGCGGCCAAACCATCAATTTATTAAAGGCAGAACATTTGCAACACTGCACATCTGTTATTTTTTTGTTGTTGTGGGGCTTAGGAGGACCAAGGTGTTAAGAACATAAGAAATAGGAGCAGGAGTAGGCCATACAGCCCCTCGAGCCTGCTCCACCATTTAATACGATCATGGCTGATCCGATCATGGACTCAGCTCCACTTCCCTGCCCGCTCCCCATAACCCCTTATTCCCTTATCCGTTAAAAAACTGTCTATTTCTGTCTTAAATTTATTCAATGTCCCGGCTTCCACAGCTTTCTGAGGCAGCGAATTCCACAGATTTACAACCCTCAGAAGAAATTTCTTCTCATCTCAGTTTTACATGGTCGGCCCCTTATTCTAAGATTATGCTCTCGAGTTCTAGTCTCCCCCATCAGTGGAAACATCCTCTCTGCATCCACGTTGTCAAGCTCCCTCATAATCTTATATGTTTCAATAAGATCACCTCTCATTCTTCTGAATTCCAATGAGTAGAGGCCCAACCTACTCGACCTTTCCTCATAAGTCAACCCCCTCATCTCCAGAATCAACCTCGTGAACCTTTTCTGAACTGTCTCCGAAGCAAGTATATCCTTTCTTAAATATGAAAACCAAAACTGCACGCACTATTCCAGGTGTGGCCTCACCAATACCTTATATAGCCAGACTTCCCTGCTTTTATACTCCATCCCCTTTGCAATAAAGGCCAAGATTCCATTGGCCTTCCTGATCACTTGCTGCACCTGCATACTATTCCTTTTGTGTTTCATGCAGGGCTCTGTGGAGGAGCTGCCGTGTTTTACACTCTCCTGCCCCTGATCGATGGCAAGCTGCCTGCGAGCAGTGGTCCGGTGCCTGCAGCTCACCCATCAGATGCAAACGAATTTCCGACCCTCAAAAATGGCCGAGAATTTTGGGCGGGTGATGCAGTCACTCCGCCCGCCTGTAACGAGAAGTTCACAACAGACGATTATTTTGTCAACCCAAAAATTAGAATCTTGCATCACTACACCGGCATTGGCTTTCGGGCTGAATTGCTCCTGCAGATCTGATCACATCCTCAAATACTGACTGTGTGCCATGAGAGGTCGCCATTTACATTGGCAAATGCGAAGGCAGTGCTGTCTGGTCAGATTAGACTTTGTCCAATGCATAATGCACTGCAATACCTGATGCCAGGCTAGGCGCTGAACTACATCATCCGTTGTGATGACACTCTGCAAAGACACGGTATATGCATGAATACAATGATATTTGATTAGAAACTGATGCACAAGATTGCTTTGCCTGAATAATACTTTGCAGGGTTCTGTTTTGCAGTGCTTTGAAGCTCGGGGAATTAACATATTCTTTGGGAGGGGGGTGGGGGGGTGGTGAAAGGGAAAAAGTTTGTTTCACTGGTTTGCTCTTAAGCTAATTCCTAACACTGTTCAAACAATCGCAACTTTAAAAAAAAAACTGTCAACTCAAGTATAGATATTCAGAATGTGAGTTTTAAAGGGGAAGATAACCGTGGGACATCACGGCCCTGATTTTGCGCTCGGTGTGACTGCGTGCTCTGAGTACACCATCATACTACCCTTAAAATTGTCCTGTGCTAAATCCCGAACTAAATCCCTGTGCTCGCTGACCTACATTGGCTCCGGTTAAGCAACACCTCGATTTCAAAATTCTCATCCTTGTTTACAAATCCCTCCATGGCCTCGCCCTTCCCCATCTCTGTAATCTCCTCCAATTCCACAACCCTACCAAGATGTCTGCACTCCTCTAATTCCGCCCTCTTGAGCATCACTGATTATAATCGCTCGACCGTTGGTGGCCGTGCCTTCCGTTTCCTGGACCCCAAGCTCTGGAACTCCCTGCCTAAACCTCTCCGCCTCTCTACCTCTCTTTCCTCCTTCAAGGCGTTCCTTATAATTTACCTCTGACCAAGCTTTTGGTCAACTGCCCTTGTCACTTGCCACTGGACCAAGAGCTAGCTCTGTCAAGCCCGTGTGGTGGCTGGTGTGCAACGGCCACCCCACGTTTTAAAAAAAATCCACGCACAGGTATCTTCCACCCTCCAAGATTTAGTTCGGGACCTGGAATTTTAGGTCCTTCATTGAAACACCTGTGAACTTTTTGACGTGGAAGCAAGTCATCCTCGATTCGAGGGACTGCCTATGATGATGATGATTGATGGGGGTCACCTGCCCTCATTTTTCCTTATGTGGCTCGCTGTCAAACGTTTTATCCCATAAAACTCCTGTGAAGTGCCTTAAGATGTTTCATTACGTTAAGGGCACTATATAAATACAAGTTGTTGTTGTATAACTTGCGCCCTTTTCTAGTTTTGACTCTGCGTCGACGGCACTGCACGTTTCACCTACCCATTCAAATCGGCGTGCTGGTGAAAAGTTGGGCAAATTTGCCCGCTTACTGCACATCAATTATCCTGAATTATTTTTAGGTTGGTGCAAGCAGGCACGGGAGCCTGTTGCACAGCGCAAGGGATGAGGGGGGCGGCGGGGGGGTAGGGGAAGTGAAATGAGAAAATGGTATTAGTTCATGCTACAGTGAGGCACTGGATCGTGTCTGAAAGAAACTTTAATTTGTTGGAGTTTGAAACAGGGCCTTTGTGTGTCACTGTCTTCACTGTCCAAAAGCCTTTTGTAGTTTCGGTTTAATTATTTCCCAACTTCTATTTATAATTCACATTCTGTTATCAGACATTTAAACTCTCGATTTTCAATGATTTAAATTAATCAAGTTAGTTCGTCTAATAGAGGAGACTGTAATTTCAGTGTAATGTATGCACCTGTGCTGACAGGTTTGTAGAGCTGTTGCCTGCACAGAGGGGTATCCTGCAGGGGCTAATCTTTCACACCCTCCATTTTACCATCCTTTTCTGCCGTCTGGACGTGCAATGGCGCACCATCTTGCCATCTGGAGGAGGCAGGAGTGCCCCAATGGACGGGCTCTCTCTGCAGGAGTCCTCCCTTTATCTATTTGGGGACTTGGCCTGGAGGGTATTGCATGAGGCAGTCCTGTGCAATACATTTTTTAAGTAGGATCATGGACTCCCAGGCCGCCTGCAGTCTGGAGGGGTCCATGTTCCATGTTTATATAAAATGTGCAATGTTGCAGTCCCTCTTCCATTATTTGAAGGGGCTGCTCCTTGTTTTTTGGCTGCGCTTCAGTCCCACACTCCTGATCTTTGGGCACCCTGTGCGGAGGGGAGCGGGTAGGTTCGAGGGCCTCCTCGGAGGATTGCTCCTGGGCCTGGCCAAGGTGGCCATTAACCAGTCCAGGCAGCGGGCGGTCGAGGGGGTCGTTCAGCCCGACTGCCTGCCTCTCTTCCACGGTTACATTCGAGCCAGGGTGCCTTCCGTGAGAGGTGGGCGCCCGAGGGACTGGAGTCCATCATCGCCCCCGGGAACGGAATTTAAATTTGGTTGGCAAAATTCCCAGTTCATTTCTAAATTTGAGAGATTTAGTGCCTTTACCAAAAGGGGCCACTTGATTTAAAGTTACGGTTTTAAAAAAAAATAGCTGTAGAGCTGTTGCATTGTGAGTGGCTTAGCCAGTCATGTAATGTTCACAAGACTCAATGAAATCCCAGTCAGTTGGGTCTAGGTCATCCACAATGAGGTATGCAGTTGTGAGCCTAGTGGATGAACCAGTAATGTGTAGTGTGATTGTTAAACCTTTGTTAATAAACCAACTAGTTCTTAATAGCAATGTGTTGCTATGAATTCTTAAGCAAAGAACCCATGAAGCAAATACATTAGAATAGGTTTGTGCATTATAATCTTGGTTTATGTATTAAACACTATTGAAATTAATTTATTAATCAAATAGCATTTCTAGTTGCTAAATTATTTAAAACGAGCTGTGGTAAAATCCGCAAACTCCTCTGTTTCCTGATTGGCTAAGAGTCAGGAAGTGCAAGGAGTCCCGCCCCACGTGATCCCAGGTTCGCAGACACTCACCGGTGGATCCGTGGGGCAGTACACTGCGCTGCAGCATTTGAAAGCAACTTCATGAAGGCGAAGTCCGCATGAGGCAAGTGCGGATTGAGCTTGGATGTCGGCGGGCACTCCTTAGTTACGCTGCCGACCACGAATTCAAGGCCGATATTTTCATTGAGAAGTATTTTCATTTCGAAGTATTTAGCCTCAAGTGTCCCCGCATTATTTTTTTTAAAAACTGCCTCCTATAATTATCAGCTCCACAACTGATGGCAAACAGTTGGGATCCTTGGTCACAGTTGTCACTCCAAGCAGAGTTGTCTTTTTAAACAAAACCCGATTTGCACCAGGTATTGCTTTTATTGGTGTTGCTATTGTCAGATTGTCTTAGTTTATATTACAGTAAATAGATCAATTTCATCGCATTACAGTATAGTATTTCATGGACCTGGGCTTGACTCTAGCCCGGGCCCACAGGACTCGAGGCTTTCTCACTGGTTGTAAATGTGCTATGTGATGAGCTTGGGTAGTTTGTTCATCTCCTTGTGGCCAGGAGCCGACAGCAAAAGAATCATTGATTCAGTACTAATTGGCAATTGTAATGTATTTGCTTCATGGGTTCTTTGCTTAAGAATTCATAGCAACACATTGCTATTAAGAACTAGTTGGTTTATTAACAAAGGCTTAACAATCACGCTGGACGAAGGGTCATCGACCCGAACCGTTAACCCTGCTTTCTCTGCACAGATGCTGCCTGACCCGCTGAGACAAACAGCTCGGCAATTGAATAAGTACTTAGCCGTGGATCTGTTGGTCGTACCCTCGCCTCCGAGCCAGAAGGTTGTGGGTTCAAGTCCCGCTCCAGGCACAAGTGTTCATTTAGTTCTCTCTCCCCCTCCATCCACATGACGGACATCAACTTCCAGGATCTGCCACATAGCGATATTCTCAGTTTTACATGACTTGGTTGGGAGTGCTCAATAATTGAAAACTGGACAACAGAGTAGGTAAACTCGGTAGGCACTGAAATCCTTGTTGAACCGACAAAAGTATCAAAAATCTAGATTTTATTTTTTAATGGGGTAGGGGTTACAGAAACCTGACTCTGTGCAACACAATGTTGAAGTCTAAATGACCGATGACTGTAAACTATGCACATGACGCATGATGCCATGGTTGAAAGATTATCATCCTATACCCATACTGTAATGTATTTGCTTCATGGGTTCTTTGCTGAAGAATTCATAGCAACACATTTCTATTAAGAACTAGTTGGTTTATTAACAAAGGTTTAACAATCACACTACACATTACCAGTTCATTCACTAGGCTCACAACTGCATACCTCATCATGGGTGACCCTCGACCAAACTGACTGGGGTTTTATTGAGCCTGGACAACATCATGTGACTGGCTAAGCCACTCACAATGCAAACCTGTGAGCATACTCACAGGTGCATACATTACAGTAATCTTATTCAGCGAGGCCGCTGAATGCTTGGTGTGTGGGGGGGGGGGGGGGGTGGGGTGGCAGAGGTTCCAAAACTTTTTCTGGGCCTCTTCCTTCAGCGATTACTCACTCACTCACTCACTCACTGTCCCTCACTCACCGCACCTCACACACTCACTCACTCACTCACTCACCGCACCTCACTCATTCACTCACTCACCACACCTCACTCACTCACCCAGCTACCACACATATCCCTGTCCACCTCCCCTTTCAAAGAAACAGCATTGAGCAAAAGGATTTAATTTTCTCGGCTGATTTAAGATTGCCTAAGATCTTTAATCTGACCCCTCGTTTTCTATGAGCTTGTCTCTGAAGATTTGACAGATTTGATTGTGGGTGGGGCAGGAGGAGAATTCGGTTCCTCTGGTGCACTGGTTAACGTGTGTTTAAGATTCCTTTGTTTGCTATTTTAACTGGCCCAATGGGTTAAACCAGTGGATGAAGGAATGTTACAGTATACCCAAGTGCTACGAGAGGAAATTAAACCTCCTCAATGCTTGTGCAATACCAGTAATATCCAATACAGGAACAGTATTATTGATTTTTTTTGTCTCCCTTTCATTTATGCATTGTAGTCTCACATACCTCGGCCAGTACTGCTCGTATAGTATTTGATACAATATTGCTTAAAAATAGCAGTGAAATGCATCATCAGCTATCTGGCGATTTAAATACGTTTTTTCAGTATCAGGGCCTCCGCATGTCCTCCCATTGTTCAGAACATTCCAGCTTAAAAGTGAAGCCCAAGCAACCTTCATCGTTGAAGTTGGAGTTCAACAAAAGAATAAGTTTGTTTTTCTGGATGTGAGCGCGTCAATATTACACGTTAAGAAGGGCAAATACCTCTGCGGCCTTTTAAAATGGGCACTGAATTGAATGGCATTGCAATGTTACGATTGTGAAAAAAAAGCAAAGAATTATTGCACAGAATCATTTCCGGTTAGAGGAGTATCTGTATCACAATTTCCGAATGAAAATTGTACAACATTTAATATAGAGCTGCCTTGACTTCTTTTGAGGCTGTTGATGAATATAATGGCAGTCTCTGTGAAATGGTGTATTCTATAGGCATATAAATAGTAAACGGGTAGTAAGAGGAGGAGTGGGGCACAAAAGGAGACCTGCGCTTGGAGGCAGAGGGTACGGCTAAGGTACTAAATGAGTAAAGTGTATCTGTCTCCACCAAGTAAGAATTTGCTGCCGTAGATGTAGGTAGCGAAGATACTGGATGGGATTAAAAATTGATGAAAACGAGGTACTAGAAAGGCTGGCCGTGCTTAAAGTAGATATGTTACCAGGACAGGATGGGAGGCATCCTAGGACACGTGGGAAGTGAAGAAGAGATTGCTGAGGTATTGGCCATAATCTTCCAATCCTCCTTAGAAATGGGACTAGAGAATTGCAAATGTTGCACCCTTGTTCAAAAAAGGTGTAAAGATAATCCCAGCAACTACAGTCAGTTTTACCTCAGTAGTGGGGAAGCTTTTAGAAACAATATTCAGGGACAAAATTAACAGTCGCTTGGACAAGGGCGGATTAATTAAGGAAAGCCAGCACGGATTTGTTAAAGACAAATCATGATTAACCGACTTGTTTGAGTTTTTTTGATGAAGAAACAGAGAGGGCAATGAGAGTGATGTGGTGTACGTGGATTTCCAAAAGGCATTCAACAAAGTGATAGGCTTGCCAGCAAAGTTGAAGCCCTTGAAATAAAAGGGACAGTGGCAGCCTGGATACGGAATTGGCTCAGTGACAGGAAACAGAGAGTAGTGGTGAACGGTTGTTTTTCAGACAGGAGGATGGTGTTCCCCAAGGGGCAGTACTAGGATCACTGCTTTTCTGGATATATATTAATGAATGATGTGGGTGTACAGGGCAAAATTTACATTAAACACGAAACTTGGAAGTATAATGAACAGTGAGAACTATAATGATAGACTTCAAGAGGGCATAGACAGGCTGGTGGAATGGGCGGACATGTGGCAGACGAAATTTAATGCAGAAATTGATACGCGAAGTGATACATTTTGGTAGAAAGAATGAGGAGAGGAAATATAAACTAAAGGGTTCAATCAGGAAGAGTAGTGCAAGGAAGGTAGTGCAGGGGTCCCCTGTGGTCATCCCCCTGCAAAACAGATACGCTGCTTTGAGTACTGTTGAGGGGGATGGCTCATCAGGGGAGGGCAGCAGCAGCCAAGTTCATGGCACCGTGGCTGGCTCTCTGTTGCACAGGAGGGCAGGAAAAAGAGTGGGAGAGCGATAGTGATAGGGGATTCAATTGTGAGGGGAATAGATAGGCGTTTCTGCGGCCGCAACCGAGACTCCAGGATGGTATGTTGCCTCCCTGGTGCAAGAGTCAAGGATGTCTCGGAGCGGGTGCAGGACATTCTAAAAAGGGAGGGAAAACAGCCAGTTGTCGTGGTGCACATTGGTACCAACGACATAGGTAAAAAAAAGGGATGAGGTCCTACGAAAAGAATTTAAGGAGCTAGGAGCTAAATTAAAAAGTAGGACCTCAAAAGTAGTAATCTCGGGATTGCTACCAGTGCCACGTGCTGGTCAGAGTAGGAATCGCAGGATAGCGCAGATGAATACGTGGCTTGAGCAGTGGTGCAGCAGGGAGGGATTCAGATTCCTGGGGCATTGGAACCGGTTCTGGGGGAGGTGGGACCAGTACAAACCGGACGGTCTGCACCTGGGCAGGACCGGAACCAATGTCCGAGGGGGAGTGTTTGCTAGTGCTGTTGGGGAGGAGTTAAACTAATATTGCAGGGGGATGGGAACCAATGCAGGGAGACAGAGGGAAACAAAAAGGAGACAAAAGCAAAAGACAGAAAGGAGATGAGGAAAAGTGGAGGGCAGAGAAACACAAGACAAAGAACAAAAAGGGCCACTGTACAGCAAAATTCTAAAAGGACAAAGGGTGTTAAAAAAACAAGCCTGAAGGCTTTGTGTCTTAATGCAAGGAGTATCCGTAATAAGGTGGATGAATTAACTGTGCAACTAGATGTTAACAAATATGATGTGATTGGGATTACAGAGACATGGCTCCAGGACGATCAGGGCTGGGAACTCAACATCCAGGGGTATTCAACATTCAGGAAGGATAGAATAAAAGGAAAAGGAGGTGGGGTGGCATTGCTGGTTAAAGAGGAGATTAATGCAATAGTTAGGAAGGACATTAGCTTGGATGATGTGGAATCTATATGGGTAGAGCTGCAGAATACCAAAGGGCAAAAAACGTTAGTGGGAGTTGTGTACAGACCTCCAAACAGTAGTAGTGATGTTGGGGAGGGCATCAAACAGGAAATTAGGGGTGCATGCAATAAAGGTGCAGCAGTTATAATAGGTGACTTTAATATGCTCATAGATTGGGCTAACCAAACTGGAAGCAATACGGTGGAGGAGGATTTCCTGGAGTGCATAAGGGATGGTTTGCTAGACCAATATGTCGAGGAACCAACTAGGGGGGAGGCCATCTTAGACTGTGTAATGAGAGAGGATTAATTAGCAATCTCGTTGTGCGAGGCCCCTTGGGGAAGAGTGACCAAAATATGGTGGAATTCTGCATTAGGTTGGAGAATGAAACAGTTAATTCAGAGACCATGATCCAGAACTTAAAGAAGAGTAACTTTGAAGATATGAGGCGTGAATTGGCTAGGATAAATTGGCGAATGATACTTAAGGGGTTGACTGTGGATGGGCAATGGTAGACATTTAGAGACCGAATAGATGAACCACAACAATTGTACATTCCTGTCTGGCGCAAAAATAAAAAAGGGAAGGTGGCTCAATCGTGGCTATCAAGGGAAATCAGGGATAGTATTAAAGCCAAGGAAGTGGCATACAAATTGGCCAGAAATAGCAGCGAACCCGGGGCAAGAAATAGCAGCGAACCCGGGGACCAGGAGAAATTTAGAACTCAGCAGAGGAGGACAAAGGGTTTGATTAGGGAAGGGAAAATGGAGTACGAGAAGAAGCTTGCAGGGAACATTAAGACGGATTGCAAAAGTTTCTATAGATATGTAAAGAGAAAAAGGTTAGTAAAGACAAACGTAGGTCCCCTGCAGTCAGAATCAGGGGAAGTCATAACAGGGAACAAAGAAATGGCAGACCAATTGAACAAGTACTTTGGTTCGGTATTCACTAAGGAGGACACAAACAACCTTCTGGATATAAAAGGGGTCAGAGCGTCTAGTAAGGAGGAGGAACTGAGGGAAATCCTTATTAGTCGTGAAATTGTGTTGGGGAAATTGATGGGATTGAAGGCCGATAAATCCCCAGGGCCTGATGGACTGCATCCCAGAGTACTTAAGGAGTTGGCCTTGGAAATAGCGGATGTATTGACAATCATTTTCCAACATTCCATTGACTCTGGATCAGTTCCTATCGAGTGGAGGGTAACCAATGTAACCCCACTTTTTTAAAAAAGGAGGGAGAGAAAACAGGGAATTATAGACCGGTCAGCCTGACCTCAGTAGTGGGTAAAATGATGGAATCGATTATTAAGGATGTCATCGCAGCGCATTTGGAAAGAGGTGACATGATAGGTCCAAGTCAGCATGGATTTGTGAAAGGGAAATCATGCTTGACAAATCTTCTGGAATTTTTTGAGGATGTTTCCAGTAGAGTAGACAAGGGAGAACCAGTTGATGTGGTATATTTGGACTTTCAGAAGGCTTTCGACAAGGTCCCACACAAGAGATTAATGTGCAAAGTTAAAGCACATGGGATTGGGGGTAGTGTGCTGATATGGATTGAAAACTGGTTGTCAGACAGGAAGCAAAGAGTAGGAGTAAATGGGTACTTTTCAGAATGGCAGGCAGTGACTAGTGGGGTACCGCAAGGTTCTGTGCTGGGGCCCCAGCTGTTTACACTGTACATTAATGATTTAGACGAGGGGATTAAATGTAGTATCTCCAAATTTGCAGATGACACTAAGTTGGGTGGCAGTGTGAGCTGCGAGGAGGATGCTATGAGGCTGCAGAGTGACTTGGATAGGTTAGGTGAGTGGACAAATGCATGGCAGATGAAATATAATGTGGATAAATGTGAGGTTATCCACTTTGGTGGTAAAAACAGAGAGACAGACTATTATCTGAATGGTGACTGATTAGGAAAAAGGGAGGTGCAACGAGACCTGGGTGTCGTGGTACATCAGTCATTGAAGGTTGGCATGCAGGTACAGCAGACGGTTAAGAAAGCAAATGGCATGTTGGCCTTCATAGCGAGGGGATTTGAGTACAGGGGCAGGGAGGTGTTGCTACAGTTGTACAGGGCCTTGGTGAGGCCACACCTGGAGTATTGTGTACAGTTTTGGTCTCCTAACTTGAGGAAGGACATTCTTGCTATTGAGGGAGTGCAGCGGAGGTTCACCAGACTGATTCCCGGGATGGCGGGACTGACCTATCAAGAAAGACTGGATCAACTGGGCTTGTATTCACTGGAGTTCAGAAGAATGAGAGGGGACATCATAGAAACATTTAAAATTCTGATGGGTTCAGACAGGTTAGATGCAGGAAGAATGTTCCCAATGTTGGGGCAGTCCAGAACCAGGGGTCACAGTATAAGGATAAGGGGTAAGCCATTTAGGACCGAGATGAGGAGAAACATCTTCACCCAGAGAGTGGTGAACCTGTGGAATTCTCTACCACAGAAAGTTGTTGAGGCCAATTCACTAAATATATTCAAGAAGGAGTTAGATGAAGTCCTTACTACTTGGGGGATCAAGGGGTATGGCGAGAAAGCAGGAATGGGGTACTGAAGTTGCATGTTCAGCCATGAACGCATTGAATGGCGGTGCAGGCTAGAAGGGCCGAATGGCCTACTCCTGCACCTTTTTTCTATGTTTCTAATCCTAAAGGGGGTGCTCGAATAGAGAGACCTGGGGCTATATGTGCACAAATGGCTGAAGGTGGCAGGGCAAGTTGAAAAGCTTACGGGATCCTGGGCTTCATGTATAGAGTACTAAAGCGTGGAAATTCTGATGTTCCTGTATAAAACACTGGTTCCGCCTCAACTGGAGTATTGTGTCCGATTTTGGGCACTGCACTTTTGAAAGGGTCTGAAGGCCTTGGAGAGGGTGCAAAAAAGATTTACGAGATGGTTCCTGGGATGAGGGACATCAGTTACATAAGAACATAACAAATAGGAGCAGGATTAGGCCACCTGGCCCCTCGAGCCTGCTCTGCCATTTAATAAGATCATGGCTGATCTGATCATGGACTCAGCTCCACTTCCCTGCCCGCTCCCCATATCCCTTTGTTACCTTATCGCTCAAAAATCTGTCTATCTCCGCCTTAAATATGTTCAAGGACCCAGCTTCCACAGCTCTCAGGGGCAGAGAATTCCATAGATTTACAACCCTCTTAGTGAAGAAATTCCTCCTCATCTCAGTTTTAAATGGGCAACCCCTTATTCTGAGACTATGTCCCTTAGTTTTAGTCTCTCCTATGAGTGGAAATATCCTCTCTGCATCCACCTTGTCGAGCCCCCTCATTATCTTTATGTTTCGAAAAGATCACCTCTCATTCCAATGAGTATCGGTCCAACCTACTCAACATATCTTCATAAGTCAACCCCCTCATCTCCAGAATCAGCCGAGTGAACTTTCTCTGAACAGCCTCCAATGCAAGTATATCCTTCCTTAAATACGGAGACCAAAACTGTATGCAGTACTCTAGGTGTGGCCTCACCAATACCCTGTACAGTTGTAGCAGGACTTCCCTGCTTTTATACTCTATCCCCCTTGCAATAAAGATCAACATTCCATTTGCCTTCCTGATTACTTGCTGTACCTGCATACTAACTTTTTATGAATCACGCACAAGGACCCCAAGGTACTGCAGCACTTTGCAATTTTTCTCCATTTAAATTATAATTTGCTTTTCTATTTTTTTCTGCCAAAGTGGATAACCTCACATTTTCCCACATTATAGTCCATCTGCCACATGTTTGCCCACTCACTTCGCCCTTTGCAGATTTTTTGTGTCCTCCTCACAATTTGCTTTCCCACCCATTTTTGTATCATCAGCAAACTTGGCTACATTACACTCAGTCCCTTCATCCAAGTAATTAATATAGATTGTAAATAGTTGAGGACCCAGCACCGATCCCTGCGGCACCCCACTAGTTACTGTTTGCCAACCAGAGAATGAACCATTTAACCCGACTCTCTGTTTTCTGTTCGTGGGCCAACCTTCTATCCATAATATATATTACCCCAACCCCGTGAGCTTTTATCTTGTGCACTAACCTTTTATGTAGCACCTTATTGAATGCCTTCTGGAAATCCAAATAGACCACATCCATTGGTTCCCCTTTATCCACCCTGATCATTACATGGATAGACTGAAGAAGCTGGGCTTGTTCTCCTTGGAGCAATGACGAGTGAGAGGAGATTTGATAGAGGTGCTCAAAATAATGAGGTGTATAGATAGAGTAGATAGAGAGAAACTGTTCCCATTGGCGGAAGGGTCAAGAACCAGAGGACACAGATTTAAGGTTACTGGCAGAAGAACCAAAGGCGATGTTAGGAAAAACGTTTTTACGCAGAGAGTGGTTAGGATCCTGGAATGCACTGCCTGAAAGGTTGGTGGAGGCAGTCTCAATCATAGCTTTCAAAATGGAGTTGGATAGGTACCTGAAGGAAGAAAATTTGCAAGTCTGCGGGGAAAGGGTAGGGGAGTGGAACCAGCTGAGGTGCTCTTGCAGAGAGCTGACATGGGCTTGATGGGCCAAATGGCTACAGCCATGCTGTAACTATCTAAGATTCTCTGATTCTAGACTTTCAGAATGTTGTTTCAACACTTCTAGTTAACGTAGTATAATGCCACCATCAAAAAAGGTAGCATAACTGGAACAGGATTGTACAGATTCCACCCACTATGACCAGGAGCAAGCAGCGTCCAGGAATGGTGCACACAGCCACCAATGGCTTACACTGTTCTCCCACTGTGCTACTCCTGGCAATGTGACAAAAAATACCTCTCAAGATGATGGATAGGACAGGAAAGTAGAGTTGAGGTAGAAGATCAGCCGTAATCTTATTGAATGGCAGAGCAGGCTCGAGGGGCCACATTGCCTCCTCCAGCTCCTATACCTTGTGTTCTTGAGCTCTGTGACATCAGTTAAGGACATTAAGAATTAACAACACTGGAACAGAGGCGGCTGAGGGGAGACCAGATTGAGGGGTATAAAAGGAAGAGAGGCCTGGATAGAGTAGATAGGAAGGACCTGTTTCCCTTGGCAGAGGGGTCAACAACCAGGGGGCATTGATTTAAAGTAATTGGGGGGAGGTTTAGAGGAGATATGAGGGGAAATTTCTTCACCCAGAGGGTGGTGGGGGTCTGGAACTCACTGCCTGAAAGGGTGGTCGAGGCAGAAACCCTCACCACATTTAAAAAGTACTTGGATGTGCACTTAAAGAGCTGTAACCTATAAGGCTACAGATCTCGAGCTGGAAAGTGGGATTAGGTTGGATAGCTCTTGGTCGGCCGGCGCGGACATGATGGGCCGAAATGTGGTGGAAGCTAAGTGCCACCCAAAGGACCGGCGAGATACCTGACGGTACTTTTGGCGACAATTTCGTTAAAAAGTCCTTGGAAAAAATGCCCAGCAGCAAAAAAGGGACTTATACCGTGAATTTGGGTGGCAGCAGGCGGGAGCTCCCAACCTTGACAAAGTGCCGCAGAGGATTGAGTCGGGTCCAGGGAGGAGGGGAGCACATAAAAATAAAAATTTACGCAAAAAAAAACCCAGTGGAAGACCTTCAGGGGAACCCATCCACATAAATCGCTGAAAAAAATAAATAAAAGAAGTTCACTAACCTTCTTTTGCAGGTCTTCATACTGCTCTGGTTAGACCAGTCTCCAATCAGTGGTCTTCCTCTGCTGCCGCCGACTGCCACCCGGAGAAATCTGCCAGCTCGCTGGGCGGGAGGACACTTAGGAGCCTTGCGCGCCGTCACGAGCGATTCCCAGCGGTCCTCCCTTCCCACCGACGGGAGGCCGAATGGAAACTGGCACCGAGGGGACACCAGTGAAGTACTGCATACAGTTTTGGCCTCCTTATTCAAGGAGGGATATACTTGCATTGGAGGCAGTTCAGAGAAGGTTCACGAGGTTGATTCCTGAGATGAAGGGGATGTCATAGGAAGAAATGCCGAGCAGGTTGGGCCCATACTCATTGGAGTTTAGAAGAATGATCTTATTGAAACGTGTAAGATTCTGAGGGGGCTTGACAAGGTAGATGCAAATAGGATGTTTCCACTCGTGGGGGAATCTAGAACTAGGGGGCATAGTTTAAGAATAAAGGGTTGCCCATTTAAGAAAGGAATGAGGAGGAATTTCGTGTCTCAGTGGATCGTGAATCTTTGGAATTCTCCATCCCAGGGAGCTGTGGAGACTGGGTCTTTGAATATATTTAAGGTGGGGATAGACAGATTTTTGAATGATAAGCGAGTCAAGGGTTATGGGGAGTGGGCGGGGAAGTGGAGTTGAGGCCAGGATCAGATCAGCCATAGTCTTATTGAATGGCAGGCTCGAGGAGCCAAATGGCCGATGACTCCTCCTATTTCTTATGTTCTTATGTTGGTTGCCTGCAGTTAAACCCGGAACCAGGCAGGTTGGGATCGGGCTTGAGATTAAAAAAATTTTTTGCATCACTCTCGACCCTAACCTGTCTGTTTTTGGGGTTAAAATTATCCCCTTGACTGTTCCTTAAAGTTGGGAATAGGAGAGAAAGGCTATACAGTAATTGAGTTTTTTTTTCAAATGTTGTCAAAATACGTGAGTGAACATTTTTGGGGTAGTTTTTGACAGTAAAACTTATTTTTACCTCAGAGTGGCTGAGAGAGGAGGAGCAAGAAAAAGAATCATATAAGGAGGGAGTCTGGATGGATCTGGCTTGATGGAATACAATGGCATTTTTCTCGCTCTGATCTTCATCCTCTTATTACCTCGCACAAAACCATTACCCTTGTATCGAATAACCATGCATTACAAAGAACAGCTGTGCTCCCTCTTGGATATAATTTGAAGAATTGCACTTTCATATGAAGTAATGGTATTCAGGGCAATAACTCACAGAAACTTTGACTTAAAAAACCGATACCTTCCAGACCAGAGGTTGGTGTGGCATTCTAACATTCTAGTCGCTTAAAGTTAGGTTCTTCAAATATTGGTGCTCGAGGCACATTGTGTTTGCATGGAACTCTTGTGTTTGCCAGTTCAACGGAGATACTCATTTAAAATAAATGGGTTAAAGGCTCCTGTGTAACAGCACATAAAAGGAATTTCATATGAATGCGTTGAGCTTTTTTTATTTGCAGTCTGTGTAGAGTTATAGTGAATAAACAGTGATTGCAAAAGCAACTAATTAATATTTCCTACAATTATAGTAGGCAACGCATTGTGTTGCAATATTTTCCCCAAAGGATCTATAGCTTGTTGCTCAACTGTATCAGCTATTGCTTATTTTAATGAATTGTGTTTTTCCTTGGAATGTAATTTAATTGTGTGGTTTCTTTACAGACTGCTGCAGTGTCAGCAGATTCGATGTGCCACTTGATCACAGACCACATGTACACAAAAGTGTACCTGCTAATTAAGTAGGGAAAGTGAAGTGTATTACGCCAGGTACTTAGTCGATAACTAGCCTGCTCTATTGCCATTTGTGAAAAACATGGTTCAGCTTTTTAATGTTGTAGTTATTAAACAAACGTAGTTGAACTACTCCAAGGATTCCTGCTTTTAATTTTGTGGGGTGTTTTTTTTTTCCTGCAGTGGAATTAAAATTGCAAGGTTTGCGACCTTGCAAATTTAATGGTGCGGCAGTTGCTTTGATGAAATGGTCCGTCTCTTCGTTATTTTTGTTAAAAAGAAGCTTTTACATCTTCCAGTCTGGTATTCTGTTTTTACGTTTCCTTTCTTCTCTGAGTAACATAAGATTTCTCCAGAGAATAAAATGTTTTTTTTTTGCTTTGGTTCTGATTAAATGTGAAATGGACTTTTTAAAACTGTTGTTTGCTTCATTTGATCTTAAGTGGCTGAGTTGTCAGCAGCAGAGAGCTGGTGGTGTGTGCTCCTGGCTATTAAAGCAGTGAGTGTTTAAGTCATGTTTATTACAGTAACACTGCCACATCGTGTAGCGGCATCCTGCCAGTTATGAATAATGCAGTGTGCATATTGTATTTAAATTAATGATTATGAATTCTACAATTTCAAATGTTTTATAGTGCTCTGGGATTGTCATTTATAATGTTATTTAAATGAAATTCTCTGGGCAGCACGGAGACAGACCAACAAACATTTTTCAGAACGTGTCCATAAGCCCATTACAGTTAAACAAATAAAAGATTAAACTGTTGGGACATTAGCAATCGCTTGTATGATGTATGCCTGTTCTGTGGTTTGAATAGGCCTTTTCTGCATAGACCATTCAGCACATATAATTGCATGACAATTGTGTGTGGTTTGCTTGAACTTTTTAATGTAAATATTGAACTTTTTTATTGAGTATTTGCCTTCCTTTCTGCTGTACAAGTTCTCTAAAGCACAAATAGGATTACATTACATAGGATATAGGACACAGAAACAGGCCATTCGGCCCAACCAGTCCATGCCGGCGTTTATGTCCACTTGAGCCTCCTCCCTTCTTTCCTCATCTAAATCTATCAGCATAACCCTCTGTTCTCTTCTCCCTCATATACTTGTCTAGCCTCCCCTTAAATGCATCTATACTATTCACTTCAACCACTCCCTGTGGTAGTGAGTTCCACATTCTCACCACTCTCTGGGTAAAGAAGTTTCTTGTGAATTCCCTATTGGATTTCTTGGTGACTATCTTATATTGATGGTTTCTAGTTATGCTCTTCCCCACAAGTGGAAAAATTCTCTCTGTATCCACTCTATCAAAACCTTTCATAATTTTAAAGACCTCTATTAGGTCACCCCTCAGCCTTTTTTCAAGAGAAAAGAGACCCAGCCTGTTCATCCTTTCCTGATATACACTTGCATTTCAGATATCATCCTTGTAATCTTTGCACCCTCTCCAGTGCCTCTATATCCTATTTATAATATGGCGATCAGAACTGTACGCAGTATTCTTAAGTGGTCTAACCAAGGTTCGATACAGGATTAGCACAACTTTCCTACTTTTCAATTCTATATCTCTCAAAAATAAACCCGAGTGTTTGGTTTGCTTTTTTTACGGCCTTGCTAACCTGTGTCGCAACTTTTAGTGATTTGTGTATTTGTACTCCGAGATCCCTTTGTTCCTCTACCCCAGCTAGACTAGCACCCCCAAGTAATAAGTGACCTCCCTATTCTTCCTACCAAAATGTAATACCTCATATTTATCTGTGTTGAATTTCATTTGTCAATTATATGCCCATTCTGCAAGCTTATTAATGTCCTCCTGTAATTTGTTGCAGTCCTCCTCAGTATTGACTATCCCCCCCCCAATTTGGTGTCATCCACAAATTTAGAAATTGTGTTTTTGATTCCAAAGTCTAAATCGTTAATGAAATTATGAACAACAGTGGTCCCAGCACGGATCCTTGTGGAACACCACTGCCCACCTTCTGCCTCTGTGAATAGTTCCCTTTACCCCTACTCTCTGCTTTCTGTCTTGAAGCCAGCTAGCTATCCATTCTGATACTTGTCCCCTGACTCTGCATTCTCTGACCTTGTTCATCAGTCTATTATGGGGTACCTTAGCGAAGGCCTTTTGAAAATCTAGATAAATGACATCTACTGCATTACCCTTGTCTACTGTCTCTGTTACCTTTTCAAAAAATTCAACGAGGTTGGTGAAGCAAGACTTTCCTTTTTTGAAATCCATGCTTACTATTCGTTATTATATTTTTGGTTTCTAGACATTCTTCTATTTTCTCCTTTAGTAGGGATTCCATTATTTTTCCTACCACCAATGTTAAGCCTATAATTCCCTGGACATGTTCTATCTCCTTTCTTAAAAATAGGTATTACGTTAGCTATTCGCCAGTCCTCTGGCACTACACCTTTTTGGACTAAATTATTAAATATGTTTAGTAATGCCTCTGCTATTTCTTCCCTAGACTCTTTTAAAATGCATCAGTTTTATCCTCTTTGAGTTTGATTTGTTTATTAAATATATCCCCTCTTTTTATTTTAAATGCACTTATCTCATTACTAATCTCATCATCCAATGTCATGTCCACCTGTTCTATTACCCTGGTAAATACTGAAGCAAAATAATTATTTAATATTGATGCCATCTCTCTATCTTTACTTGTGGTATTATCCTTAATGACCCAATTCTCATCCCAACCTTCCTTTTTTTTTGATGTACCTGTAAAATATTTTGCTATTTTGTTTTATGTTGATAATTTAATTTCATAATTCCTCTTTGCCTTCCTAATTACTTTTTTGACTTCTTTGGTAATCTTTTTGTATATTCTCCTTTATCATGCACTTCCCTGCTGTCTATGTACTTAATGTATGCCTCTTTCCTTACCCTCAATTGTTCCCTTATGGCTTAATTCATCCATGGAGTCTTATTAGTGTTTAATTTATTCTTTCCTTTTAGTGGATTACATTCTTCCTGCACTCTGTTGAACATTGTTTTTAATGTTTTCCATCGCTGTTCTGCATTGTTTTCTTGCCAATATTGTTGCCCATTTTATTTTCCCGAGTTCTATTCTCAGCCCCTCAAAATCAGCTTTTCTCCAATCTATTACCCTGGTTTGCGTCATACTTATGTCCTTCTCAGTTATCATAAAGCGTATTATATTATGGTCAATATTGCCTAGATGCTCCCCTACTTTTACTTCTCTTATCTGCTCTGGTTCATTCCCATTTCTAGATCCAATAATAAATCCTCCTTTGTTGGGCTTTTTACGTATTGGGTTAGAAAGGAGTCCTGTACACATTGTAGGAACTACATTCCCTTATCCCCTTTACCTACCTCTTCTGTCCAATTAACATCGGGGTAATTGAAATCCCTCATGATTATCATTTTATGTTTATTACTAATTTTCTTAATATGTCTGCATATTTCTTTCTCCACCTCCCTGCCACTATTAGGTGGCCTGTATACTACACCTATTAGTGCGATTGATCCTTTATTATCTTTTATCTCTATCCACGTGGATTCCATTTTTGTCTTGCTGATAGCTGCGTCACTTTTTTCTACTGCCATTATGTCATCCCTAATAAGTACAGCTACTCCACCTCCTCTTGCCCTTCACTATCTTTTCTATATACGTTATACCCTGCAATGTTTAATTCCTAGTCTTGATTTTTCTGTAGCCACGTCTCAGTAATCCCTATTATTCTCCAGCTCCCCTGTGTTATTATGGACACTGTGGGGCCAAGAGGTGCAACAAGACCTGGGTGTCATGTTACATCAGTCATTGAAAGTTGGCAGGCAGGTACAGCAGGCGGTGAAGGCGACAAATAGCATGTTGGCCTTCATACCTAGGGGATTTGAGTATAGGAGCAGGGAGGTCTTACTGCAGTTGTACAGGGCCTTGGTGAGGCCTCACCTGGAATATTGTGTTCAGTTTTGGTCTCCTAATCTGAGGAAGGACGTTCTTGCTCTTGAGGGAGTGCAGCGAAGGTTCACCAAACTGATTCCCGGGATGGCAGGACTGACATATGAGGAGAGACTGGATCGACTGGGCTTGTATCCACTGGAGTTTAGAAGGATGAGAGGGAATCTCATAGAAACATATAAAATTCTGTTGGGACTGGACAGGTTAGATGCAGGAAGAATGTTCCCGATGTTGGGGAAGTCCAGAACAGGGGTCACAGTCTAAGGATAAGGGGTAAGCCATTTAGGACTGAGATGAGGAGAAACTTCTTCACTCAGAGAGTTGTTAACCTGTGGAATTCCCGACCGCAGAGAGTTGTTGATGCCAGTTCATTGGATATATTCAAGAGGGAGTTAGATATGGCCCTTACAGCTAAAGGGATCAAGGGGTATGGAGAGAAAGCAGGAAAGGGGTACTGAGGTGAATGATCAGCTATGATCTTATTGAATGGCGGTGCAGGCTCGAAGGGCCGAATGGCCTACTCCTGCACCTATTTTCTATGTTTCTATGAAATTCAGCTCCGCCGGAAATAGGTCGCACGTACCGTTTTACTTGTGTTTTGGCTGCCGCAATGGATACAGCGACCCATATTGCGAAATTCAGCTCTTTGTCGATTTGTTTCGAGCGGGGCGGAAGTCAGTCATAATGGGATCGGGTATGGGGGCGGGCGCGGAGCGTCCGTCATAATGGGGGCAGAAGTGGAGGCGGGATGGACTCTCCGTCTCTGGCAGTCATCAGCACTGTGCTGGTGACATCATCGCGCTGGCGTGTCAACACGTCTCTCCCCTTCAGTTAAAGGGGAGAGCCGCTGCGAGCTCTGCAGATGTCTACATTCGGTCCACTAGGCCACCAGGGAAGGCTTCAGCCAGGCCAGCAGCCTGGCACCCAAGTACACCGAATGGAAAAAAAAAAGTGTTGGGGGAACCGAGCGATGGGCGGAAGATTTGCTCAGGTTAATTTTGCTTGTGGGGCGGACATCGGCGGTGCACTCTTTGATGACGCACTTACGAGGGTTCGGCAGCAGCGGGGCGGAAGTGGTGACTATTCGACTACAAATCGGTGGTCATTTGACACTGCCGTGCGGCCCTTAATTACCGGCCTTATTGGGAGGCTGAATTTCGGCCTCTGTGTGCATTACTGTACAGAGAGTTTAAGTCATTTTTAATAGAATTTCCTCTCCCTTTATGTTTAACCATCTTTTTAGACTCCTGTTGTATAACTCTATTTACTCCCTTGCCATCAATGTCCTCTATTCTTTTCTCAGCTCTCCTTTCCTGTTTTGTTTATATTTAGGCTGGTTACCTTTCTTAAAGTTCCCCCCCCCCCCCCCCCCCCCCCCCAATCTTACTCTTTTAAAGCCTTTGCCACCTCCCTATTTACCCTTTCTGCTAGGACACGGGTCCCATCCTGGTTCAGGTGAAGCCCATCCCATCGGTACAGCTCCTTCCTGTCCCAGAACTGGTGCCAGTTCCCCTGAAAAGCAGCCCCCCTTTCCCACACCAGCCCTTTAGCCCCGTGTTAATTCTGATCTGTCTGCTACTATGCCAATTCGCACGTGGCCCGGGCAATAATCCAGAAATTATTACCCTCGAGGTCTTTAATTTAGAGCTTAACTCCTGATACCTCCTCCCTGTTCCTATTTGTCATTTGCTCCAACATGGACCACAACAACTGGATTTACCCCTTCCCCTTCCAAGTAGTATAAATCTTTAAAATATACACTTGACCTTTTCAAAACATATCCTTTTATGTACTTCGAAGGAAACAGTATTGTCCCATGCTTTGGCATTTTGAACAATCTTTTCTGCATTGTATCTGTCGCCATATTTTCACAGCTTGCACATGTAAGATGGTTGTTCCATATACAGCTACATTTCTCCGAAAATTCATGGTGTGCATGTTATACTATGGAATGTATTGTGCTTGAAGATTTACTATAATTCACAGTGTATTATGGAAGGATGACATCAAATGTACCAATGGGGTCGCCTTCATCCAAACAAATCTTGAATAAACCTACTAGCAAATTCTCTTAATTATATCCTATTCCGAGATTAGTTTGATGCATGCCTCCAAAGTTAAGTAGATTGATGTAAGAGGTAACTGATGCTGAACTTAAATCTTTATTGCAATTTAAATGCTTAATGTTTATTCCTTGAAGTATTAAAAGAAAGACTTGCATTTAGATAGCGCCTTTCACAACCACCGGACGTCTCAAAGCACTTTACAGCCAATGAAGTGTTGCCACTGTTGCAATGTGGGAAATGCGGCAGCCCATTTGCGCACAGCAAGCTCCCACAAACAGCAATGTGATGATGACCAGATAATCTGTTGTTGTTATGTTGATTGAGGGATAAATATTGGGCAGGACACCGGGATAACTCCCCTGCTCCTCTTCGAAATAGTGCCCTGGGATATTTTACGTCCACCTGAGAGGGCAGACGGGGCCTCGGTTTGACGTCTTATCTGAAAGGCAGCACCCCCCCCCCCGACAGTGCAGTGCTCCCTCAGCACTACACTGGGAGTGTCAGCGTAGATTTATGTGCTCAAGTCCCTGGAGTGGGACCTGAACCCAGAAACTTCTGACTCAGAGGCGAGTGTGCTGCCCACTGAGCCACAGCTGACACTTATTTGACCATTTACCGATGTGCCCTTCCACTTCTGTCGATGACCACCATGATTCACTGCGTTCATCATGACGGCACCAAGATGTGCATCGTGTTATACCCTCATCTTATAGCATCAGGCTAAACTGTAGACTTGTCAGTGTAGCATTGGTAATCATTTTCCCACTGTACTATGTTGACTCATGTCTGTAATTTACTGCAGCCACTTTGATCTGATTCTCCACATGCAGCATTGGGAGGATCGAGTATCCACTGGGGATAGATGCATTTCAGAAAGCCTTGTTGACTTGTTCCATGTGTCTTGGAAATATGGGTCTTGTACTCTTATGAGAACCTTTTGCAATTCTTGCTCAATACTGCAATTTTCAGTGTTTTCATATACCGCCTTTAAATTGTAGTTACAACGAAGTGTTGTACGTATTACTGGAACAATTGGTTTTGAATAATTGACTTGAATGTTCAATCCAATAAGCCACAAACCAATATTGATTATAATAGTATATGACCTTTTTTCTTACCTGTGATATATGGCAATTAGATCCTGCTTTAAGATCTGTCAATCATATTGCGGATTTATAGAATGATCTGACTGATGGATTCATAGCTTGTGAGTAGGAATCATTGCTTGGCACCCTAGTGCAAGGATTGGGGCTCTGAAGAAGTACTACCTGGATGAGTTTAACTACAATTTAATCGTACGTGAAGCTCTGAGCGTTACATTACATCACACCAGAATTAGTTTATCTGCACATTAGCACGGTGCACAAAACCAAATATGCTCAAGGAATGGGTTACATGATCCAATTCATGTTCTTCACCACAGGATGCATTCCAGCAGTTGGCTGAATTTAGAGATTTGATCCAGAATTTCCTCTTAATGTTTGAAGTCATAATTAGATGTACAGTTATTTACGTTGAATTTCTTTTTTTTAAAAATAGGCTAGATTAATTTTTTTTATAATTATATATTTGCACATTTAATCAATTGCCCTACAGTGGGTTTTTCTTCCGAAACTGTTACCTCAATAGTTTAACATTTTCCCTAGGCCTGTTTTTAGTGAGGTTTCTAAGGAATTAATGAACTCTATTGGGAAAGTGTATAGAAAGGCTTTTGAAACATGACATTGTTTGATATACCACTTAGAGCAATAAATTCCATTAAAACAAGCATTTTTTTTTAAAAGTCTAGGCAAAATAGAATTGCAACTTCAACAGTCAAATTCAAACACTTTAAGAAAGCATTCGCTTTAGTTCCTTTTCTGCTTATAACATCGAAAATATAACAGCAGCGTATTAAGGTATAATTATCTTGACATGTGGGTCAGTTATATTATGGCATTGATAGCGCCGGGAAGTCCATAGTGTAATACTCTCCTTATAGAATCATAGAAAATAGGTGCAGAAGTAGGCCATTCGGCCCTTCGAGCCTGCACCACTATTCAATAAGATCATGGCTGATCATCACCTCAGTACCCCTTCCCTGCTTTCTCTCCACACCCCTTGATCCCTTTAGCCGCAAGGGCCATATCTAACTCCCTCTTGAACATATCCAATGAATTGGCATCAACGACTCTCTGCGACAGAGAAATCCACAGGTTAACAACTCTGAGTGAAGAAGTTTCTCCTCATCTCGGTCCTAAATGGCTTACCCCTTAGCATCCAACTAAACTGTAGACTTGTCACTGTAGCAGTGGGTAATCAGTGACTCATTATATCATGTTAACGTGTGTCTGCACATTCTCCACATGTAGCATTGGGAGGGTCCAGTATCCATTGGGGCTAGATTCTTTTCAGAAAGCCTTGTTGACTTATTACATGTGTTTTTTAACCAAGATTATAATTTTTAAGGGATCACCTTGGGAGTTGCATGCAAACATGTGCTGCATTTCCATTTGAGCTTAAGGCTGTAGTTTATGGTTCTTTTCGGTGAAGGCCCAAAGGTCAAAGTTAATAAATGTTGGATGCCATCAAAGTCGGAAAGATGATTAAGTAAATCAATAAGTAATTGCTAAGGGATGGGAAACTTGGGTTTTGAAACTTAAGTTTGCAGGCTGAAGAGAAAATTGAGTGTCTTGAGTTCCAGAGTTTTTCACAGCACTGGGAAAGATGGAATTGGAATAAGATTTGTGATTACAATACAGTGGCAATGCAACGTGTAGAAAAATATACTTGGAGCTTTGGCAGCACAGTAAAAGAAAGCCTCGAGCCACACTGATGACCATGGCAATATCAATAAAACAATAGATAAAATCATGGTAGTACTGTATCAATAAAATAAAGTGTGATAAGAAATGTTGCAATAGATGTTGGATTGTAATTGAGCAGTACATAATGTAGTGTTTTAGCAGCCTCAACTACTATATGTTGTTTTGGGACTAGTATATCACTTCAATCAATAAGACAGGAGTTGAGAAACGATAGTCCCTTTGTATGGCAATATAGTGATAATGAACAATGAGTAATCAATAGCATTTTTGGCAGGTGAGCAGTGAATAATTATATCTGTGATCAATGGTTTGAGTTATTTAAATTTAAATGCTTGTGTTCAGCAAAATGATGCTCCAGAATTATTTGAGCACGAGTCAGCAGCTTAATGGGTAAATGCGCCATTCGGTGCGATGCAGGGCGAGCCAGACCATGCAGTCCAGTGGTTCAACCCCTGATCTTGGCTGCAGTGACAATGTGGATGGCTCTTGGACAAGAGCATGGAAAATCATAGAATGGTTACAGAATAGAAAGAGCCCGTGCGGCTCTCTGCAAGAACATCTCAGCTAGTCCCAGCCCCCGCCCCTCCCTCTCTCCCCCCCCTCCCCACCCTGCCCTTTCCCCGTAGTCCTGCAATTTCTTTTCCTTCAGGTACTTATCCAATTTCCTTTTGAAAGCCACGATTGAGTCTGCCTCCACCACCCTCTCAGGCCGTGCATTCCAGATCCTAACCACTGGTTGCGTAAAAAAAAAAAGTTTTTCCTCATGTCGCCTTTGGTTCTTCTGCCAATTACATTAAATCTGTGTCCTCTGGTTCTTGCCTCTTCTGCCAATGGGAACAGTTTCTTTCTATCTACTCTATCTAGACCCCCTCATGATTTTGAACACCTCGCTCAAATCTCTTCTCAACATTCTCTGCTCTGAGGAGAACAGCCCCAGCTTCTCCAGTCTATCCACATAACTGAAATCCCTCATCCCTGGAACCATTTTTGTAAATCTTTTCTGCACCCTCTCCAAGGCCTTCACATCCTTCTTAAAGTGTGATGCCCAGAATTGGACATAATACTCCAGTTGAGGCCGAACATCATAACTTCCTTGCATTTGTACTCTGTGCCTCGATTTATGAAGCCCAGGATCCCGTATACTTTTTTTTAACCACTTTCTCAACCTGCACTGTCACCATCAATAATTTGTGCACATATACCCCCAGATTTCTCTGTTCATGCATCCCCTTTAGAATTGTACCCTTTAGTTTATATTACCTCTCCTCATTCTTCCTAGAAGTGCTCCTGCTAAGTCATGACCCCTATTAGAAGAGTGCATGTATGGACATTGCATGAGGATGGGATTAAGCTTGACTCTCATGCTCCACTGTGGTTGAGGCTGTCCAGACACCCTCTATGTATGCTCAGAAAACCAGCTCAGGCAGTGGAAAGAGCGTGCAGCAAACCATACTCCCCAGTCACCCTTTCCTCCAACGACTGTCTGTCCTACCTGCGACAGAGACTGTAATTCACCTAAGAACTCACTTTTGGAATGGAAGCAAGTCTTTCTCGATTTCGAGGGACCACCTATGATGATGGTGCTCAGACTACTGCCGTAAAGACCCTTGGTGCTAGTTTGAAGGGGACTGTCGCTTCCACTTTAGATGGGCTTAGTAGCCTGTTGTGGGCAACTGAGGACGCAGGTACTATTGAGGCCTGATTTCCTGCAGATCTGTGACTATGCTGAGCCAGTGCTGAGCACCACTGCAATGGCAGCAACGAGCTCAGATTATCATGGGGTATCAGCACAGGAGCAATTTTATCACCTCCCAGAGGCCCACTTCGATGCCCATACCTGTAGCAGAAAGGAGGCAGAGCTGGGTTACCATGTGGCAGCATACAGTGTAGCCTCCAGATCCCAACCACTCGCTCCGTAAAAAAGCTTTTCCTCATGTTGCCTTTGGTTCTTCTGCCAATCACCTTAAATCTGTGTCCAATGGGAACAACATCTACTCTGTCCAGACCCCTCGTGATTTTGAACACCTCTATCAAATCTCCTCTCAATCTTCTCTGCTCTAAGGAGAACAACCCCAGCTTCTCCAGTCTATCCACGTAATTAAAGTCCCTCATCCCTGGAACCATTTTTGTAAATCTTTTCTGCACCCTCTCTGAGGCCTTTATATCCTTCCTAAAGTGTGGTGCCTTTCTCGAGACATAACTGCCATGAGACAAGAGCCCCTTCAGTCCCAAGAGGTTCATGTTGACACACAAAGCAGTCAACCACTTCAGAAACTCCTACTCAAGTAGCACCTAGGCGAACGCTAGGTCAGACATTAGTGTTCAGGCTTCAAACATGGCACGATGGTTGGTAAGAATCACCAGAGACGTACTTTATTGGTTGACATTGCCATTGAAGATTTTCTTTTATAGGCAGGCTGCTTTTATTCGATAGCATAAATGTTGGCTTGGGTGAGTTGTTAAGTGGTTGCTGCTGATGACACCTTTTTGAGGAGAGGGTAAACGGGACTGTTCATTCAGTGACTAGATGCAGAAGGGCTCCTGCTCAAGAGTAGCTTGGTTTGACGTCTTTTGGATGAGATGTTAAATCAAAGGCCTTGTCTGCCCCCTCAGGTGGACAGAAAAGGTCCCATGGCACTAGTCGAAGAAGAGCTGGGACATTATTCCCGGTGTCCTGGCCAATATTTATCCCTCAACCAATAGCAGAAAACAGATTATCTTATTACCACTTCACTGTTTGTGGGAGCTTGCTCTACCGAAATTGGCTGCCACATCTCCTTCATTACAACAGTGACGACACTTCACGAGTACTTCATTGACTGTAAACATAAGAACATAAGAAATAGGAGCAGGAGTAGGCCATTTGGCCCATCAAGCCTGCTCCGCCATTTAATAAGATCAAGGCTGATCTGATCATGGACTCCGCTCCAATCCCTGCGCTCTCCATAACCCTTCACTCCATTATCGTTCAAAATTTTGTCTATCTTCGCCTTAAATATATTCAATGACCTAGCCTCCACAGCTCTCTGGGGCAGAGAATTCCACAGATTTACAACCCTCAGAAGAAATTCTTTCTCATTTCAGTTTTAAATGGGCGGCCCCTTATTCTGAAACTATGTCCCTTAGTTTTAGTTTCCCCTATGAGTGGAAATATCCTCTCTGCATCCACCTTGTCGAGACCCCTCATTATCTTATAAGTTTCGATAAGGTCACCTCTCATTCTTCTGAACTCCAATGTGTATCGGCCCAACCTACTCAATCTATCCTCCTGAAGCACTTTGGGACATTGAGGTTGTTCGATAAATGCAAGTTCTTTGTTTGCTGTTGGGAACAGGTTCTCTTGTGCATCCCCTTCAGGTTTCTGCTGCCCCCACCGCCCTGCCGGCCACGGGAGCCTTCCTCTTGCTATTGCCTGCTTACTCTAGTGATTGGGTGCGGGCGAATGGATGCTGTTTGTCCTTTCTTCAAGTTTGTTCTCCGAATGTGGATGCGCTGCCAAGGTCATGTTGTTTGCCCTGCGAAGGTGGCAATGGAGCTTCTCCTTGAACCGGTGCAGTACTTGAGCTCATGCTGCTCCCCACAGTGGTGTCAGGTCCTAAAACAAGCGCTCTACTCGGAACTCCTACACGGCAAGCGAGCCCCAGGTGGGCAGAGAAAAAGTTTCAAGGGCACCCTCAAAGCCTCCCTGATAAAGTGCAACATCCCCACCGACACCTGGGAGCCCTGGCCCAAGACCGCCCTAAGTGGAGGAAGTGCATCCGGGAGGGCGCTGAGCACCTCGAGTCTCGTCGCCGAGAGCATGCAGAAATCAAGTGCAGCAGCGGAAGGAGCGTGCGGCAAACCAGGCTCCCCACCCTCCCTTTCCTTCAACCACTGTCTGTCCCACCTGTGACAGAGACTGTATTTCCCGTATTGGACTAGACAGTCACCTGAGAACTCACTTTTAGAGTGGAAGCAAGTCTTCCTCGATTTCGAGGGACTGCCGATGATGATGTTGGGTAGGGATATTCAGAATATTGTCCCAGTGACTATGAAGGAATGATGATCTATGTCCAAGTCGGGATGATGTGTGATTTGTCAGTGATGGTGTTCCCACGCAATGGCTACTCTCGTCTTTTACAGTGGTAGATGTTGGGGCAGGGATGTGCTGTTACTTGGTGAATTACTGCAGTGCATCCATAGATCGTACATAGTGCAGAGATAGTGCTAGGGACACCAATCAAGCAAACTGCTTTGCCCTGGATGCTGTTGAGCTTGAGGGTTGTTTTGGCTGCAACCATTCAGGTGAGTGTTCTGGACTTGAGCTTTGTAGATGGCGGAGAGGGTTTGAGGAGATAGAAGATGAGCTATCGATCATGGGGTAAGATTATGCCCTATCCTTGTAGCCACATTTTTAACATGACTGGTCCAGTTACATTGCTAGTCAGTGGTGACCTCCAGGATTTTGCTGTTTGGGGACTAAAGAGTGCTGTCGCATGGTATTCAAATTTATCTCATCACTAACTCATTAACATGGGATCTACTTGAGGGGTTAAAATGACGTATATAGCTAGCTACCTTAAAAACACCAGTCCTGGTTCTTATGAATACACCCAGGCAACAGAAGGCATCTGGTGTATCAAGCGGATTTTCAGTTGTGAATAAATGATGATGGTCAGAGAAACATAGAAACATAGAAAATAGGTGCAGGAGTAGGCCATTCGGCCCTTCAAGCCTGCACCACCATTCAATAAGATCATGGCTGATCATTCACCTCAGTACCCCTTTCCTGCTTTCTCTCCATATCTCTTGATCCCTTTAGCCGTAAGGGACATATCTAACTCCCTCTTGAATGTATCCAATGAACTGGCATCAACAACTCTCTGCGGTATAGAATTTCACAGGTTAACAACTCTCTGAGTGAAGAAGTTTCTCCTCATCTCAGTCCTAAATGGCTACCCCTTATCCTTAGACTGTGACCCCTGGTTCTGGACTTCCCCAACATCGGGAACATTCTTTCTGCATCTAACCTGTCCAGTCCCATCAGAATTTTATATGTTTCTATGAGATCCCCTCTCATCCTTCTAAACTCCAGTGAATACAGGCCCAGGCGATCCAGTCTCTCCTCATATGTCAGTCCTGCCATCCCGGGAATCAGTCTGGTGAACCTTCGCTGCACTGAACTTTGAGAGACATTAATAGCTCTGCTTTATATTTTACCGGATATAGAGGGAAGAAACTTCCTTAAAGTATGGAAATAACAGGTCATAGTGGGGAGAAGTACGTGATGGACCAATCATATGTGGGCTCTTCATAGAGCAGAATTAAGGGAGTGAAATGACCTTTTGTTCTGGATTGCATTCCTATCTGTAGCTTACTCCAACAACTCAAGAAGCTCTGTTAGAAAGTTGATGTGAAGTTATGGCGACAGATTAGCAGTGACTTGGGATACAATGGTATGCTACTCATGTAGTGCTGATGAAAGCTGTCTAACCATTTTTGGCTCGCTATGACACCAAGGAAGAAGTGAAGAATAATCAGCAAAAAGTGGTTTAAAAATCAATCTCCACTTTGGCTAAGGTCAAGATCAGGAGAATTACTAATTGACTTGACACAGGTGGGGAATCTAGTGGGAGAAAATTGAGGATTTAAGTAGAGTGTTGTGGTAATACTGTCTGCACAGTCTTTGAAAACACACTTAACCTGCTGTGAATTTATGTAACATGCTCAGAGAGGCCTGTGTTTTACAATCGATTTGAGAACTAAGCTGATGGCGTATTGCTGCAGAAGGATTTTGTGTTTTTAGAAATGGTCATTGGCTTGGAATTAATTAGTGGTGTTTTTTTTGTAAAATAACTTTCTTGAGCATTTTATTGGCATTTCATCTGCCTATTATTATTTTTCTCCCAGCAGTCGGTAAGTTTTCCACATACTGGCTGGAGGTTAAGTTGTGAACTGTATCTTATTTGAAATGGCACGATTAGGAATTTCTGATTGTTGAACTTTACTGTACAGGCTCTGGAGAATACTAGAGCAAAATGAAATTATTGATGTGCCCCAAGGTTAGCACTGACGTGCTCCCAGTTAAAATTTGAAAGAGTGCAACATAGGGAAACGTGTGGGGGGAGAAATGTTTTAAATGTAATACAGTACTAATCCAAAAGGTGCTGATGAGAGTAACTCGATGTTTAAAAACAGACACACACACACCACTCAAGTTAGTCTAAACCCTGTTATGAGTCAAAGGTCTGGTCCCATCCCCATGCAGTTTTCTTATTAGTATCGTGGTGACGAAGTATCCCTGCCTGTCGAGCGGGAGACCGGGGTTCAATTCCTCAACAGTGAGAAGACATGTAGGTGTCAGCCGTGGCTCAGTGAGTAGCAATCTCGCCTCGGAGTCAGAGACTTGAGCCCATAATCCAGGCTGACGCTCCGGTGTGGTGCTGAGGCAGTGCTGCACCGTCGGAGGTGCCATCTTTCAGATGAGAAAGTCTGCCCTCTCGGGTAGACAAGAAAGATCCCAAAGCACTATTTTGAAAAAGAACGGGGGTTGGGGCGGGGGGAGTTCTCCCCGATGCCCATGCTAGTGCTGCAGTATCACGCGATTCACACCGTAGAGAGAGGAAACATAGAAACATAGAAAATAGGTGCAGGAGTAGGCCATTCGGCCCTTCTAGCCTGCACCACCATTCAATAAGATCATGGCTGATCATTCACCTCAGTACCCCTTTCCTGCTTTCTCTACATACCCCTTGATCCCTTTAGCCGTAAGGGCCATATCCAACTCCCTCTTGAATATATCTAACAAACTGGCATCAACAACTCTCTGCGGTAGAGAATTCCACAGGTTAACAACTCTCTGAGTGAAGAAGTTTCTCCTCATCTTGGTCCTAAATGGCTTACCCCTTATCCTTAGACTATGTCCCCTGGTTCTGGACTTCCCCAACATCGGGAACATTGTTCCCGCATCTAACCTGTTCAGTCCCATCAGAATTTTATATGTTTCTATGAGATCCCCTCTCATTCTTCTAAACTCCAGTGAATACAGGCCTAGTCGATCCAGTCTTTCCTCACATGTCAGTCCTGCCATCCCGGGAATCAGTCTGATGAACCTTCGCTGCACTCCCTCAATAGCAAGAACGTCCTTCCTCAGAAGCAAGCCCAGGAAGAGAGGGGCAGTTCTGGACTTGGTTTTAGGGAAATGAAGCTGGGCAGGTGGAAGGGATGGGCTTGCTACGTAATTTGGTGGTAATGATAATAATACAGTCAGATTTAGCATAGTTATGGAAAAGGACAAAGATAGACCAGGAATAAAAGTTCTCAATTGGGGGAAAGCCAATTTTACTAAGCTGAGATGTGATTTAGCCAAAGTGGACAGGAAACAGCTACTGGAAGGTAAATCAATGTCCAAGCAGTGGGAGGCATTAAAGGAGGAGATAGTGAAGGTTCAGAGCAACTATGTTCCCCTAAAGAAAAAGGGTGGGACTAACTAATCTAGAGGCCCCTGGATGTCAAGGGTAGGATAAAGAAAAAAGGGAGGCTTATGACTGATACTGCAGCTCAATACTGCAGAAACCCTAGAGGAGTATAGGAAGTGAAATTATGAAAGAAAGTTAGGAAAGCAAAGAGAGAGCATGAAAAAATAATTGGCAAGTAAAATCAAGGAAAACCCAAAGATGTTTTATAATTACATAAAGCGCAAGAGGATAACTAAAGAAAGAGTAGGGCCTATTGGAGACCAAAAATGAAGCTTGTGCGCGGAGGCAGAAGACATGGGTATGGTTCTTAATGAATGCTTTTTGTCTGCCTTCACAAAAGAGAGGGACGATGCAGATATTGTAATTAAAAAGTGGGGTGGGGCCTTGGGAGTTTGGACCGTAGGTGGCCTTGACTGTAGCAAAGAATCCTTGCATATCGTGGCTGTCGGCCAGTTGTTGTATCTCCTGTGCTTTCTCCATCCACCACCTGTTCTTTAGATCCCAGGTTTTTTGTTGGACCTGAGCCTTGACCGTCTATAATGTTGTTTTGCAGCTTCGCTGGGCAGGCCACTTAGTTCACATGCCAGATATGAGACTCCCTAAGCAAATGCTTTATGCGGAGCTCCTTCATGGTAAACGAGCCAAAGGAGGACAGCGGAAACGTTGTAAGGACACCCTCAAAGCCTCCCTGGTAAAGTGCCACTGACACTGACACCTGGGAGACCCTGGCCGAAGACTGCCCGAGGTGGAGAAAGTAAATCTTGGAGGGCGTCGAGCATGAAGAGGCCAAGCGCAGGCAGCGGAAGGAGCGCGTGGCAAACCAGCCCCACTGACTCCTTCCCTCAACGAATGTCTGTCCCACCTGTAACAGGGTCTGCGGCTCTCGTATTGGACTGTTCAGCCATCAAAGAACTCACTTTGGGAGTGAAAGCAAGTCTTCCTCAATTCCGCGGGACTGCCTATGATTAGTTAAAGAGGAAGAGTATGAAATACTCGATGGGATAAATATAGTGAGAGAGGAGGTATTAAGGGCTTTAGCATCTTTGAAAGTAGATAAATCGCCATGCCCGGATGAAATGTATTCCAGGCTGTTGAGAGGCAAGGAAGGAAATTGTGGAGGCTCTGATCATCATTTTCCAATCCTCTCTGGCTACAGGAGTGGTACTGGAGGACTGCTAATGTTGTACCATTGTTCAAAAAGGGAGAAAGGGATAGACCGAGTAATTACAAGCCAGTCAGCTTAACCTCGGTGGTGGGAAAATTATTGGAAAAAATTCTGAGGAACAGGATAAACCTTCATTTAGAAAGACACGAATTAATTAAGGACAGTCAGCATGGATTTGTTAAGGGAAGGTCGTGTCTGAGTAACTTGATTGAATTTTTTAAGGAGATAACAAGAAGGGGCGATGTGCGTTTGATGGTATATATGGACTTTAGCGGCTTTTGACAAGGTACCACATGGCAGACTGGTCACGAAAGTAAAAGCCCATGGGATCCAAGGTAAAGTGGCAAGTTGGATCCAAAATTGGCTCGGAGGCAGGAAGCATCGGCTAATGGTTGACTAATTTTGTGATTGGAAAGCTGTTTCTGCAAGGCTCAGTACTAGGTCCCTAGTATTGTACTTGAGCTTTTTAGGGTCTATGTCAATGAGTTAAATGTAGGGAGCATGATTAAGAAGTTTGCAGATGATAAAAAAATTGACTGTGTGGTTGATAGTGAGGAAGAAAGCTGTAGACTGCAGGAAGATATGAATGGACTGGTCAGGTGGGCAGAACCGTGGCAAATGGAATTCAATTTCTTGAGACTTGATTGATGTGTATAAAATTATGAGGGGCATAGACAGAGTGGATAGGAAGGACCTATTTCCTTTAACAGAGAGGTCAACAACCAGGGGGCGTAAATTTAAAGTAACTGGTAGAAGGTCGAGAGGGGATATGAGGAGAACGTTCTTCACCCAGAGAGTGGTGGGGGTCTGGAACTCACTGCCTGAAAGGGTGGTAGAGGCAGAAACCCTCACCATATTTAATATGTACTTGGATATGCACATGAAGTGTTGTAACCTACAGGGCCACGGACCAAAAACTATAAAGTGGAATTAGGCTGGATAGCTCTTTTTTGGCCAGCAAAGACACGGTGGGTCGAATGGCCTCCTTCTGTGCCGTAACTTTCTACCATTATAAACTTTTACAAATTAGCTATTGGACTGATGAGAGAGATTGCTATTTACAATAAATTGTTTTGATTATTTTTCAGTCGACAAAACCTTGGTTATTTTTCAGTTTAAAAGTTTGCTTGAATAGCTTGACACACTCTCCTGAATCAGAAGGCGATGGGTTCTTCAATCTTAAGCACAAAATCTAGGCAAAATAGTCAGTGCAGTACTGAGGGTGTGCTGCCAAGTTAGAGCTGCTGTGTTTCAGATGTGACGTTAAACTGAGGCCCCGTCTGCCCCCTCAGGTGGATGTAAAAGATCCCATGGTACTATTTCGAAGAAAAGCAGGGGAGTTATTCCCGGTATCCTGGTCAATATTTATCTCTCAACCAATATAATGAAAAAGACCATTATCCAGTTACTATCACATTGCTGTTTGTGGGAGCTTGCTGTGCGCAAATTGGCTGCCGATTTTTCTACATTGTTTTGTCTGTAATACTCTTATGAATGACTCCACGAGGTCTAGTATTGTACTTGAGCTGTTGTGACCTTAGTTCCATTTATTGTAACTCCAGAGTGAGGCACAAGCATGGTGGGCAGCCTTTTATACTGGGCCCTGCACACCTATGCAGGTGACCCTCAGGTCTCCCACCGCAGTGCCCTCTGGTGGCACACCTTATGTGACTATACAGTTAGTATATATGGTCTACATACATGACATACATTACAACAGTGACTGCACTTCAAAAGTACTTCATTGGCTGCAAAGTGTTTTGGTATGTGCTGAGATTGTGAGAGATACTATTGCAATGCAAGTTCTTGCTCGTAAGCAAGAGCAGGGTCAGGCTGTGAGGTGGATTGGTCGTAAGAAGGAGAAGCTGCTACTGGAAAGAAGCAGGGGCCCTGCCGACACCAACGTGTCACCGATAACCTGGGTGGGAAAAGTCGGCCTGATGGTGAGCATGCCTCTTTGCCAGAGGTGCAAACATGAGGAGCTAGTGAGCCTTGTTCCATGCCTTTGGAGCTGAATCGCTAGATTTCGGCTGGCATGTTGCAAACCGCCCTGTGTAGGTCCTTTAACCGTGCTGAAGCTCGCTAAAGACAACACTGAGACCTGGGATGACAGCTGTTGGAAGACATTGGAAGGATGAGGGCACTACTCGTGCATTGAAGGCTCAGTACCAATCATGATTGAGTTGCAGAACCTTTGCTTCATGAGGCCTGTTGCGTGACCCTGTCCCATTAAGGATGCTGGCAATATTTTCACGCAAATTATCGTGAGTTACGCTATTGACAAGGCACCGGTGAAGAGCTCCTGGTGTTGGTGTCCAGCTAATGAGCTGGACAAGAGCAGGCATCAACGACGAGATCCAACACTGCCCCCAGTGCGCCAGTGCAGCCTTCGGCCGCCTGAGGATAAGAGTGTTTGAAGACCAGGCCCTCAAAACTGCCACCAAGCTCATGGTCTACAGGGCTGTAGTAATACCCGCCCTCCTGTATGGCTCAGAGACTTGAACCATGTACAGTAGACACCTCAAGTCGCTGGAAAAATATCACCAACATCAGCGTCCTCGTCCAGGCTAACATCCCCAGCATTGAAGCACTGACCACACTCGATCAGCTCTGCTGGGCAGGCCACATAGTTCGCATGCCAGACACGAAACAACCAAATTAAGTGCTCTACTCGGAGCTCTTTCACGGCAAACGAGCCAAAGGTGGGCAGCGGAAACATTACAAGGACACCCTCAAAGCCTCCCTGATAAAGTGTGACATCTCCACTGACACCTGGGAGCCCCTGGCCAAAGACCGCCCTAAGTGGAGGAAATGAGTCCGGGAGGGCGCTGAGCACCTCGAGTCTCAACACCACGAGCATGCAGAAAGCAAGCGCAGGCAGCGGAAAGCGTGTGCGGCAAATCAGTCCTACCCACTCTTTCCCTCAATGACTATCTGTCCCACCTGTGACAAAGTCTGCGGCTCTTGTATTGGACTGTTCAGCCACCAAAGAACTTGCTTCAGGAGTGGAAGCAAGTCTTCCTCGATTTCGAGGGACTGCCCATGATGATGATGATGATGATGAACGAGCTCAAACCCGTGCTTGTCAATTGTCTTAACCAACAAATGACTGTTCTCCTCCTTGTTACGAGTGGTGGAGTGTCTCCAAGTAAAGCCTGGTAACTAAATCCACCCTCTGGGACAGGCTGGGGACTGAACCAAGTAGGTTTATTGTACCTGAGGGCACTGTCGATAATTAAATAGCCAACTGAGCTTCACTAACAGAACCCAGAAGGGGTAGGCCTGTCAGTGGGGACTGGATTTCTTCCCACTCTTGCTACAGATAAGCCAAGGCTTACTGTGTGGGGTGGCTCTGGCTGAACAAGCAGCAAGAACCTTGCCAGTCTTGACACTTACTGTCGAAGCTCCCACATAATTAATGGTCACTTGGGTGCCCAGGGGCTGTTGAATTTGTAGTCTCTTCTAGATGGCACTCCTCAGTCATATATCTTTGTGGGCTGAAATATCACTTTATGCTGCACACAAACCATTGTGTGAAAATGTACGTTGTACTGAGATTTGTAGCTTGGGGACAAAATATCAAACAAGATGGTCCAATTACACTGAGTGGGACCAGAATGGAACCAAGGTACATTAA
Source organism: Pristiophorus japonicus (assembly GCF_044704955.1). NCBI lineage: Eukaryota > Metazoa > Chordata > Chondrichthyes > Pristiophoridae > Pristiophorus > Pristiophorus japonicus. Next base: position 299,787,624 of record NC_091980.1, read on the forward strand.
ACCAGGCGATGCAACGGTCACTGTTCAACAATTGAACGGTTGAGGAATTGAAGCTGTCCAGAGAGGATTGGGGCCGGGTCGGGTGGGCCAGCACACATTGCGATATGTGTGTGCACTAGGTCCGTGCAGCAGAGCTGGTCTCCAGTCGTCTTGGATAACCCTTGCCACTGGACCAAGGCCTAGCTCTATCAATCCCGTGTGATGGCTGGTGTGCAACGGCCACCATCCGTTAAAAACAATCCACGCACAGGCACCTTCCGCCCTTCGGGATGTAGTTCGGGATCCGGAATATCATTGAAACACCCGTGAACTCATCCGTTTTCGGCGTGGAAGCAAGTCAGCCTCGTTTCGAGGGACTGCCTATTATGATGATGATGGTGGGGGGCAGGGGGGAAGAGACAATTTTAGAGAATAAAAGATCTATTGCAAGGAAACCAAAGCAAAATACTGCAGATGCTGGAATCTGAAATAAAACAGAATATGCTAATGATCTCAGCGGGTCAGGCAGCATCTGTGGAGAGAAACCACCCTATCACAGACCTTCCCTTTTGTTCTTTCCTTCCCATTCCCCTCCCGCTTTCCCTGCCCCTGCACTTCCTTAAGAATCTGTTACATCTTAAACTTTTCCAGTTCTGATGAAGAGTCACAGACCCGAAACGTTGACACTGTTTCCCTCCACAGATGCTGCCTGACCTGCCAAGATTTCCAGTATTTTCTGTTTTTAATATTACGATGAAATATTGGTGAGAGGGCCTTGTGTGTCATGTGGTGATGTTTAGTTTAAGGATAGAGCGGTCGCGGCAGAATCAGCTTTGTACCTACAGCTACAGGTGGCAGTGATAGTCGTACTTCAATGACCTTGCATTAATTCTTGCACATTTGTGAGTGTGCTTTGGGAATGAATATTGGTATGTGAATGTGTTACCAGACTCTGTACAAGATGCATTTTCATACATTGGTTTGTGTACAACATCAAGTGACATTTACGCACATAAAGCTATGCAATTTTGAAGAGTATAAGCTCTGGAACTCCCTCCCTAAACCTCTCCGCCTCTCTACCTCTCTTTTCTCCTTTAAGACGCTCTTTAAAACTTACCTCTTTAACCAAGCTTTTGGTCATCTGCTGTAATTCTTCTTCTGTGGCTCGGTGTCAAATTTATCTGTTGTCGTCTCATAACACTCCTGTGAAGCACCTTGGGCTATTTTACTGTTAAAGGTGCTATATAAATAAAAGTTGTTGTTACTTGTTGTTAAGTGCCACCTAGTGATGTGATCTCTACTAATGCAAATTGGGGGAAAACAATCGCCAATTAATATCACTACACTATTTCATTCAGGAGTTAATTACACAGAAAATTAACCTTTGACCTCAAAAGAAGGACCCCAAGTAATGTCACCTGAAAAGCTCAGAAATTCAAAATAATGAGGGGGTTTGATAGAATAAATAGGGAGAAAGTATCTCTGTGGCAGGAGGGTCGGTAACCAGAGGACACGGATTTAAGATCATTGGTTTAAAAAAAAACAGGGGAGATGAGACATTTTTCACGCACCGAGTGGTTGTGATCTAGAATGCACTGCCTGAAAGAGCCGTAGCAACAGATTGAATAGTAACTTTGGATATATACTTAAAAAAAAAATGGCAGGCTAAGAGGATGGTGCACAGGAGTGGGAATAATTGATAGCTCTTTCAAAGAGCTGGCACAGGCACGATGGGCTGAATGGCCTCCTGTGTTGTATGATTCTGTTAATAAATCTCTTGCTGAAAAGATGTTGCTTTATAATATAATCTGATAAGCAAAGGCAGGATTTCTGAGATTAGGATGGTCATGGTTGTAGAATCATAGGGCCCAAATTTGGCCCTCTGGTTTTTTCGGTGCACTTTACCTGAGGTGTGCCGACTTTCTGCTCTCAAAACGCCTCCGAAAATATGTTGCCGAATTCTCCCTGCTCTGTGGACTGCCCTAGTCCTTAGTGTGGCGTGGCAATCACAGTGGGGGGGGGGGGGGGGGGCGGAGCTAGGGCCCTGCACCTAAAAGAGTGCCGGCAGCTGTCCGCATGCGCAGTAGAGCGTTCGCGCATGTGCAGTAGAGCGTTTGCGCATGTGCAGTAGAGCGTTCGCGCATGCGCAGTAGCTCCTCACGATGATGATGCATGCCTGCAGCGTGGGACCCAACACGTCCCGCCCCTATCCCGGGCCTGAGTGGCCTGCCGTACAGTCCGGCCGCTGCCTTCCCGCGTTGAGGGCTACAAGAAACAGGTTGGTGCGGGGAGACTTTTGATTGGCGGGGGAAGTGTTTTGATCGGTGGGGGGAGGAGGAGAGGTTCTTTAAATGATGGAAAAAGAACAAGCTGCTCGAATTAGAAAAGTTGTCCCTGGACTGCCTGCTGATAAGAGCAGTAAGAAAGGCAGTCAGCACCATCAACATTCAACTGCAAACCATATAATAAACTGCAGAAATTCAGATTTGTGGCTTTTAAAGCCAACCCAAGCTGAGTGATTACATTTATGAAGAGAAATGGAAAAGTGTACATCATCTATGTAAAGGTTACCTCGGACAGAACAGAATGGCATCACTGACAAGAATTCCTTGGATATAGATTTAGTCTCACGGATTGACTGTGCTTCAATATAACTTGATTTTCTGTTGTACTGTGTATTTTGTTTTCCAATTTCACAGTACTGGTAGAATGATTAAAATAATGAAAGTAATGGATTACACTAATAATTGATTCATCAATGGCATTATGAAACCCTCTGTCTTCTGATATAAATGATAGTTAAAAAGTGCATATTTTATGAAGCTTTAAATGGTGGAATGTGTAAATTATGCAAAAGTTACAGTACAAGATCTGTATTAGTTGTTCTAAAGGTGTTTAGTGCTTTGCAAGGTCCTCTGTGCTTCTCTCCCCCACCCACCACCCCCAATCTCTGGCTACCTGCGCTAATTTCTTAACTCACCGCAAGGGTTTTCTTTGCGGCCACAAGTGGCCACATACGTTGGCCTAAATTAGTTTGGAGCAACTATTAGCTGTCCAAACTGGCTTAAACGGCCAAAACAGGCATAGGTGGCTGGTAAGGCCCCCTTTTGAACAAAACGAAACTAAGCTTAAAAAACCCCCTAACCTCTCACTTACACTGGCGCAAATTCAATGCGCAGAATGGGGATTTTTAAGATACTCCAGAAAAATCAAGTTGCTCCAAAAAAAACGGAGCAACTCCTGGGGAAATTTGGGCCCATAGAAACTTACCGCACAGAAGGAGGCCATTCGGCCTGTCGTACCTGTGCCGGCTCTTTGACAGAGCAGTCGTGCCTAGCCCCACATCCCCGCTTGTTGTCCGTAACCCTGTAAGTTCCTCATCCTCCAGTACCGGTCCAACTCCCTTTGAAAATTATTCATGGAATCAGCCTCCACCACCTTTTCAGGTAGAGCGTTCCAGATCCCCAAAAAATGTCTCGTCATCTCCCTTCTAGATCTATTGCCCCCGATTGATGCGTGGCAAAATCTTGAATTATAACGCCTATCTAGATGAGTATCTGTACCGAGCTATTTGCGATGCAAGTCAACTGTTGGAAAATCTGGATTCCAACCAAATGCTGTCAGTTCATGCCCTCAGTTTTTGAAATGTATGAACGATTCATAACATGATTTCGATGCTTGCTTTGATTGAAGCGTTCTTCAAAGAAGCATGACCTCTACTTCAGAGGAGGTCAAAGGTGATTCTGGGCAGCTCCCCTCTGGTGCATAGTTCCCTTGCTTTAACCATTTCCGCGTTATATACATGAGATGGGTCTCCGTGGACATGAGCATGCTAATGTTTTTACACTCAAAAGGTTTCTGCGGACTAAGTTTTGAAACACTTTTTTATTTTTGAGATTTTTGCAAACCGGTCAAGCTCTATATTGATGATGATCTTGCTGTAGTCTTTGGCCTCTGTGTAGTGTCAGCCGTGACTCAGTGGGTAGCACACTCGCTTCTGAGTCAGAAGGTTGTGAGTTCAAGTCACACTCCAGGGACTTGAGCATATACATCTAGGCTGACACTCCCAGTGCAGTACTGAAGGAGTGCTGCACTGTTGGAGGGGCCGTCTTTCGCATGAGACATTAAACCGCAGCCCCGTCTGCTCACTCGGGTGGATATAAACGATCCCATGGCACTATTTGGGAGAAGAGCAGGGAAGTTATTCCTGGTGTCCGGGACAATATTTATCCCTCAATCAACATAACACAAACAGATTATCTGCTCATTATCACCTTGCTGTTTGTGGGAGCTTGCTGTGCGCAAATTGGCTGTCGCGTTTCCCACAATACAACAGTGACTACACTCCAAAAAGTACTCAATTGGCTGTAAAGTGCTTTGATTCCACCCCTCCCCTCCGATATGGTGGGTGAAATAACTCAATTAAAATGGTAATTGTAATTCTGTGGTATACTACTCTCGGTATGCCCAGAATATCAAACAAGAAGCGAAGTCTTACTAAACCCAGCATCACAAAACACATCCGATGCAAACATCGTTCCTGTTTGATATCGCTTCTTGTTTGATGTTCTGGGATCTTTATAGCCAAAGTCAATGCATTAACCATCCAGCTTGTCACCGTATCGATCGTGTGTTCTGTAAGCTCACCATCGGAGCAGGCTGGGGAACGGAAGGAGCAGCGTGAAGGCATACCACTCCAGGGGGCAGCACGTGCTGGAGCAGGAGAGCAACGGCAATGAAGAGGGACGTCACCAAAATCCAGGTCGGTGATTGGAGCGTGGGCAGGTACAGCAGAGCGGCGAGGTCGGGGCGAAGGAGCGGTGAGAGATTGTAGAGGGACGTGATCGGGGACAGGACAGGAGAGGTGAGGGCCCAGGGGCAGCACGGGCCAACCCACATTGCGATATGTGTGTGCACTCGGTCCGTGCAGCAGAGCTGGTCTCCAGTCGTCTTGGTTACCCCTTGCCACTGGACCAAGACCTAGCTCTGTCAAGCCCGTGTGGTGGCAACGGCCACCCCACGTTTTTAAAAAATCCAAGCACAGGCATCTTCCACCCTTCAAGATTTAGTTCTGCTGGAATCTTAGGACCATCATTCAAACACCTGTGAACTTTTTTGACATGGAAGCAAGTCATCCTCGATTCGAGGGACTGCCTATGATAATGATGATGACTCTCGGTATGCATAAGATGCATATTTCTATTCAGAGGAGTTGTGGGTCTGATTCTGGAAACAGCATTTTGCAGCAAGTAACAGAGTGGGGACACGGCCCAAACTGAACTGATAATACTTAGATGACAAGGGAACAAGGAGTCGATGAATAAATAAAATGTCTTTAAAGTTAAATAATAGCGCCTTTCACGACCACCGGATGTCTCAAAGCGTTTTACAGCCAATGAAGTACTTTTTGGAGTGTAGTCACTGTTATAATGTGGGAAACGCAGCAGCCAATTTGTGCACAGCAAGCTCCCACAAACAGCAACGTGATAATGACCAGATAATCTGTTTTTGCGGGACCGGGTTCCAGTGCGATGTTTTTGAAACCAGCGCTAAAGCTCACGGAAGCTCGATTTACACTCAACCTAATTTGCACTTAAAAATTCTTTGACCTTTTACGCTGGTTTGGCTGATTTGCAGCGAATTGTGCTGGTAAAACCGACTCAAACTAAAGGAAACTCTCCGGCCACTGTATGTTACTGTTACAATTCGGGCCTCTTCTTAATCCTCTTCATTTATGCAGTCCACAAAAGTCACCATCTAAATTGGCAGAGTAAATAGCAATACGTTACTTCACTTGCGCTAGTACCAGTAGTTTAATTTGTTCCGAGTCCAACTTGTTTCAAATTCGTAAGGCTGGATTCTCGGCTTTTAAGTTTTCGGGGCGTTAATGACATCGGGGCAGTCATAAGAACATAAGAGCAGCCATCTGGCCCCTCGGGCCTGCTCCGCCATTCAGTAAGATCATGGCTGGTCTGATCATGGACTCAACTCCGCATCCTTTACTCCCTTATCATTCAAAAATCTGTCCATCTGCACCTTAAATATATTCAATGAGCCAACCTCCACAGCTCTCTGGGGCAGAGAATTCCAAATATTCATGGTCCTCTGAGAGAAGAAATTCCTCCTCATTTCCATTTTAAATGGGCGACCCCTTATTCTCAAACTATGCCACCTAGATCTAGATTGCCCCACTAGGGAAAATATCCTCTCAGCAGCTACCCTGTCGAGCCCCCTTCAGAATCTTATACGTTTCAATAAGAACACCTTTCATTCTTCTAAACTCCAATGAGTATAGGCCCAACCTGCACAACCTTTCTTCATAAGACAACCCCTTCATCTCAAGAATCAACCTCGTGAACCTTCTCTGAACAGCCTCTAATACCACTGTATCCCTCCTTAAATAAGGAGACCAAAACTGTACGCAGTATTCCAGATGTAGCTTCACCAATACCCCGTACAGTTGTAGCAGGACTTCTTTGCTTTTATACTCTATCCCCCTTGCAATAAAGGCCAACATTCCATTGGCCTTCCTGATTATTGCTGTACCTGCATACTAACTTTTTGTGTTTCATGCACAAGGACCTCCAGGTCTCTCTCTACTGAAGCACTTTGTAATCTCTCCCCATTTAAATAATTTGCTTTTTCATTTTTCCTACCAAAATGGATAACCTCACATTTTCCCACATTATACTCCAGTCCTGATACCGCCTGGAAAAAGTTTGCGACACAGTCAGCGAGATTCATCAGCTGGGCCCTAAGTGTGGGGCGGAGCGCTAAGGGAGGCGCTGGGCGCTAGGCCGGCTGAACACGCGAAAATACCGAGCTAAGCAGCCGGCCTCGGAGCGTTCTGAGAGGCCTGGGGAGAAAAAAAAAACCTGGGAAAAAAAAACCCGCCCAAAACATTCCCATTAAATAACTCGCGCCGCCACAACATAAATCGCAAAAAAACCCACAATCCCACTCACCTGAGGTCGACATTACATAGCTCACCGCAGCCGCTACAGCTCGGTTCGCCCGCTTTCGCAGGCGGTCACTGCACGGCGTTCTGCGGCACGCTACGGGTCGGGCGAGAGCCAAAAATCCAGCGAGTGTCGCAACCAGGGCCGCTGCACACCGTGCTCGCCTCTTCCGAGCGGTAATGCTTCGCGCCCCCCGCAAACCCGGCCCTGAAAACCCCAGCGGGGCGCTGGAAATTGGCCGCCCGCCCAGAAGAGCTCACTGCCGCTATTGCCGCCCCTCTGGGGGCGAAAACGGAGGCAACTACGAGCCAAAAATCCAGCCCTTTAGAGTCCCTTTTATTACAAGGTCACAATGTTGAAATACTGATGAGCTGAGCTGAAATAAAGTGGGAGGAGGCTTGTGTGAAGCATAAAGTCCGGCATACACCTGTTGTCTCTGTGCTGTAAAACTCTACCCCTGCAACGTAGACCTGCATTTATATAGCGCCTTTAACGACCAGCGGACACCCCCAAAGCGCTTTACAGCCAATTAAGTACCTTTGGAGTGTAGTCACTGTTGTCATGTGGGAAACGTGGCAGCCAATTTGTGCACAGCAAGCTCCCACAGAAAGAACAATGTGGTAATGACGACATGGAGCTGAATGGTTGAATGAAGTGACTGACCAAGCTGGCCAAATGCTGAAGCATTTCTTTCTGTTTTGGAGGCCTCTGTGAATAGAGCTGTCAATCAAGTCCAGTTTCAGAGATTGCTTTTCAGTTGTGTGATTCAAGCCATTCTCCTAGCTTTTAGGATAAAGGAAAAACTGCTATAATAGCTGTGCATCGTGCTCGCAGGACCCCGATGGGAACAGGCATTACAGTTGGAACAGCACTGACGCTTGGTCAATAGTGAGTGGGGAAACGATGGGACCATTTTGTACTGATGGGATTGTCTAAGTATAATCAGAGGTGAGTTACCCGGGCTTTTGAAGTGGGTACCTATACTGTGGACAGAGTTTTTGTATTGTTTAATACTTCAGCCTTCAAGGGATGGTGTTTGGATCGTGCAATCCCCAGCGATCGCACAGAACCTCCGGCACATCTGGCTCGCAGGACTCGACACTCGGGTTGGACAGCCAACGCACAACAACAACAACTTACTTTTATATAGCGCCTTTAACAAAGTAAGATATCCCAAGGCACTTCACAGGTGTGTCATCGAACAGAATAATTGACACCGAACCACAGAGAGATATTGGGACAGGTGACCAAAAGCTTTATCAGAGGTAGGTTTTAAGGAGCGACTTAAAGGAGGTGAGAGAGAGAGAGAGAGATGTTTAGGGAGGGAATTGCAGAGCTCCAGGCCCTGAAGGCACGGCCGCCAATGGTGGAGCAATGGAAATCTGGCTTGCACAAAAGGCCAGAGTTGGAGGAGCCCGGAGATCTCGGAGGGTCGACCTCCGAACCTGCAAAGCGTGCAGCCCGAGGGGGAAATCCACAACCCTGGTCGTGCACCTCGCCCAGCCTTGCCCGTCGTGCATTCCCGCAGGAACTTCTCCACCAACAGTTGCGCAAGGCCCAATCCTGCTGCTCGCAGGTTTGTGAAACTCCTCGGCGTGCCCAGCGAAATGTAACGGCCCTAACCCAAACCTTTGCAAGACAAACCCAGCTTCTGAAGCCTTCACGTCACGATAGTGGAATATTCGCAACAGACACTGCGTCAGCTCTGGCTTTCATCTGCAAAATTTCAGCGCCGAGACCGAGCTACAAATTTGTCTAGAAACGTACAAGTTCAATAGGATGCTTCAATGGTAGCATCATTGGACTAATGATCCAGAGACATGAGTTCAAATTCCACCACGGCAACTGGGGAATTTAAATTCAGTTAATAAATAAGTCTGGAATTAAAAAGCTGACCATGAAACTATTTGATTGTTGGTTAAAAAACCCATGTGGTTCACGAATGCCCTTACCCGGTCTGGCCTACATGTGACTCCAGACCCACAGCAATGTGGTTGACTGTCAACTCCCCTCTGAAATGGCGGCTCACCACCTCCTTCTCTAGGGCAATTAGGGATGGGCAATAAATGCTGGCCTTGCTGGTGACACTCTCATCCCGTGAACAAATAAATTTTTTTTTTTAAATCAATGCACTCCTCCCCAAGCACACTGCAATCCAAATGTGCAATGACGTTCTAAACTATTGATGTGGATGCACAGTCGTTTCGTGTATATGTGAAGATTGCTGTAATACCTTTTCACCTAAAAGAGAAAAGCAATGATACAATAACAACTTGCATTTATACTGCGCCTTTAACATGCCTAAACGTCCCAAGGTGCTTCACAGCAGAATTGACACCGAGCCAAGGAAGGAGACTTGGGACAGGGGACCAAAAGTTGCTCCCTGGCCTTTTTAAGGTCCAGGGATTGCAGCAAGGCCCCGAGGGCGGAAGGAGTTTGGAAGGAGGGCTGGTGTAAGAGGTGCAAGGAGAGCCAACAAGTTCACTGATATGGAGCTGGAGACACTGATGGACTGTATGGAGGACAGAAGAAGAATACTGTTTCTTGACGTGGGGAGACCTGGCAGACCGGCAGTGCATAATGCATGGAGGGAGATTGCAGGGGAGGTGTCAGGCATCTCCATATATGTGAGGACGCACCCTCCCAGGAGGGTGCTGGCCAGTCTGCACTCGGCCCTTCCAGGGTAGCAATGAGTCGACATCTCCTAGCTCTGGGGCAACGGGGATCCCCCTTCTCCTCCTGCGCCTCCTCCTCTTCCTCCTGCGCCTCCTTCTCGTCCTTCTCCTCCTCAGGTGGTGCTGCTGGCTCGACCTCCAGCGGCTGACCCCTCATGATGGCCAGGTTGTGCAGCATGCAGCAGACCGCGACGATGATGGAGACCCATTGAGGAGAGTACTGTAAGGTGCCACCAGAGCAGTCCAGGCACCACAATCTCTGCTTAAGGATGCCGATGCACTGTTCGATGAAGCACCTGTTGGCACAAGGAGCTTCATTGTAGGCATGCTCTGGAGCTGCCCTGAGGTTCCGCAGAGGAGTGAGCAGCCAAGTGGACAGGGGGCTATCCCTTGTCCCCAAGCAGCCAACCATAATCCTGAATTGGGCCGGTGAAGATGGTGGGCACACTGGTCTGGTGCAGAATGAAGGAATCATGGCTGCTGCCTCCCTTGCCCGCTGCCTGTCTGCACGGTGCTGACGGCGACGCCTTCTCCTGCGTACCGCCCTGCTTCTGACCAGGTGTACCAGGTGTTGCCCTCCCAACACTCCTCCCATTCTCAGGGTGAACCCTGCCAGGCAGGTCTCTGCAGCCCACAGAACTCCACTAAAGAGCCAGACCTGAAAGTTGTACAAAAGTACAGGGGTATGTGCAAACCTCTGAGCAGCACTCAGCAGGTTTAATTGAGCCAAAACAATTAATAAAATTATATGAAAAGATAAATACTGCGCATGCTGGAAAATGAAATAAAAACAATAATAATTAATAAAACAATATGAAAAGATAAATACTGCGCATGCTGGAAAATGCTTCATGATGTACAGATGCACAAAGAGGAGAAATACAGTAAATTTTAAGCAAAGCATTTTATTTATTTTTTATTGAAAAGCATGAGGTATCAACAGAAAGTAAGAAACATGTTAGCTTAAGCCCATTGTGGCTCATAGCAAAAGTTAATGCAGTCATGCAGCCCTTGAAATCAAGGCAGCATTTGACTGAGTGTGGCATCAAGGAGCCTTAAAAAATTGAAGTCAATGGGAATCCAGGGGAAAATTCTCCATTGGCTGGAGTCATTCCTAGTATAAAGGAAGATGGTTGTGGTTGTTGGAGGTCAATCATCCCAACCCAGGACATCGCTGCAGGGGTTCCTCAGGGCAGTGTCCTAGGCCCAACCATCTTCAGCTGCTTCATCAATGGCCTTCCCTTCATCATAAGGTCAGAAATGGGGATGTTCACTGATGACTGCACAGTGTTCAGTTCCATTCGCAACTCCTCAGATAATGAAGCAGTCCATGCCCGGATACAGCAAGATCTGGATGACATTCAGACTTGGGCTGATAAGCGGCAAGTAACATTTGCGCCACAAAAGTGCCAGGCAATGACTCTCTCCAACAAGCAAGAGTCTAACCAGCGTCCCTTGACATTCAACGGCATGACCATTACCGAATCCCCCACCATCAACATCCTGGGGGTTTACCATTGACCAGAAACTTAACTGGACCAGCCACATAAATAGTGTGGCAGCAAGAGCAGGTCAGAGGCTGGGTATTCTGCAGTGAGTATCTCACCTCCCGACTCCCCAAAACCTTTCCACCATCTACAAGGCATAAGTCAGGAGTGTGGTGGAGTAGAATTTACTTGCCTGGATGAGTGCAGCTACCAACAACACAAGAAGCTTGACACCATCCAGAATAAAGCAGCCCACTTGATTGGCAGCCCATCCACCACCTTAAACATTCACTCCTTCCATCACTGATGTACTGTGGCTGCAGTGTGTACCATCTACATGACGCACTGCAGCAACTCGCCAAGGCTTCTTCGGCAGCACCTCCCAAACCCACGAACTCTACCACCTAGAAGGACAAGGGCAGCAGGGGCATGGGAACACCGTCACCTGCAAGTTCCCCTCCAAGTTACACACCATCCTGACTTGGAAATATATCAGCCGTTCCTTCATCGTCGCTGGGTCAAAATCCTGGAACTCCCTCCCTAACAGCGCTGTGGGAGCACCTTCACCACACGGACTGCAGCAGTTCAAGGTGTCTCACCACCATCTTCTCCAGGGCAATTAGGGATGGGCAATAAATGCTGGCCCTGCAAGTAACGCCCACATCCCAGGAACTAATAGGAAAAACAAATAATTCTATGATACTAGTCATATGGGAGAAGTAAGACTCTTAACTGTTGGTTTATTAATCAATTTAATTTGACTTTGTTACATGGGAATTCTATATTTTAAGCGAGTCTTTGGGATGTAAAGACCTATGTAATACTCGCATGTCTATATTTTCTAGTTCATAGTCTATGAACATATAGTCCACAATTTAAAGGGAGCGATGTCATTGGGAAACTTTGCGGTAATTTGCATCAACAGATATCGTTCACATGACAAAAATTCGGCAGATGTTTACTTTGCCAGTTGTGCATTTTGGTGTGGTGACCTGGATCTGGAGCAGTTCCCAGTCTGGTCCCAAATCATGGCCACAATGAGAAATTTTTTGTTGAGGAGACAAAGAGTGAATTCTTTGAACCCTAAAACTGTATCCTCCAACAGTGACAGTACTGAGGGGGTGTTTTGGTTGTGATGTTAGACCGAGGACACATCTGCCCTTTTTGGTTGGATGTAAAAGATCCCACGGGCACTATTCAAAGAAGAGCAGGAGGGTTCTCCCTCGTGTCCCTCAACCAACATCACTTAAAAACAAATTATCTGGTCATTATCACATTGCTGTTTGTGGTAGTTTGCTGTGCGCAAACTGACTGCCGTGTTTCCAACATTACAACAGTGACCACACTTTAAAAGTACTTCATTGGCTGTAAAGCGCTTTGGGACGGTCTGAGGTCGTGAATGGAGCTGCATAATTGTAAGTCTTTCTTTCATTTCTTCAGATGTCTGATGTGTTTCTTTAGTCCTTTTTGAGAGATTACAAAAACAAAACACTGCAGATGCTGGAATCTGAAATAAAACAGAAAATGTTAGAAATGCTCAGCAGGTCCTTCAGCATCTGTCGAGAGAGAAACAGAGTTAACGCTTTAGGTCGATCACGAAGGGCTGAAATCCCGGTTTCTCCTTCCCGCGGGCGTTCGAATAGATTTTAGAAAAAAGATGCCCACCTACCTAAAGTCCTGAGGCCTCTCCTGACGATGCGTCGCAGCGCGTACACGTCAGGATGTGCACAAGCCTGGAGCTGGAGTCACATGGCTCTGGGCAGCCAATCCGGTGCAGTATATTCTCATTCATAGTAATAGGAGTTTCGTAAGTCTGAAACACCTATTACTATGAATGAGAAACACCCCCCAAAACACGAATAAAAGATAGAAAAAATGCACAACATATTTTTATTAATTTAAATTAAAGTTATTAATGTATTTAAAAATATATATTTTCCCGACTTTTAAAAAAGTTTTTAAAATTATGCTTTAAAATAAACTGACTGTAGTGGGGGTGGGGGGTGCGTTTAACAATAAAATGTGTTTTTATAACTTTATTTCAAATGTTTTTGTGTATTTTAAAACTCTTATGCCTGTAAAAGTAGGCTATGCACCTGCTTTCATAGAAACATAGAAAATAGGTGCAGGAGTAGGCCATTCGGCCCTTCGACTCTGCGCCGCCATTCGATAAAATCATGGCTGATCATTCCCTCAGTACCCCTTTCCTACTTTCTCTCCATACCCCTTGATCCCTTTAGCCGTAAAGGCCATATCTAACTCCCTCTTGAATATATCCAATGAACTGGATCAACAACTCTCTGCGGCAGGGAATTCCACAGGTTAACAACTCTCTGAGTGAAGAAGTTTCCCCTCATCTCGGTCCTAAATGGCCTACCCCTTATCCTAAGACTGTGTCCCCTGGTTCTGGACTTCCCCAACATCGGGAACATTCTTCCCGCATCTAACCTGTCCAGTCCCGTCAGAATCTTGTATGTTTCTATGAGATCCCCTCTCATCCTTCGAAACTCCAATTTCATCGAGCGCGAGGGTTTGGAGAACATTTGCTAGGCAAGATGTGCGTAAATCCTGCAATCTTGCCCTTGCAAATGTTCTCACTCCCGATATGCAGGAAATCTGTCAAGCCAGAAAATTGACGGGTCAGAAAAGCCGATTTTCAGCGCATGCGCATTGCGCGTTGAAAACCGGCTTTTCCGATGCCTTCCCGGGTCCGTAGAAATTCCGTACGGACCCAGGGAGGCCGGGATTTCTGGGCCAATAACTCTGTTTCTCTCTCCACAGACGCTGTCAGACCTGCTGAGTATTTCCAGCATTTTCTGTTTTTATCATCGAGTCCTGCATGCTGTCCCTTTGCCTGGCTAGGGGATGGACGGCAGGGAACTAATTGGAATTTACAGGACAGAAACAGGCCATTCGGCCCATTGCCGATGTTTATGTTCCACGCACGCCTCCTCCACCCTACTTCATTTCACCCTGTCAGTGGATTCCTTTCTCCCTCATTGACTTATCCAGCCCTCTCCTTAAATGAGCAGGAGCAGTGGGAGATCGGAGAGTGGTGCCCTGCATCAGTGTACAAAGTTCAGCACTTCTACACAGCCCAGTCACAGACCATCGGCCACTGTCTGTACATTTATATACTAAAGCCTGTACATGTATACAGCCCGTTTTAAAAAGTTGATGCACAGAGTAGAGCTCATTACTTATTTTTTTTATATATATATATATACACACACACACAATTTTATATTGTCTACTTTTTTTAATGTCATTTGATATCCAAAGGTTGGTGTTCAATGAGCTCCAGTACAAATACCTTGTCCATTTTATGTGAAGATCCATGCACTGACTTTACTCTGCAAACCTTGGGCAGCTTGCTGTCGCTATGGGTTCAGCCAATGTACGACGTATGGAGACCAGAACCACAGGTTGGTGCTCTTTTGCTGCACCTACCATTCAGTTACAAGACGCCATCGTGTAGCGGTGCCGAGCAGGGAATGTAATAGTGCCCAGCAGCAAGTTGCGGCCAATTAGATTAGGGCATCAAAAGCCAATTTTGTTTATCCGATCGGAAACCTCAAAGGAGCCACACCAAGTTCAAATTCAAAAGCCGGCTGCCGAATACTTTCTTGCTGCTCAACACAGTGTCCATGAAACTTTGCAGATGTAATATGAGCGCGTCCAAAAGCGAAATACTGCAGATGCTGGAAATACTCAGGAGGTCGGGCAGCATCTGGGGAGAGAAGCAGTAAATGTTTCGGGTCGAAACATGAGATTGTGTCTGATTTATTACATTTGGTTGATAGCTTTACAGTGGTTCACAGGCAGTTCAGCTGTGTTTAAGGCCATTTTCTCGTTGTGGTATACCTGTTTCTATGGGACAAATTGTTTTACAAAGATTTCCCTGCTTCGAGGATCGTTAACAGTAATTCTGGAAAAGTAGGATCCTACACACTTGTTTCAAAATTTTTGAATTGGAGCACCGAAAATCTATTTTTTTTTTTCTTCTGCCAGATCTCCCCTTTCTGAATTATCTTGCTCTTTTTATATATCTCTTAATTGGGAAGACAGGCCAGAATCTTGCTCTTGGGCTTTTGTCAAAGCTGCTCGACGGTGCACTTTGCCAGAAAAAACCAAAGAGCAAGTTATTATTTAAATGGAGAAAGATTGCAAAGTGCTGCAGTACAGCAGGACCTGGGGGTACTTGTGCATGAAACACAAAAGGATAGTATGCAGGTACAGCAAGTGATCAGGAAGGCCAATGGAAAGGGAATGGAGTATAAAAGCAGGGAAGTCTTACTACAGCTATACAGGGTATTGGTGAGGCCACACCTGGAATACTTTTTGCAGTTTTGGTTTCCATATTTATGAAAGGATATACTTGCTTTGGAGGCAGTTCAGAGAAGGTTCACAAGGTTGATTCCAGGGATGAGCGGGTTGACTTATGAGGAAAGGTTGAGTAGGTTGGGCCTCTACTCATTGGAATTCAGAAGAATGAGGGGTGATCTTATCGAAACATATAAGATTATGAGGGGGCTTGACAAGGTGGATGCAGAGAGGATGTTTCCACTGATGGGGGAGACTAGAACCAGGGGACATGATCTTAGAATAAGGGGCTGCCCGTTTAAAACAGAGATGAGGAGAAATTTCTTCTCTCAGAGGGTTGTAAATCTATGGAATTTGCTGCCTCAGAGAGCTGTGTAAGCTGGAACATTGAATAAATTTAAGACAGAAATTTCTTAAACGATAAGGGGATAAGGGGTTAGGGGGAGCGGGCAGGGAAATGGAGCTGAGTCCAAGATCAGATCAGCCATGATCTTATTATGGCGGAGCAGGCTCGAGGGGCCATATGGCCTATTCCTGCTCCTATTTCTTATGTTCTTATAACATTGTCAAAGTTTCAAGCAACAACCACTTGAATTCATGTACTGCCTTTAAGGTAGTGAAACATCCCAAGGAGCTTCACGGGAGCGTTATCAAACAGAATTTGACACCGAGCCACATGAGATATTATGACAGGTGACCAATAGGTTGGCCAATGAGGTAGGGTTTAAGGAGCGACTTAAAGGAGGAGTGAGAGAGGTGTTTAGGGAGGGAATTCCAGAGCTTGGGACCTCGGCAGCTGAAGGCACGGCCACCAATGGAGTGATGAAAATCGGGGATACGCAAGGGACCAATATTGGAGGAGTGCATGGATCTCGGAGGGTTGAAGGACTGGTGGAGGTCACCGAGATGGGAAGTTGCGAGGGATTTGAACACTAGGATAAGAATTTTAAAATTGAGTTTTTTCAGGATCCAGGTCTGTGTGGTTCTGGCAGGGAGTCCCTCAGATCTTTGTAACATGTTAGGGTGGATTTTCCTGGCTCCAGCGCCCATTCAGTGCCCAGAATTTGGGTGTAGCACATTAGCACCTTCACTTTGCTAGCCATCAAACCAGGGATTTGAATACTGTGCTGAATACGGTCCAGAAACTCCGCCCCTTCGCTCCACACTTATTATGCTGACAGATTATTTATTTGCTCCAAAGATCCATTTATTTATCACCCCATTTCTGTCCTGCGCTGTAGCACCTTGCTGTTTGCATGGAAGTGATGTATGAAAACAGCTTGTAGTAAAAAAAAACAAATAAAAGAATAATCTGTAATCTGACGAAGAGGACCTAACCTCCAAACAATCAACTGAGCACTGAGACAAGTGTCTCGACTTTCCATAAATTTCCATATGATTCTGCCTAAATGAACTCCATTCAAGCAACACAATACCCTATTATCACGCTTATCAAATTGCCATTTACATATTTCACAGTGAATACAAGACATCTGAAGTAAATGTTTACATTTTAGTAACCAAATTTGTGTACTTCTGTCCACTCTTTATTGACTTGAAATGCTTTACCATTATAATGTATTTGCTTCATGGCTTCTTTGCTTTAGAAGTGATAGCAATACCATTGCTGTTAGGAACTAGTTGGTTTATTAGCAAAGGTTTCACAATCACACTACACATTACCAGTTCATCCACCAGGTTCACAACCACCTGCATCATCGTGGATTCCCTGAACCTAACTGGCTGGGGTTTTATTGAGTCTTGTGAACATCACATGACTGGCTAAGCCACTCACAACTCAACAGTTCTACAACTATTTTAGTTGTCAAACAGCTCTACAACTATTTTTGGTAGAACCTATAAATCAAGTGCCCCCTGATTAAAGAGGGGCATTAAACCGACAAACAAATTAGACTTTGAACAATAAACTTAAATTTGGTTGCCAGGGGTGATGATGCACTCCAGTCCCTCCGGCGTCCACCTCTCGCAGAAGGCCGCAAACATACCGGTGGACACAGCGTGCTCCATCTCCAGGGACACCTTGGCTCGAATGTAACTGCGGAAGAGAGGCAGGCAGTCGGGCTGCACGACCCCCTCGACTGCCTGCTGCCTGGACCAGTTAATGGCCACTTGGCTATGCCCAGGAGCAGTCCTACAAGGAGGTCCTCCAACCTGCCCGCTCCCCTCCGCACCGGGTGCCCAAAGATCAGGAGCGTGGGACTGAAGTGCAACCAGAATTTGAGGAGCAGCCCCTCAAAAATATTTAGCATAAACATGGAACACGGACTCTTCCAGACCACAGAAATGACAGGCGGCCTGGGAGTCAACAGCTCTACAAACCTGTGAGCACAGGTGCATACATTACAACCAGCATTCCTCTAAATGCACCGAGCGCCATTTTGTTCAAATAAAAGCAGTGCAGAGTCGGGAGCATGTCGCGGTGATGCCAGCTTGCACAGTTGATTCTATTGGGCTGTTGATAAATTGGAAACCTGTCAGAAATAGCAGCTGCCATCTTGAGGGGATGAACCCAGTGGAGACTAGAACTAGGGGCATAATCTTAGAATAAGGGGCCACCCAATAAAAACTGAGATGAGGAGGAATTTCTTCTCTCAGAAGGTTGTAAATCTGTGGAATTCGCTGCCCCAAAGAGCTTTGGAAGCTGGGACATTGAATAAATTTAAGATAGAGATAGACAGGGCCCAAGTTTCGGGACGCGCCTAAAACGGCGCAGCCCAGACCTGGACGCCCGTTTTTCGCGCCAGAAAGTGCGCCAAAAAAAAACCTTCCCTATTCTCCGGCTCCCTGCAGGTCTTCTGCAGCCAGGCGCAGCGCAGCACGAGCTGTTGGGGGCGGAGCCAGGTTCCTGCGCCGAAAACAGTGCCGGGACCTCTGCACATGCGTGCAACAGTGGGCGCGCATGTGCAGTAGCTCCAGGCGCCCAAAACTGTGTGGGAGGGACCTGAAGCACGCAGCCCCTCGTCCTGGCCGAATGGCCTCACTGGGGCTGCCTCCCACGGCCAGCTCCTGCTTCCCCCCGACACGACTCGACTCGACCGCCCCCCCCCCCCGGCCCTCCGCGGCTCTCTCTCACCCCCCCCTCCGCGACTCTCTCACCCCCCCCACCCCCCCCCCCCGGACCTCTGCGACTCTCTCTCTCTCACCTCCCCCCGGACCTCCGCGACTCTCACTCACCCCCCAACCCCCCCCCCCCCCCAGACCTCCGCGACTCTCTCTCTCTCACCTCCCCCCGGACCTCCGCGACACTCTCTCCCCTTTTTCCCCCCCCCCCCCCCCCCCCCCGTGGACCTCCGCAACCCCCCTCGAGACCCGACGCCACCTACCTGTAAATCTAGCCCGAGGTCTTGGGCCTGGCCGTTCAGCCTCCTTCTCTCTCTCTCTCCTTCCCCCCCTCTCTCCTTCCCTCCCTCCCCCCCCTCCTCTCTCCCTCCCTCCCTCCCTCCCTCCTCTCTCCTTCCCTCCATCCTCTCTCCTTCCCTCCCTCCCTACGTTCTCTCTCCTTCTCCCCCTCTTCCCCCCCCCCCTTCTCCCCCTCCCCTCGCTGTCAGAAACACAGACACTGACAGACAGAGAGTGAGAGACACATACACAGACAGACAGATAGAGACACTGACAGAGACACACTGTGGGGGGGGGGGGGGGGGGGAGGGGCGGTGCTGCAGTCGGTAAGTAGAAAATGTTTTTTTTATTGATTTTCTAAAAATAAATTATTTTTTATTTATTTTTTTTTGATTGATTTATTGGTTGATTTATTGATGTATTTATCGTTTATTATTGATGATGGCTCTTTATTTGTAAAACTGAAGTGTTTAATGTTTGTAAACTTCCCTTTAAACCCCGCCCCCATTCCCTACGCCTGATTTGTAACCTACGCCTGATTTTCTAAAGTGTAGACAAGGTTTTTTCGAACGTACAAAATCTTCACTTACCCCATTCTAAGTTAGTTTGGAGTAAGTTTTCACTCACGAAACTTTGAAAACAGGCGTAAGTGGCCGGACACGCCCCCTTTTGAAAAAAAAATTCTGTTCCAAAGTGAAACTGTTCTAACTGACTAGAACTGGAGCAAACTAAATGCCGAGAATTTGAATTTCTAAGATACTCCGTTCTACACCAGTTGCTCCAAAAAATCAGGAGCAACTGAGGCCGAAACTTGGGCCCACAGTTTCTTAACCGATAAGAGAATAAGGGGTTATGGGGAGCAGGCAGGGAAGTGGACCTGAGTCCATGATCGGGTCAGCCTTGATCATATTGAATGGCGGAGCAGGCTCGAGGGGCCATATGGCCTACACCTGCTCCTATTTCTTATGTTCTTAAAAGAACAGAAAAAGGGCGTTCGGATGTGTAAATTTCAAAATAATACGTTAGAAGGTTTTGCACAAAACATGCATCACAGTTTAGCTGCTTCCATAAGATCGCACAAACTTTTCCAATTGTCCCCAATTTCTCTCGTCACTTAAACACTTTGCCGCGATTCATTTATTGCCTCATCTCAGCTCTCTCATCTTTTACGATTTCCTCACTCGTGGTGAGCAATGCGCCTTCAAAAGGCAGTTGGATAAGGAAATCCCTGGGAGAACAGTGTTCTCAATCAGGCCAACATCCCCAGCATCGAAGCACTGACCACACTCGACCAGTTAAGCCGTGTATGGAAGCCCAGAGGTATTGAGCGCACATACTCTACCGCTGGGCGGACCATATTGTCCGCATGCCTGACACAAGGCTCCCAAAGCAAATGCTCCACTCGGAACTCTTACGCTGCAAGCGAGCCCCAGGTGGGCAGAGGAAACATTTCAAGGACACCCTCAAAGCCTCCTTGTTAAAGTGCAACATCCCCATCTGGCAATTCCTGGTCAAAGACCGCCCTAAGTGGAGGAAGAGCATCCGGGAGGATGCTAAGCAACTCGAGTCTCGTCGCCGAGAGCATGCAGAAAACAAGCGCAGGCAGCGGAAGGAGCGTGCGACAAACCAGACTCCCCTCCCACCCTTTCCTCCAGCTGTCTGTCCCACCTGTGACAGAGACTGTAATTCCCGTATTTGGACTGTTCAGTCACCTGAGAACTCATTTTTAGAGTGGAAGCAAGTCTTCCTCGATTTTGAGGGACTGCCTTTGCTGATGATGGATAAGGCTGATGATGGATAAGGAAAAGAATTTGCCGGGCTACGGGGAAAGGGCGCGGGAGTGGGACTAGCTGAAGTGCTCTTGCAGTGAGCCGGCACGGGCTCGATGGGCCAAATGGCCTCATACTGTGCTGTAACCATTCTATGGCTCTCCCATGACACAGAATCAGTCACATGTTCTTTCCTACAAAATTGGCATTAAAATGGAGCATTTCATAATTTAATTACCAGATTCCATCCCCCTCCCCCACGGTCCCACCCATTCTCAGACTTTTCTAAAGGGAGTCACATCTTAGAAAAAACATTCCTTTTTTGTTTGGGGGAGAGAAAGCAGGGCTGCCTGTAGAGAATGCATGTTTTTTTGATCACTGTGTTGTCTTGAATAAACAATGCAATGATGTCTTTCAATGTGTCCCGTGCACTTGATGAAAAGATTCAGATTCATCAAGCATACTTTCACGAAGACCATGCTTTTTATTTTAAATATCCAGTTGACTTTTTGATTTTGAAGCCCACGTGCATTTGCTTGTTTTAAAGTCTCTCTTCTCCCCGAATGCCACTGCTGTTCACTGCTAACATACCCGCGACTCGTTTCATAAGGTTACTCGGATAATGCTGTTCGAACAACAACAATAAATTGCATTTATATACCTGTAGCACCTTTAATGTAGTAAAACTTCCCAAGGCGTTTCACAGGAGTGTTACAAGACAAAAAAAAATTTTGACACGGAGCCAGATAAGAAGAAATTACGGCAGATGACCGAAAGCTTGGTCAAAGAGTTAGGTTTTAAAGAGCGTCTTGAAGGAGGAAAGAGAGGCGGAGAGTTCCAGAGCTTTGGGCCGAAACAACAGGTTGAGCGATTTATAATCAGGGATGCTCAAGAAGGCAGAATTAGAGGAGCGCAGGCATCTCGGGGGGTGGGTGGGTGGGGGGGGAGGGGGGAGGCTGAAGGAGAATACAGAGATGGCGGGGAGGGGAAGGGGCGAGGCCACGGAGAGATTTGTAAACGAGGATGAGAATTTTGAAAATGAGGCGTTGCTTAACCGGGAGCCAATGTGGGTAAGCGAGCACAGGGGTGATGGTGAGCAGGATTTGCTGCGCGTTATACTGCAAGTATTGGTATCAATGCTGGTATGTGCTTGACAAACTCGAGACCCCGCGCTGTTCTGCAGTTGAACAAAGTGGTGCTCTGTGCATTTAGAGGACCGCTGGTAAAACTTTTGTGTCTATAAAGACTTTTGTGTCAGAAGTGCGTACTGACAAATGCACAAACTTTGTTAGTAAGGTGCTCCATCATCTTTATACTGCTTGCAGTGGTACAATTAATGAGATTATTTGCCACTTGCCAAAATGTGAATTGCCCTCCGATTGGCAGCATGAAACTTGTATTATACTGTACTTCTTTGTGGGGGGGGGGGGGGAGAATCTAAAATTATATTTTACATTTCAAAAGTACTTCATTGGCTGTAAAGCGCTTTGAGATGACTGGTGATTGTGAAAGGCGCTATAGAAATATAAGTCTTTCTTTTAAATGTCTTAAGTTCAACAATAATTCCGCAGTTTCAGTTTGCAATTCCCACTTTGCCTAACATGCTTG
Source organism: Pristiophorus japonicus (assembly GCF_044704955.1). Lineage (NCBI taxonomy): Eukaryota > Metazoa > Chordata > Chondrichthyes > Pristiophoridae > Pristiophorus > Pristiophorus japonicus. The sequence continues at coordinate 299,809,784 of NC_091980.1, forward strand.
TAAGACACAGTGATGCTGTGGAAGATAGTTCTGCAGGTGCTTAATTCATCCGACAATAAAGCTTTACTCTGAATATGGAGGGCTGGATTTTCTCACTGATGTGTTATGTTGCTGTTAAAGCAGAGCCAAGCGATCTTTAGCGCCCTGGGCAACATAGATTTTCTTTCGTGGTGTGATACACAGTTGTGTTCTGATGAATGAATATATAAAAATGCACATTTACTGTTATACTCTGCATAACTATAAAGAACCAGTGCACTCGGGAGAAAAGCTCTGGAGTACAAGGGATTTTCTTGTGCGAGGAAAAATTGCCAGTATTCATTATTGATGGCAAAATTGCAAGTGTGCTGTCTATACTGCTGGCTTGTCTCAGTTGGAAACGCTCTTGCCCCTCAATCAGAAGGTTGAGAGTCCAAACTGCACTATCTATTTGTGCATCTTGGAATCAGAGAACTTTGCGGCACGGAAGGAGGCCACTTGGCTCATCGTGTCCGCGCCGGCTGAAAAAGAGCTATCCAGGCGAAGCCCACTTTGCAGCTCTTGGTCCGTAGCCTTGCAGGTTTCGTCACTTCAAGTACACATCCAAGTACTCTTTAAATGTAATAAGGGTTTCTGCCTCCACCACCCTTTCAGACAGCGAGTTCCAGACACCACAATTCTCCTGCACTTCCCTCTAATCCTCCTACCAATAACTTCAAATCTATGCCTCCTGGTTATTGATCGCTCTGCTGAGTGGAATATTGTCTCGGTTGGCGCTTCAGTGCAGTACTGAGAGGGTACTGAATTGCTGGAAGTTCTGTTTCTGGATGTTAAAACAAAGGCTCCATCAGTACTGCTGAGGTAAAAAGAAAGAAAGACTTGCATTTCTATAGCGCCTTTCACGACCACTGGATGTCTCACAGCACTTTACAGCCAATGAATAACCTTTGGAGTGTAGCCACTGTTGTAATAGTAGATGTAAAAGACCTGGGTTCCTCCTTCAACTGATACCACCAACAGAAAAAACAGATTACCTAATCATTCATTAAGTTACAGTTTATGAAACCTTGCTGTGCACAAATTGTTTGCCCCATCTGCTGACATAAGTGACTGCTTTTCAGATGTAATCCATCCATTGTAAGATTAAAAAAAAACCTTTGAGAGGTCGCGATGACGGACTCAATAAATGCAAGCATTTCAGGAACCTTTTTAGAGTCCTGAATTTATTGTAAAATCTCAGTTCGCGCGCCCCTGTATTTGTTTGTGCGTATGCTACATTCAAATATCTAACCATGTTTTGCCACAGCTGCTGTGACTCTACCTTGTGGCATCTGATTGAGCTGAAACACAGCTGCCCGTCTCGGTGTTGCTGCCAAGATTGAGGGGTTAGCTGGAGCATGCTTCAGCCTATCGGCCTTGTCCAGTGGGGATCCCATCGAGCCTTCTCTGTGCTTGCGGCAACCTCCGTGGCCAAATTGGCCCAACCGGTCAGGCTTGTTACTCGTTTCCAGCTGCCCCCTGCTGCTATCTAATCCACAAAGCAAAACTTAAGATGATTTGAGATGCACCTGCTTGTGCAAGTACAGCATTGAGAAGAATTGCTGTTCCTGGTTTCTCCTGTACAAAAGTTGAGCAAAGCTGTTGTGGTTAAAACTGACATGTCGTGCCTTAAAAATGGCGGTTTACCTGCATTCCTTTGGATGATTTAGATGAGGCTGTGAGGAACACATCTCTGTTTTCTCTCAACTCCAACTCTAAATAGGTCTCTGTAGAATGAAAACACTTTCTCCAACAGACAAGAATAGTGCCTTCGAGGCACCGGCACCAGAACTTGATTTGTTCCAAAATAGACTTATTGCAGAACAACATCTTGCATGAATATAGGGCCTTTAACATAGTAAAACGTCCCAAGGCATCTCGCAGGAGGGTTGTCAATCAGCGTTTGATCCGAGCCGCAGAAGGAGATATCAGGACAGGTGAGCAAAAGTTTGGTCGAAGAGGTAGGTTTAAAGGAGCAACTCAGAGGAGAGAGAGAGGCAGCGAGGCGGAGGAGTTAAGGGAGGGAGTTCCAGAGCTTGGGGGTCCAGGCAGCTGAAGGCACGGCCAGCAACAGTGCAGCGATGAAAATCAGGGATATGCAAGAGACCAGAATTGGAGGATGCAGAGATCTCTGAGGGTGTTGTAGATCTCGGAGGTTTATTGGAGATAGCGAGGGGGCAAGGTAATGGAAAGAATTGGGGAAAAAAAGGATTAGAATTTAAAATCAAGATGTTGCCGGACTGGGAGCCAGGGTAGGTCAGCACAGGGCAATGGGTGAACCGGACTTGCTACGGCAATAACAATAAAAAAAAAAGAAAGACTTATATTTATATAGCGCCTTTCACGACCACCGGACGTCTCAAAGCGCTTTACAGCCAATGAAGTATTTTTGAAGTGGTGGGAAATGCGGCAGCCAGTTTGCGTACGGCAAGCTCCCACAAACAGCACTGTGATAATCACCAGATAAACTGTGTTTTTGTTACGTTGATTGAGGGATAAATATTTGCCAGGATACCGGGGTTAACTCCACTGCTCTTCTTCGAAAGAGTTCTGTGGGATCTTTTACATCCACCTGAGAGAGCAGACGGGGCCTCGGTTTAATGTCTCATCCAAAAGACGGCATCTCCGACAGTGCAGCCCCTCCCTCAGCACTGCACTGGGGTGTCGGCCTAGATTTATGTGCTCAAGTCCCGAGATTGGGATTTGAAACCGCAACCTTCCGACTCCGAATAATAGCCAAGAATAGTGCCTCCTTGCCACAGGCACAAAAACTTGACTTGTTCAGAAATGATCCAAAATAGACACATTGCAGAGTAGGGGCCATTATAGATCAATCTGAAAGATTAGTTTGTATTTGGCGAAATCTGTTTGTATCACTGTAAATTGGCTGAAGAGCACTTTGAGTTCGGAGAAAATATTTTGTATCTTGCTGAGAGTGAAGGAGAAAAAAAGGTGGATTTGTACGGCTTCAAGTCTGCAAATTATCTGTGGACTAACTGTCTCCAGTGCAGGTCATTTCAGTCGTGTCGAACACCATTTTTTTTTATTACCCAAGGAGACTTTATAGATGGAGAAATTTGAATGTTGTGCAAAATGTGCAAGTCAATTTATCTTGCCAGCAAGTATCCCCCTGAGTCATCTGAATGAATTGATGATATTTAAAATTATCCCTTGATGCAACAGCATTGCCATCAGGCACTGGAAAGTAACAATTGAGATGCGTGAAAATTCTTGATTTTGTTTGTTTAAAGCTCTCCTCCAGGATTGTAGTGGAGTATTTAAAATCAACACAACACCTGTTCCGGGTTCGAAGATTCAAGTAGTCTTTATTTGCACTAGTGGGGAGACCGCCTGCCCTCTGACTGCAGCCAGGCTTCTCTGATGATACAAAGTTCCAAGCAACCGTTTATACATTTAATGATGCGTGTCCGCCTTGTGCACGATCCCCCATGCCGTTTAATTGGCCCAAAGCCTGCGTTCACAGTTGCTGATTGTGTGACGCGAAAAGGGAATTAATCAATCATTCACCTATGTCTCATGCCAGATGGAGTTTCTTCAACGTGTTACTTCTGATCCCTTGCTCAGGCCAGGTGGTATCCTGTTAACCTTTCACTTCTCCCCCCCCCCCCCCCCATTGTTCTGCTTTCCTGCCCTCCTTGGCCCCCCATGGTTCAATCTCCAAGTCACACAGCTTACATCCATCCGTTGGTCATTGCAAAGTCAACATGTTATTCCTAATGTTATCTCAACTGCCCATTAAGCCACCTAAAAAGCTGACCACTGCAAAAGCCTATTGGCTCACTTGAGTCCCGAGACCCATTCTTAACTGTTTAATTATAGCAGAGCCCGAAAGCTCCAGTTCAAGAATAAAGTGTGCTCATGTGGTTTCTCTCACAATGTCAACAGCCATTTAAAACTTAGAAGACAAAATGATTATTCTTTAATGAAGATGAAGCTATGTTTGACTAAATTATTCCTCGAAGCAAAATTTCCAATGAGTTAGATCAGATGGCTTATCAACCTCCCTTTCTATTTCAGGACTCCTCTGGGATCAGGGGGGAAAAAAAGATTAATGCTTCACTTGTGTTGTCATTGGCAAACCAAAGGGATTCCAATTTTCTCGTTGCACTTTCAATGCATTTTACCAGACCTTTCTTCATTCTGAAGGTTGTGAATCTTTGGAATTCTGTACCCCAGAGGGATGTGGATGCTGAGTCGTTTAGATTCAAGACACAGGTCGCTAGATTTTTGGATATTAGGGCAACCAAGGGATATGGAGATCGTGCAGGAAAGTGGAGTTGAGGTAGAAGATCAGCCATGATCTCATTGAATGGTGGAGTGGTCTCGAAGGGCCGAATAGCCTATTCCTGCTCCTATTTCTTATGACCTGTAACCTTATGACCTCCAATGACCTCGGGCCTCATTTGAACAGCTACGCGTCCACAGGACATCAATTTTGGGCTGCTGTGACAGCAGCTGCGGATGTTGGACAAGTTCCAGGGTGGGGATGCAAAGAGGTGATCAGGAAGAAGCTGGGGGGTGAGAAAGGGGAAGGGAACAGGGATCAGGAAAGTGTGTGGCGAAGAGGTGAGGCGGGAGAAACGATATGGAATAGCATGGAGGCCTGCAGCATTCTTCGGCACTCCTGGCCTTCTAGCTCGCCAGGAAGAGTTTGTCTTTTTTTTAAAAAAATCAATCCAAAACTCTGACGCATCACTGCAGATCTCCTTACATTTATAGACAGCGCGGTTCACAAGGGAGTCCTGGATTCAAGATTTAAAAAGCCCAGGATTAGAGTAACATTTCGAATAACGATTGGATGGGACGTTGAGTTGGTTAAAACACTGTCCTTTCACCCCTGAGGTCTAGATTGGCATCCAGCCCAAACTAATGGAATGTTTACTTCCTGTGGTCACTGAGGGTTCTGCGTGATATTCATTTGGATCGTCTTTGTCCAGTTCTCAGTGGAATTCAGTCTACCAGGCAGGATGGTCTCTAATTCATTCATTGGCACCACATGACCAACTTAATTTTTGAATGGATTCCAAGCATGGCCTGTTTGAGCAATGGTTAAGCAGCACACTGCAGAATTTAGTGTTCTTTTAGAGTTGAAGTTACAATCCGATATCCAGTTAAAAGGAGAATCTGAACTGAAATTGGTACCTGCCATATTCTTTTTTAAAAAAAAACACACTTGGAAATGGAAAGGTTGAGAGTGGGAATGGAGAGGCTGGTTCCAGTTCCAGTGCTTCATGGGGGACATGGAATCTGGCCTGGGAAGATGCCTGTCCCTTGCACGTAATGTCTACCCAACATTACAATCGTCCCAGTCTTGTGCGCTATAGTGTTATCCACTTCGCTGTGGGCGCTATAATGCCTGCACCTATGCTCACAGGTTTGCAGAACTGTCGAGTTGTGAGTCAGTCAAGTGATGTTCACATGACTCAATAAAACCCCAGCCAGTTGGGTTCAGGGGATCCACGATGAGGCAGGTGGTTGTGAGCCTGGTGGATGAACTGGTAATGTGTAGTCTGTTAAACCTTTTGCTAATAAACTATCATCATCATCATAGGCAGTCCCGCGAAATCGAGTAAGACTTGCTTCCACTCTAAAAGTGAGTTCTTGGGTGACTGAACAGTCCAATATGGGAATTACAGTCTCTGTCATAGGTGGGACAGACAGTCGCTGAAGGAAAGGGTGAGTGGGACTGGTTTGCCGCATACTCTTTCCGATGCATGCGCTTAGTTTCTGCATGCTCTCGGCAACGAGACTCGAAGTGCTCAGCGCCCTCCCGGATGCAATTCCTCCACTTTGGCCAGGGACTCCCAGGTGTCGGTGGGGATGTTGCATTTTATCAAGGAGGCTTTGAGGGTGTCCTTGAAACGTTTCCTCTGCCCACCTGGGGCTCGCTTGATGTGTAGGAGTTCCCGAGTAGAGCGCTTGCTTTGGGAGTCTTGTGTCAGTATGGCTCAGAGACATGGACCATATATAGTTGACACCTCAAATCGATGGAGAAGTGCCACCAATGATGTCTCCGCAAGATCCTGCAAATCCCCTGTGTAGAGGGTGGTGTGGGGGTCAGGTTCACCTCTGACCTTCTGAGCGGTTCGAATCGCTCCCACTTCCTGGGTTCTAGACTTTGGATTTATTTGGGGATGTGACAAAGTGCAGCAGACAACTGGTTTTGGTGCAAGAAACTTTGATTTTATTCAGGAAAGAAAAGTATAATGTCAAAACTTACAAACTCTAAAATAAGGAACACTTTATTAAACATACAAAAGGGGTTACAGAAAATAATACACCTCCCACCTCCCAATGCCTAAATCTGACCAGGTTAAACTCTAGGGCAACAGGGATAATGCTCACCAATCTTCTTATTGACAGTTAGCTGTGGTTCGCGGATTCGGGGTTGGCTGGACTCTGTAGTTTCGGCTTGCCATACCCCAAAGGTCGTGGAAGGCTTCTTACTGCATAGTCTTCAATTGGGTGGTGTCCGCTGATGTGGTAGGGTGCGTATTGGATTTATGGAGTAAGTACCCACTTTCTTCCTTCAGCAGTAGGTTTTAAAGCTCTTTTAGGTAATATTTTACCCGTTGGTAGCTCAGGGTTAGCTTGTAGAGTGGGAACAGCTTGCGAATCTTCGGGTTTTCGTTGAGTTGGCTTCGGTTTGGAAATGGTTGGTCGAGGTGGCTCAATATTACCAATTTGGTTGCTGGTAATATCTTGGTGGTTGTTTCATGAGCCTCTTGCTGCCGCGGCGTGCTTGGTGTCCTGGTCGTTTGCGATGCTGTCTTGGTTGATGTTCTGAAGAACCAGGTTAACGAAAGCTGGTGTGCTGATCTCGAAGTCTGCCAGGTCTGAAGCATACGAAGCTGGTTTGGAGGCAAAGTGCCGTCCTTGGCTGGAAAACAGGACCTCAATTATACCTTGAGAGCATTTCTAATCTGCGCGCCAAATCAAACCCGATTCTTTGTCTTAATTTTGGTGGGCTTGGTGATTCTTTGTTGAATTTTGGCGGGCTCGTTAATGATAACTTGTTTAGAATGTGTCGATCTGTTGAATTCGAGTTGCGATTGTAAAAATTGTTTTTGGTGTTTACATTGTTTGCCTAGGCCTGGGTTTTCCATGCAGGCCGGATAGGTGATTAACATTATGCATGTGTTCGATGGGTTTCATGCTTAGAGCTATGGCTGGCTGTCTCTGGGTCAACTGTTGTGATGTTAATGTCTCCTAGGGAGCAGAGTTTTGGAGTTTACATAATTCCCCAGATAATTTGTTTAGGTTCCAATATCCCAGACAGCTCCTATACCCAAAAACTGGCTTTTTCAGAGGTTAGTGTTCCCCTGGTTTTTGCAGCTCTTTTCCCTTGCAGACCCATGCATCTTTTAAAATCCCAAAGTTCATTTTAAGTGAGTCCAAAATGATTCTTCCTTAGGGTTTCTTCACACACAGAGGGAATCTTTGAATTTTGAGAAACTTCGAGTTTTGCACCTGGGAGGACAGATGCACCAACGTTGGCGTCCTCGATCAGGCCAACATCCCCAACATCGAAGCACTGACCACACTGGACCAGCTCAGCTGGGTGGGCCACATTGTTTGCTAATAAACCAACTAGTTCTTAATAGCAATGTGTTGCTATGAATTCTTAAGCAAAGAACCCATGAAGCAAATACATTACTGGTTTAATTTGGAAGCGGCCTCACATCACCAACCCATCCAATGCCTGTGAGATGTTTGCTGCGCTTTGGTTAGAACGCTAAAATCTGCAACCTCCCGTGACCTTCCCTTGAGCAGGCAAGATACCCGAGGAAAAGTTTAGCATTATTTTATTGATCATGATGCCGCAAGAGTGAGCCTTGTACCTGTCATACTGACCACTTTTAAACTTGCCCCGAGTCAGTTTAAATGTTTTAACGAGTGCCCACACTTTCACAACACTTCAACTTTGCGAATGCCTGTTGGAGAGTACGTGCAGGGCTCTCTTTTTTTACATTCAAACATAGAAATCTACAGCGCAGAAGGAGGCCATTTTGGCCCATCGTGTCCGCACCGGCTGACAAAGAGCCACACGGCCCTCGGTCAGCAGCCCTGAAGGTTACATATAAACCTATGAACAATGAACAATGGCGGACAGGTAAAGAGCATCCGGCCCAACCAGTCCGCCCCACACAACTGCGTCACCCCTTACACTGAAACATTCTACACTCCACCCCAACCAGAGCCATGTGATCTCCTGGGAGAGGCAAAAGAAACCGATTAAAAACCCAGGCCAATTGGGGGAAAAAAAATCTGGGAAAATTCCTCTCCGAACCATCCAAGCGATCGAAACTAGTCCAGGAGATCACTCTGGCCGAATTCGATTCCCTGCAGTACCTACCATCGTATCTGCGACAGCCAACAAAAGGTCATCCAGTCTAATCCCACTTACCAGCTCTAGGTCCGTAACCCTGCAGGCTACGGCACTTTAAGTGCCCATCCAAGCACCTTTTAAATGTGGTGAGGGTCTCTGACTCTTGCCACCCTTCCAGGCAGTGAGTTCCAGCCCTCCACCACCCTTTTTAGGATGAAGAATTCCAATCGGAGCCAGGCAGTCTAAATGAGCTGCTGCCTGGTTGGATTTGATATAGGAAGGAAGAACTTTCATTTCTATAGCTCTTTTCACAACCTCCAGATGCCCCAAAGCGCTTTACAGCCAATGAAGTACTTTTTGAAGTGTAGTCACTGTTGTAACACAGGAGCTACAACACCTGGACCAGTAGCTGAAGTATAAATGAACCCTTCTGAAAGATAGATGGAATAGATCAAGTCAAAATGTGTATTAAAATGTAATTGCATTTGTTCAGACAAGACCCTATGCATCTTCAACTTGTCACAAGACAGAAAGAATAGTGGGTGCAGACCTGTTCAAAAAAAAAAACTGAATTTAAAAAAAAAGTGAAAAATTAGAAGAGAATAAAAGTGTTTAAACAACAAGAGTTGGCTTAACAGGGAGCTGAAACATCACATATTAAGCTTTTCAAAATGTTCCACCTTCATACCCTTTATTTTATATTCCTGTTTCTCGACTAGTTTTTTGAAGCCTGTGCAGAAGTTCTTTTGAGATCTGCCTTGAACAATAATACTCACCCACAATACCTTCTAAGTGTGATTTCATTTCAGTTTCTTCTTTTTAAAAAAAAGTATATAGAAGCTAGTGATGTCCTCAGCCCAATGGACATGTCTGCTACGATAAACCTTTTTCATTTCATTACAATTGTCAAAGGTTTATTTAAACCATATAGCAAAATAACTGAGCTGCATCAGATATATTGTCCATTTCTGTGAGGTTTTTTTACCATTATGAGAAATAAAATAAAAGCAATGAGTTCTGAAAGCCTGGGGGGTGAAAAACACAATATAGAAAATGCTGTCAATGCACTTCAGGTCAGTCAGAATCTGAAGCAGAATGATTGGTTCATGTTTTTAGCTGCCAACCTGAAACGTTAACCTAGCTTACTCATTCAGAAGCACTTCTACCATTTTCTATTTTCATCCCATGGTTCTAGTGTGTTACAAGGATAGTGTGTTGTAAAATAACTTGCACTTATGTAAAGCTTTTCATGACCTCAAGGCATCACAAAATGCTTTGCAGCCATTAAGTATTTTTTGAAGTGCAGTCACTGTTGTAATGTAGGAAACGCAGCAGCCAATTTGTACACAGCAAACTCCCACAAACTGCAACAAAATAAATGATGAGATGTCTTAGTTTTGTTTCGCATGTAGCTAAATTGACAAAGGTGCATATGAAGAAGGAATTTATGATTTTGCTAAACATAATAAAGAAAAAGAAAGTCTTGCATTTATAATAGCACCTTTCATGACCACCGGACGTCTCAAAGCACTTTACAGCCAATGAAGTAGTCACTGTTGTAATTTGGGAAACGCGGCAGCCAATCTGCGCACAGCAAGCTCCCACAAACAGCAACGTGATAATGACCAGATAATCTGTGTTTGTTATTTTGATTGCTGGGCTAAATATTGGCCAGGACACCAGGGAGAAATCCCCTGCTGTTCTTTGGGACAGTGCCATGGGATCTTTAACATCCACTTTTAGAGGGCAGACCTCCCACAATGGATTGTTAGCTTAGAGTTTTGTGCTCGAGATACTGGAGTGGGACCTGAACCCACAGACTTCTGACTCGGGACGAGAGTGCTGCCCGTGAGTCACGGCTGACGTCCCGATCTCTTGAGGCCCATCTTGATCAGGACCACACCCTTCTACAAAATGTCAGCATCTAAGAACAGATAAACTCGATTGACATTGGAATAGGATTTGTGGTTAGAGACTTCCCACGGGCAGATGACTCCGACTTGCAAAAAAAACTTACCTGGTGGTCTGGGAGATTCGGCGATTTGCGGTCCTGGGCCTCCACGCGTAGGCCTATGCAGAGGCCCACGTATCCCAGGGGTGAAAGCAATCTGCAAGCTTTCCTGGGATCAGGTGGGCTGGCCCAACCAATGAAAGTAGGGGGAATCTCTATTCATACTGAATGCTGAGTTCCGTTTTTATGGAGCTGCCATAAGTATGATGGGAATACCCCAAAAATTCACAAACACATGAAATACATTTTTTTTGAAAACACATTACACATTTAAAATGAATTAAAATAACATTTAATTAAATATTTCTTTAAAAAAACATTTTTTTGAAAAAATGTTTTATGTTTTAACAGGTCTAAAAATAAAACTTGCCTTAATGGACAGGGTTTTTAATATATAAATGAGCTAAACATTTTATTTTTCTATTTCTTTAAACCTCTACGCTGGTAAAAACAGGCGTAAATATTTCAAGGGCATTCGCTGGGCAGAAGTTGTGCAAGTAGCCCAACTCTCCGCCCGCGAATGTCCACTTCTGTCAGATTTGTACGATAGAAATCTTGACAGATCGCAAGTTCCCGTTTTCGGCACATGCGCAGTGTACCTCTAAACCCGGAACTTGTGGGGTCCCCACAGGCGCGTGCGCATCTAGTACGCACCTGTAGGGGGCGCAAATTCAGTCCGTGTTTACGTTGGAGCATAAGTTCAGCTATTTCTGCTCGATGCACGATTTATAATTTTAAAAAATTAGTTTTCACTCATTATTAATTAACGAGTTATCTCTGAATTCAAATATTTGTCAAGTGGCTCAACATCTCCTTCATGTGACTGTCTCTTCCTGCATTAGCATGTAAGAGCCACCTTCACTAAATGTTATGTAACCGCTTAATGATCAGAGTTATCAATTATGCAGTTCTGCATTTTCAACTTGGCTTATTTTTATTCAGTACATTGAATTTATGCAAATAAACTAAGAAAAAAAATTAGAGATGCTTCAATGACAGTTGTTCTCTGGAAATGCCTTATAAATCAAAACTATTTCACGAGTGCAGTGGGAAAAAAAAAATCACAGTTAAATTATGTATACAGTAACTAATTAAATTCCCAAGAGGCTGATTGGATTTGACTTGCAGATTTTATAACTCATCAGCCGCTCCCCATCCCCATCCTTCCCTCACGCTTTGTATGGGAACAGGAATGTAATCTTTCAGCATGCCGTTCACAACGGGCTTGTAACCATGTTTAAACAATTATTTTTTCCATTTGCATTTGGCGTGTTTTGAAGACAAATACATGATTTACAGAAAGAATGGGCTCAATTTTCCCCAGTTATCTGCGCTGTTTTTTTGGCACGCCTCTGTTTTTTTTGGTGTAAATTAAAATATCCAAGTTTTCGCGCCGGCGTAACTCAGTTAGTTACGATTTTTTTAACGTTAGGACTTTTTTGTGTCATGGGGGTGTAACCTGATGTCTGCGCCAGTTTTTCACATTTAAGCAAGTTGGTCCAATTACATTTTTCCGAGGACGGCTTATGTGACCACTCCCCAAAAAAATCTTCTGGGCACTTGAGAAAAACCAGCGCACATTAAAAAAAATTGGCGCAGAAAGACGCCATTGTTTTTAGGCGACGTTTTGGAGGGAGTCGAGAAGACAAAGAATATACATCATGAAGCTTAACTTTTTTCAAACTCAAAAGGGAGAAAATGGAAGTCGAATGCAATTCTTTAATTTGTAATTTTTTCCAAAGTGCCACGCCAACACCGAACGTCTCCTCGCCGGGCTCGAGGGTCGGAGCGTCGGCCGTTAGAGTCGCTCCCTCGCCTGGTCACTGGGCTCGGCTTCAAAAGAATCTCGGGGGGGGGGGGGGGGCGCGGTGGAAGCTGAACTGAAGGGATGAGAACCCTTACACTATACAGCAGCTTTAAAAGAAGGCTGGGGTGGGGTGGGGTGGGGTGGGGTGGGGGGGGGGGCGGGGTAGTGGATGCCAAGTCCCTGTGCCCGGGCGAGGGAGTGATTCTGCCGGCCGACCTCTAACCCGGTGAGGAGACGTTTGGTCGGCGGTGGAGCGGTACTTTGAAAAAAATCTAAAATTAAAGAATTGCATTAGATTTTGTTGCCCCAAATGTCTTCATTGAATGCGAAGCTTCCCGTTCTAAGCAAGACTATTGCGCATGTGCAGACCATGGTGTGGTCCATACTAGGGCGACGACCTTGGAGAGAGAGAGAGAGAGAGAGAGAGAGAGAGAGGAAAGAAGCTTTAAGTCCTTTGTCCTGCTGTTTTGAACTTCTTGCAAAGGTACAATTTATGCAGGCAATATTGACAATGTCATACCTCGTGCAAGCCTTCTGCATGATGGTGCTGTGGAGGAGACGATTGATTCGACATCATCGCATGAGGAACCTCAAATCACGTAAGATGATGGGCAGGAGGCCTTACCCACATCGGGTATATCAAGACAGGTGTTCATACCTGCACCCGAGTGATGCAGACTGTGTGAGTGATGCAGGCTGCATCTCCACAAAGAAGTTGTAACTGAGATCTGTGAGTTAGTAAAAGCAGACCTGCACCCTAGAAGCATCAGGAGGACTGCTTTGTCACTTGAAGTGAAGGTTACAGCTGCACTTTCATTCTATACATCTGGATCATTCCAGGCCACAACTGGGGATGTGTGCGCCATTTCTCAAAATGCAACACATATCTGCATTCGGCAGGTGACTGCTGCACTATATGCCAGGAGGAATGACTACATAAAGTTCCCCATGCCCACCAGGCAATGCGTGACAGGATTGCTGGCTTCCCAAGGTACAGGGGCTGCATTGATTGTACCCACATCGCCTTGCGAGCACCTTTGGAGGATTCCAAGATGTACAGGAACAGAAAAGGCTTCCACTCCGAGAATGTGCAGCTCATGTGTGACGACATGCATCGAATCGCAGCGACCCTCTCTTCCAAGGGTGTCAGTGGGTGCAGATTTGCCAGGTCTCTTCCTGTTCTAGTTCTTTAACTCTTGTTGTGTGTCACCTTCCTCTGCAAAAATGAAAATATAACTTTTTGGAGAGGGTGTCTTTCTGCTGGATGGGACATACAGATGGTCACAATTACAATGGCAATTCCAGTGAAAAAATGAAAATACTACTTACACTAACTACTTGACCAAGGTCCTACCATTTCTTTTTGCACTGGCCTCCAGACCTCGGGGTGGTCACCATTACACAGTAATCTTCTGCAAGTTGGTTCCAGCGTTTCTTCATTTCTTTTGGTGAAACTTTTGTGTGACCTCTGCTGGTGTCCAGCTCCTGCCATCTGTCCTCAATCACAGTAACTAGTGCCTCCACTTCATCCTGTGAGAAATTCTTGGTCCTTGAGCCATGTTGCATATTGTATTGCAGTTCTGATTTTTCCACTGAGAATTAAAGTTCTTGCACACAACAGGCTCTTTAGAATTGGCCGAATACAGACCAGGAGGTGTACTGGGCATAGCAGTCACGTAAAAAACATGATTTTTTTTTTTCCACGCATGCGTAGAAAGGGGGACATCGTTTTTTCGGCGCAGACATTAGGCTCCACCCCCCCGAAGCTAATGGACATGCTGCGTGGTGCCAATTTCAAAAATTAGAACGGAGAAACTTGCAAGGCATTTTTTTGGAGTAGTCGGGGCCAAAAAAAACCGACGTAACTCTTGCAATACGCCAAAAATTGGCATTGGGGAAAATTGAGCCCTTAAAGACTTGCATTTATATAGCATCTTTCACGACCACCGGACGTCTCAAAGCACTTTACGGCCAATGAAGTACTTTTGGAGTATAGTCACTGTTGTAATGTGGGAAACGCGGCAGTCAATTTGCGCACAGCGAGCTCCCACATACAGCAATGTGATACTGACCAGATACTCTGTTTTTGTTATGTTGATTGAGGGATAAATATTGGCAAGGATAATTTCCGTGCTCTTCTTCGAAATAGTGCCACGGGATCTTTTACGTCCACTCGAGAGAGCAGCCAGGCCTCGGTTTAACGTCTCATCCGAAAGACGGCACCTCCGACAGTGCAGCACTCCTTCAGCACTGAGCTGGAGTATCAGCTTAGATTTACGTGCTCAAGTCTCTGGAGTGGGACTTGAACCCACAACCTTCTGACTCGGAGACAAGTGTGCTACCCACTGAGCCACAGCTGACTCTGCCAACCTAGTTGAAGCAGTTGCACGTGTGCAGTATCAGTGTTTTCTCGGTTGTTCGCTAACTGAAAAGAAAGTATTATCGCCATTGCAAAGTAAACATTTCCAGAAGGAAAGGAGGGGGTGGTGAGGGGGGTGGGTTGTGAAAAGAGATCATTACTGCTGAACAGAGCCTTGTCAGGAGAAGAAAATGTGTGCCAGCAACACACAGTAAACGTCCATTTTTATCCATTTTCTTCTCCTTTCCCTTCACACGTAGCTCGGGGTCCATACAGATAAATCACCGCAACCCTCGCCCCGTGAAAATATCATACATTAATTAAACCAATCCGCACCAATGTTATACATTATAGCTCCCTTGATTTCATAGATATAGGCATTATTATACATTCAGGATTGAACTACCACAGATTTAGGGCACCACAGATTGGCAGCAGCTTCCGGTTCGTTGGCAGCAGTCACTCCGTTTATATCGGAGCGTATTTTGCGACCCCTATGGGCGCATACGAGCTTAACTGGGCACTTGTGATTTTCTTGACGGGTCCAACGCATCCCCCGGGAAAAGGAAATCCGCAGGCGGAGATTTGCCCAACTTCTGCCCAGCGAATGGCCGTGAAATTCTTGCGCCCGGAAGTAAAGTCTGGTAGCAGGCGTAAGGCCTGTTTTTACCAGCGTAAAAGTTTTTAAAAAAAGCACACAGAAAAATAAAATTTTATCAGTAATTTTATACATTTAACAACCTGTAAAATAAGTTTATTCTTAGCCCTTTTTAAACATTTAACGGGTAGAAATTCGGTTTCCAGCGAAAATGGTATTTTTACGCCAAAATTACCCATTTCACTTTGCGACCGTTAGTAGGCCCAATATTCAGCCTTTAATTTACACAGTGGCAAACTGCGAATTTCGGCAACTTTAGTCCAGGGCCGATAGTGCTGCGAGAGAGGCCTTGGGAGGGGGGAAAAAACAGCACAAAATTAAAAAAAAAAAAAATAACTAATTCACAAAACAGTCACAAAACCCTTATCTGCTAATTTGCTGATAAAGAATTAAAAAAATTAAAACTTTAACTGACCTTTTTTGCAGGTCTTCATACTTACCGCTGCTGGCAGGGCTGAAACGCAGGTTTTTCTCCGTCGGTATTCTAAGCGCAGAATATGGAAGTGAAGAGCGCCGAATTTCGGGCAAAAATGCTATTTCGGGTGTTGCATGGCGGTGCTCCTCTCCTCGGCGGTACGTGGAAAGCACCGCTACAAAAGGTCACTGATGTTCCCGCCGACCGGTTTTTCGGTGAAATATCGCCAAAAAAACCCAGTCTCAAAGTCGGCAAATTTCTAGCCCCCAAATTTATTTTTCAAAAAAAACATACATTTTTGTTTTAAACATGCCATTTTCATTAATTTTAAATGTGATTTTTAAAAAATTTTTTTTATTTATTTGAAATGTAGAGGTATTTTTGGGGTTTCCATACATACAGAAACATCTTAAGCGCATGAATGGGGATTCCCTTCTGTCATTGGTTGGGCCAGCCCACGTGATGCAAGGGCCGCTCACGAACCGCCTGCGCCCCTGAGATACATGGGCCTGTATCCCGCGGATACCCAGAGAGCCCCGGGACCGCGAATCCCCGTCGCTCCTGGACCACCAGGTACGCGGAGATTTTAATTGCGCAGATCGGAGGCACTTCCCCGTGGGAAGCCTCCGATCGCCGATTCAGGCGACTAATGTGCATATTACTGTTCAATTTGATAACCTTTTAATGAGGGATGGGGGTGGAGCAGGATCTGCTCCGTCCCCAGATGTGTTGGTTTGCCGCCGCCTTTCATCTTACATTAATAATGCGATGGTAACGTGATTAAAAGAGGCCATTTAACCTGCTCCTATGGCTCAACCTCTTGAGAGAAAGTTCTTTGTAATTACTCCCAGATTCTCGAAGGTCATCAACGATAATGCCTGCAATATTTATCTGCCTGAATATATCCCTTTTTCAACATCATTCTGGTGTCCTAACTAGAACTAAGACGGATGTAAAAATGTATTCTGCATGCAAGGAGTGATTAACATATGGAATTGAATTCTGGGTAGATCATTTGAAAACACTTGGATGCGATGATGGGACAAATGAAGGTTCTTTCTGAATGGACGGGATTATAAGACGCACTAACATTAGCGTCCTTGACTAGGCCAACATTCCCAGCATTGAAGCACTGACCACACTTGATCAGCTCCGCTGGGCGGGCCACGTCGTCCGTATGCCAGACACGAGACTCCCGAAACAAGCGCTCTACTCGGAACTCCTTCATGGCAAATGAGACAAAGGTGGACAGAGGAATCGTTACAAGGATACTCGCAAAGCCTCCCTGGTAAAGTGCAGTATCCCCACCGACTCCTGGGAGTCCCTGGCCGAAGACCGTCCTGGGTGGAGGAAGTGGATCCGGGAGGGTGCTAAGCGCCTCGAGACTCGTCGCCGAGTGCATACGGAAGATAAGCACAGGCTTTGGAAGGAATGTGCGGCAAACCTGTCCTACCCTCCCTTACCCTCAGTCACTGTCCCACCTGTGGCAGGGACTGTGGCTCTCGCATTGGACTGTTCAGCCACCTAAGGACTCATTCTAAGAGTGGAAGCAAGTCTTCCTCGATTCCGAGGGACTGCCTATGATGATGGGTGTCCTTGATATTCTATTGAGCACAGGCACAATGAGTCGTATAGTCTCCTTCTGTGCTGTTTGATCGATAATCTCCAAATCAAAGACTTAATTATTTCAAGAGGGAAATAGATAAGTTATACACCCTCAATTGCCTGTACTGGTTAGTCAATTCACGGATCCATTTTTTCTGGGAAGAAGGTGGAGAAGTTAGATTCATTTGGCATTGATTAAAAGGCCAGTAAGTAGCAATTCACCCAAGACGGTTCCTAGCTGGTGTTGGGTGTACGCTGGATGTTTTAGAGAATACAAAATCCAGAAACCAGCACATGCAGTTTAAATCGATCCAACTGACGTAATAACTCATGGCCAACTAAGTTGTGAGGGTCAGTGCTATGAGTGGTATCAGAAAAGCATGAGTTAGAAACAGACCATGTAATCCCCTCCATTCAGAAAGAACCTTCATTTGTCCCATCACCGCATCCAAGTGTTTTCAAATGATCCTGAAGTTGTTTTGCCCCCATGATCTACCCAGAATTCAATTCCATATGATAATCACTCCTTGCATGCAGAATACATTTTGACATCCGTCTTAAATTTGCCTTTTACGAGTTTGAATCTATGCCTTTTATCCTGCTGCTGCGGTTCATGTTATTTTTTACTCATTCACGGGATGTGGGCGTCGCCGGCAAGGACAGCATTTATTGCCCATCCCTAACTGCCCTCGAGAAGGTGGTGGTGAGCCGCCTACTTGATCACAACTGAGTGGCTCGCTGGTCCATTCCAGAGGGCAGGTAAGAGTCAGCCTGTTGCTGTGGGTCTGGAGTCACGTATAGGCCAGACCGGGTAAGGACGGCAGCTTTCGTTCCCTAAAGGACATTAGTGAACCAGATGGGTTTTTACAACAATCCAGTAGATTCATGGTCGCCATTTACTGATTACTAGCATTTTGTTCCAGATTTATTTAATTAACTAAATTTAAATTCCCCAGCTGCAATGGTGGGATTTGAACTCGTGGCTCTGCATCATGAGTACAGGCCTCTGGATTTTATAGTCCAGTAACATAACCACTATGCTACATACCCCTGATTTCAAAATTCGAACACCAGAACCACCAGTTGTAACACAAAGAACAGCGTACCAACAATGAGACTGAGATGAGTTGTCTATCCTCTCCCCCACAGCAACAAGTTGCAATTATATATATATATATATATATATATGTGTGTGTTTGTGTGTATATATATTTAAATATATAGCGCCTTTAACATAGTGAAACAGCCCATGGCATAACTCAGTGTACGTCCTCCATAATTAAAGATAGCTGCAGGTGATCACTTCACCACCTCACCCCCAACACAACCCAGAATATTTAAGGTACATCCCGGACATGATGTCACAGCTGAGAAAGAAAGAAAGACTTGCATTTATATAGTGGCTTTTGCGACGAGCGGACATCTCAAAGCACTTTACAGCTAATGAAGTACCTTTTGGAGTGTTGTTACTGTTGTAATGTAGGAAACACGGCAGCTAATTTGCGCACTGCAAGCTCCCACAAATGAATGAGATAATCACCAGATAATCTGGTTATGTTGATTGAGGGATAAATATTGGCCAGGTCACCGGGGATAACTCCCTTGCTCATCTTCGAAATAGTGCCATGAGATCTTTTACCAGAGAGAAGATGGGGCCTCGGTTTAACATCCACCTCAACCGAAAGACGGCACCTCCGACAGTGCAGCACTCCCTCAACACTGCACTGGAGTGTCAGCCTAGACTTATGTGCTCAAGTATCTGGAGAGTAGATGACCGCATCAGTTTAATGTCCATTTAATATTTAAATTTCTATACAACCGTTGATCATTTTACCAGGAAGGCAAATGGAATGTTGGCCTTTATTGCAAGGGGGAAAGAGTATAAAAGCAGAGAAGTCCTGCTACAACTGAACAGGCTATTGGTAAGGCCACACCTGGAGTATTGCGTACAGTTTTGGTCTCCGTATTTAAGAAAGGATATATTTGCATTGGAGGCTGTTCAGAGAAGGTTCACGAGGTTGATTCAATGAGGGCACTCGACAAAGTGAATGCAGAGAGGAAATTTCCACTCATAGGGGAAACTAAAACTAGGGGGCACAGTCTCAGATTAAGGGGCCGCCCATTTAAAACTGAGATGAGGAGGAATTTCTTTTCTCTGAGGGTTGTAAATCTGTGGAATTCTCTGCCCCAGAGAGCTGTGGAGGCTTGGGTCATTGAATATATTTAAGACGGAGATAGACAGATTTTTGAGCGATAAGGGAATAAAGGGTTATGGGGAGCGGGCAGGGAAGTGGAGCTGAGTCCAAGAATCAGATCAGCCATGATCTTATTAAATGGCGGAGCAGGCTCGAGGGGCCATATGGCCTACTCCTGCTCCTGTTTCTTATGTTCTTATGTTTACATGGATATCATTTGGTGTAAGCAGAATGTATGATGAAAAGCTGCTGGATTTGATCTATTTTTCGTTCATGTTGCTGACCTTAATGATACTCGTCGGATTAAATCAAATCCCACGGCACCTCGTTGCGCGCTGCTTTCTTCATATCTCCGAGTGAATTTAATCCTTCTTGAATCACTCCAGTCTGATGATCAGTTCAGATTTCGTGCTTCTTTATGTAGCTCATCATCTGCGATAATTTGTTGGGCAAAATCACAATGCACGGTTAGCCGGGGCATTTAAGTCGACTCGGTGACAAATAAAATTGCTATTTACTTCAGAAACTCTTAACGTCAAACACTCTCTAGGGAGAGACGTTCCATGGGTGCTCAAAATAACTGATTGCCACATCACTAAATGTGACACTTGGCAAATTCATGGAGTTAACGTGCGAATTTTATCATTAGTTTGAATTGGTTCCTATGTTGGTGTTATTTTTCAGCGAAAAGCCTTTCCTTGCAATTAAACTGCATGACAGTAATTCCGCTAATTAGACCTGGTGTATTGCAAGGCTGCCAATTAGGGCATAGCTTTTTAAACTGGGAGCCTCAAGGTCATCACGTTTCTATCAACCTATCATCAGTTCTCTGTATTTGACTTGCTAGCACGTTATATCTTTCGCCGTGCACTGACACATATTTGGCAATGTTTTCCCTTGTGCAATGACGCTGTCAGTTAGAAGCTAAGGAAGAGTTTCTTGGGAGGGTTACTTACGACTTTCAGGAGACCGCCCTCCCACCACCCCCGCACATTTTATATATCACACAATATGTACAAACGTGCCTGAACTTCATATCTGGACTTTTCAACACTATTAATAAAAGACTTGCATTTACACAGTGCTTTTCACGACCTCAGGATATCCCAAAGCGCTTTGCAGCTAATGAAGTAATTTTTTAAGTGTAGTCACTGTTGTAATGTAGGAAATGCGGCAGCCAATTTGCGCACAGCAATGTGATAATGACTTGAGATTCTGTTTTTAATGATGTTGATTGAAGGGTAAATATTGGCCAGGACACCGGGGATAACTCCCCCTACTCTTCTTCAAAATAGTGCCGCGGGATCTTTTACGTCCACCTGATAGAGCAGACGGGGCTTCGTTTCACATTTAATTCGAAAGACGGCACCTCCAACAGTGCAGCACTCCCTCAGCACTGCACTGGAGTACAGTGCTCTTCATAGAATCATAGAACGGTTGCAGAACAGAAGAAGGCCATTCGGCCCATCGAACTCATGCCGACTCTCAGCTAGTCCCACTCCCCTGCCCTTTCTCTGTAGCCCTGGAAATTTTTCCCCTTCAGATACTTATCCAACACCCTTTTGAAAGATAAAATTGAGTCTGCCTCCCTTTCAGGCAGTGCATTCCAGATCTTAACCACTCGCTGCATAAATGTATTTTTTCTTACGTCGTCTTTGGTTCTTTTGTCAGTCACCTTAAATCTGTGTCCTCTGGTTCTCAACCCTTCAGCCAATGGGAACAGTTTCTCTCTATCTACTCTGTCCAGACCCCTCCTGATTTTGAACACCTCTATCAAGTCTCCTCTCAACCTTCTGTACTCCAAGGAGAACAACCCCAGCTTCTCCAGTCTATCCACGTAACTGAAGTCCCTCATCCCTGGAATCATTCTTGTAAATCTTTTCTGAACCTTCTCTAAGGCCTTCACATCCTTCCTATAGTGTGGTGCCCAGAATTGGACACAAAACTCCAGCTGGGGCCGAACCAGTGTTTTATCCAGGTTCATCATAATTTTCACACTTTGGTACTCTATACCTCTATTTATGAAGCCCAGGATCCTGTAAGCCTTTTAAACTGCTTTCTCAACCTGCCACCTTCAACGATTTGTGCACACATACCCCATGTCTTTCTGTTTGTGCACCCCCTTTAGGATTGTACTATTTAGGTTATATTTCCTCTCCTCATTCGTTCTACCAAAATCACTTCACACTTTTCAGCGTTAAATTTTATCTGCCACATGTCTGTCCATTTCACCAGCCTGTCCAAGTCTTCCTCACTGTTCACTATACTTCCAAGTTTTGTGTCACCTGCAAATTTTGAAATTGTGCACTGGACACCCATGTCCAAGTCATTAATATACAACATAGAAACATAGAAAATAGGTGCAGGAGTAGGCCATTTGGCCCTTCGAGCCTGCACCACCATTCAATAAGATCATGGCTGATCACTCACCTCAGTACCCCTTTCCTGCTTTCTCTCCATACCCCTTGATCCTTTTAGCCGTAAGGGCCACATCTAACTCCCTCTTGAATATATCCAATGAACTGGCATCAACAACTCTCTGCGGCAGGGAATTCCACAGGTTAACAACTCTGAGTGACGAAGTTTCTCCTCATCTCAGTCTAAGTGGCTTACCCCTTATCCGTAGACTGTATGACCCCTGGTTCTGGACTTCCCCAACCTCGGGAACATTCTTCCTGCATCTAACCTGTCCATTCCCATCAGAATTTTATGTGTTTCTGTGAGATCCCCTCTCATTCTTCTAAACTCCAGTGAATACAGGCCCAGTCGACCCAGTCTCTCCTCATATGTCAGTCCAGCCATCATTGGAATCAGTCTGGTGAACCTTCGCTGCACTCCCTCAATAGCAAGAACATTCTTCCTCAGATTAGGAGACCAAAACTGAACACAATATTCGAGGTGAGGCCTCACCAAGGCCCTGTACAACTGCAGTAAGACCTCCCTGCTCCTATACTCAAATCCCCCAGCTGTGAAGGCCAACATGGCATTTGCCGCCTTCACCGCCTGCTGTACCTGCATGCCAACTTTCAATGACTGATGTACCATGACACCCAGGTCTCATTGCATCTCCCCTTTTCCTAATCTGCTGCCATTCAGATAATATTCTGCCTTCATGTTTTTGCCACCAAAGTGGATAACCTCACATTTATCCACATTATACTGCATCTGCCATGCATTTGCCCACTCACCTAACCTATCCGTCACTCTGCAGCCTCTTAGCATCCTCCTCACAGCTCACACCGCCACCCAGTTTAGTGTCATCTGCAAACTTGGAGATATTACACTCAATTCCTTCATCTAAATCATTGGTGTATATTGTAAATAGCTGGGGTCCCAGCACTGAGCCCTGCAGCACCCCACTAGACACTTCCTGCCATTCTGAAAAGGACCCGTTTATCCCGACTCTCTGCTTCCTGTCTGCCAACCAGTTCTCTGTCCACATCAACTCATTACCCCCAATACCATGTGCTTTAATTTTGTACACCAATCTCTTGTGTTGGACCTTGTCAAAAGCCTTTTGAAAGTCCAAATGCACCACATCTACTGGTTCTCCCTTGTCCACTCTACTAGTTACATCCTCAAAAAATTCTAGAAGATTTGTCAAGCATGATTTCCTTTTCATAAATCCATGATGACTTGGACCGATTCTGTCACTGCTTTCCAAATGCGATGCTATTTCATCTTTAATAATTGGTTCCAACATTTTCCCCACTTCTGATGTCAGGCTAACCGGTCTATAATTACCCATTTTCTCTCTCCCCCTCCTTTTTAAAAAGTGGTGTTATATTAGCTAACCTCCAGTCCATAGGAACTGATCCAGATTCGATAGGCTGTTGGAAAATGATCACCAATGCATCCACTATTTCTAGGGCCACCTCCTTAAGTACTCTGGGATGCAGACTATCAGGCCCTGGGGATTTATCGGCCTTCAATCCCATCAATTTCCCGAACACAATTTCCTGATTAATAAGGATTTCCTTCAGTTGCTCCTTCTCGCTAGACCATCGGTCCCCTAGTATTTCCGGAAGATTATTTGTATCTTTCTGCGTGAAGACAGAACCAAAGTGTTTGTTCAGTTGGTCTGCCATTTCTTTGTTCCTCATTATAAATTCACCCGATTCTGACTGCAAAGGACCTACTAATCTTTTTCTCTTCACATATCTATGGAAGCTTTTGCAGTCAGTTTTTATGTTCCCAGCAAGCTTCCTCTCATACTCTATTTTCCCCCTCCTAATTAAACCCTTTTTCGTCCTCTGCTGAATTCTAAAATTCTCCCAGTCTTCAGATTTGCTGCTTTTTCTGGCCATTTTATATGCCTCTTCCTTGGATTTAACACTATCCCTAATTTCCTTTGTTAGCCATGGTTGAGCCACCTTCCCCGTTTTATTTTTACTCCAGACAGGGATGTACAATTGTTGAAGTTCATCCATGTGATCTTTAAATGTCTGCCATTGCCTATCCACCGTCAACCCTTTAAGTATCATTTGCAAGTCTATTCTAGCCAATTCACGTCTTATACCATCGAAGTTACATTTCCTTAAGTTCAGGACCCTAGTCTCTGAATTAACTGTGTCACTCTCCATCTTAATAAAAAATTCTACCATATTATGGTCACTTTTCCCCAAGGGGCTTCGCACAACAAGAAAAGCAGTGGTTTTAATTTCGATTTCTGATGGAGAAAGTTGTAAAATACATTTCTAGCAAGAGAGGGTAGGAACAGCCTGGGTGCAGATAAGTCTCTTTGTCTCTCTCTCTCTCTCACTCTCTCTTTCTCTCTCTCACTCTCTCACTCTCTCTTTCTCTCTCTCACTCTCTCTTTCTCTCTCTCTCACTCTCTCTCTCTCTCTCTCGCTCTCTCTCTCTCTCGTGCTTACATGAAAGTGCTCCAGGCGGCAATAAATATGGAAAAAGAATCTGACTGCAGCACCAAATCTCAGCACAGGCCTTGTGGAGCTATGCATCCAAATGTTTTGCAGTGTCTGGCTGTGGTTCAAACATTCAGCACTGTGAGCAGCTGGGCAGTTTCTGCACGGCCTGCTCTGTGCCGTCCACTTGTCCCTTCATTACACTGACTATTGTGCCAGTGCATGATGTACCATTTTTATCACACAATGCAGCTACAGCAATTTCCACTCTGTGCAGAGATACTGGGAAATTTATACTGGAGCTATCCCTTTGTAAAAGTTTTAAAATAGGGCCGAAATTAGAGATGAACCAATCAATAACATTCAAATACTGGTATTCCCTTTACTAGCTATTTTTTTTAAAAACCCTCAAATTATGTAGGACAGTGTAATTTCCTGTCAAATCCCATGGTGTGCATACATTTATTTGGCGCAGGACTATAAGAAGATTAACTACATTTATCCATAACACTAAATAAGAAGTAAGTCTTGGGGTTTGTACAGTGGCCCGTCCTTCCATTATTTACATCCTCCTTCCTGAAGGCTAATCAAGAATCCCCCCCCCCCCCGCCCCCTCCCCCCGCTCACCCCAGCTCCACCCCACCATATTTTGGGTTTGCACCTCTTCCACTAATGCTGTAGGAATGAGAATTACAGTACAAATAACAAACAAAACATTTTTGCAGAAAATCTGAGTGTGGATAATGGGATGCCATTGTGCATTTTGTAAAGCAGAACATACGTTGGGTAGTTTCCAAGGGTATAACAACAATAACAACAACTTGCATTTCTATAGTGCCTTTAACGTAATGAAACATCCCAAGGCGCTTCAGAGGAGTATTATGTGATAAATTTTTGACACCGAGCCGCATAAGTAGAAATTAGTGCATGTGACCAAAAGCTTGGTCAAAAAGATAAGTTTTAAACAACGTTTTGAAGGAGGAAAGAGAGGTGGAGAGGATTAGGCATGGAGTTCCAGAGCTTGGGGCCCAGGCAACAGAAGGCACGGCCACCAATGGTTGAGCAATTATAATCAGGGATGCTCAAGAGGAGCGCAGATATCTTGAGGGATGCGGGGGAGGGGGGGTGGGTGGGGGTCTGGAGGAGATTACAGAGATAGGGAGGGGCGAGGCCATGGAGGGATTTGAAATTAAGGATGAGAATTCTGAGGCATTGCTTAACCGGAAGCCAATTTAGGTCAGTGAGCACAGGGGGTGATGGGTGATAACAAATGTATTAGTTTAGATTATATTGATTAACTGCTCGTGCTTTGCTCTTGCTAGTTTTGCCATTTTATCAGCCCTTCTGTGGTTATTGATTTGTACATTATCCTTATACACAATACTCATTTTATCAGCTCGTATTTAGCCACACAAAGCTGGAAAATGTGTTTCCCTCGAGCTGGGAAACCCGAGATTGTGGCTTGGTGGCACCGCACACTGGAGCAACCTGAAGTGCCATGGAATGGCGGGATATATATTTGATCATCTTTTCTTGGGCAGTCCCCCGGAATCGAGGATGACTTGCTTCCACAGTAAAATGAGTTCCAACGTGACTGCTGAGACCAATGCGGGATCTACAGTCTCTGTCGCAGGTGAGGCAGGTGGTGGTTGAAGGGACACGAGGGAGAGGTGCCCCTCCTCCACTTTGGGCAGTCTCGGGCCAGGGACTCCCAAGAGTCGGTGGGGGATGTTGCATTTTTTTCAAGGAGGCTTTGAGGGTGTCCTTGAAGCGTTTCCTCTGCCCTCCTGGAGCCCGCCTGCCGAGACGTAGCACGGAATAGAGCACTTGCTTCGGCAGTCCAGCATCAGGCATGCGGACAATGTAACCCATCCACCGGAGCTGGTCGAGTGTGGTCAATGCCTCGATGCTGGGGATGTTGGTACGCCAACATTGAGGCATTGACCACACATCGAGGCATTGACTGCCTCCGCAAAATCCTGCCAATGCATCAACAGAGAGGATGCTGATGATGTACTGGCAGGACTTTGCGGAGGCAGTGTTGGTAGTACTTGTCCTGTGCTTTGAGGTGCCTACTGTACATAGTCCATATTGTTGAACGCTTACATTTCATGATGCACATATCTCAGCCATGTGGACGTGTTTGATCAATAATGTATCTACGCATTTAGTGAAAAGCTAGATACATGAGGGGGAAAGGAATAGAAAGATATGCTGATCGGGTGCGATGAAGAGGGCTGGGAGGAGGCTGGTGTGGAGCACAAACACCAGCATGGACATGTTGGGCCGAATGGCCTGTTTCTGTGCCGTACATTCTACGCAATACGCAGGGGAAGAGAAACTCGGAGGACAGCCATCCCTCAGTAGTTAGCCGTGGCTCAGTGGGTGGCACCTTTCGCCTCTGAGTCAGAAAGTTGTGGGTGTCCAAGTCCCACTCCAGAGACTTGAGCACAAAATCCAGGCTGACACTCCCAGTGCAGTGCTGAGGGAGTGCTGCACTGTCGGTGGTGCCGTTTTTCGGATGAGACCCCCATCTGCCCTCTCAGGTGGATGTAAAAGATCCTATGGCACGCAATTAAAGAAGAGGAGGGGAGTTTTCCCGGGTGTCCTGGTCAATATTTATCCCTCAATCAACTTCACTAAAACAGATTATCCGGTCATTATCACAATGCTGTTTGTGGGAGCTTGCTGTGCGCAAATTGGCTGCTGTGTAGTTTCCTAAGTTTCTCAAGCTTTTTTCAAGTCGAATATCTCCTAACGACTATCTTGAGTGGGATTGATGAAAGTAAATAACTCGCTGCCCTCTCAATCACTGTCAGTATAGGATCCGGAGGTAAAAGAGGGATTTCATACCATCAGAAAGAACAGCGGTACGCTTAATAGGATGTACTGTGACCAGGGAAGCACTCAACTAATTCAATAACCTACTCCCCATCCTCAATTATCAGAAGCTCAGCAGAAAACTTAAATATTAGATCTTTCATTGCAATCCTCACCGAGACTCGGAAGATAAAAATGCTCACAAAGTTTCTGTTCCAATACATTTTTTGGAGGTCCTTGTTCTGATGCACATGAATCATCTGAATGCTGCCCATTTAAGATTATTATACCAAAGTGACTGTAGGAAATGGATAAAGTGCTTATTTTTTTATTCGTTCCTGGGATGTGGGCATCGCTGGCAAGGTCTGCATTTATTGCCCGTCCCTAATTGCTCTTGAGAAGGTGGTGGTGAGCCGCCTTCTTGAATCGCTGCAGTCCGTGTGGTGAAGGTGCTCCCACAGTGCTGTTAGGGAGGGAGTTCCAGGATTTTGACCCAGCGACGATGAAGGAACGGCGATATATTTCCAAGTCAGGATGGTGTGTGACTTGGAGGGGAACTTGCAGGTGATGGATGTTCCCATGCGCCTGCTTCCCTCATCCTCCTAGGTGGTAAAGGTTGTGGGTTTGGGAGGTGCTAATGAATTCTAGAACTATTTTAGACAGGGCATGTGCAAGGACTGAAAGAAGCCTGAATTTTTTTTTGTGGGTGTTTGCTCTTCAAGATGGTGAGGTATCGCGTGGTGCAACGGAACATTGCCCACTTTGTACTCCGTAGCATCAAGTACCTCACTGCCCCCACCCGGATTCCCAACAATTTGCTCAGATACTGTACTGTGACTGAATCATCATTACTGCACCAACCTAAGTCTTTTTGTGTCAGCTGTGGCCTCTCAATTAGAAAGTTGTGGGTTCAAGTCCCACTCTAGGTGTTATATATGCAGACTATAGATATACTCTGTGTAGTCACTGTATAGTTACATAAGATGGAGACTTGTTACCTGATGTACTATCAATAAGGCTTACACTGTGTATATACTATTTTAGCACCACTAGAGGGTGCAACTGGTGGAGACCGGGGTTTCCTGCCCCTGTGGCAGAGGCTGTCCACCAGAGGGCACTGCAGTGGGAGACCTGAGGGTCACCTGCATAGGTGTGTAGGGCCCAGTATAAAAGGCTGCCCACCATGCTTGTGTCTCTCTCTGGAGTTACGAATAAAGGTCACTACAGTTTGAGTACAACACATTGCCTCGTGGAGTCATTCATAAATACATTACTGACATAGCACTAGGGACTTAGTGCAGCACTCCCTCAGCACTGCCTGTCAGAGGTGCTGTCTTTCGGATGAGATTTTAAACCGAGGCGCTGTCTGCTCTCTCAGGTGGACGTAAAAGTCTCACGGCACTATTTGGATGAAGAGCAAAGGAGTTATCACACATGTTCTAGCCAATATTTATCACTCAACCAGCATCACTTTAAAAGAAAAACAAATAATCTGGTCATTATCTCATTGCTGTTTGTGGGAGCTTGCTGTGCCCAAATTGGCTGTGGTGTTTCCTACATTACAACAGTGACTGCATGCCAAAAGTACTTAGATGGATGTAAAGCGCTCTGGGACATCCTGAGGTTGTGAGGTGTGTGATATAAATGCAAGGCTTTCTTTTTCTTAAAGGATTCATTTTGATTTTTGTTACATATTTTCCGGTCCGTAGTTTCATTTTGTGGTGATTTTGATGTTTTTCTGCAGCAGAGTTTGTATTCTGTTGCAATGGAAACAGAAAATTAGGTATAGTAACACAAAAGCAAAATACTGCGGATGCTGGAATCTGAAATAAAAGCAGAAAATGCTGGAGTTGCTCAGCGGTCAGGCAACATCTGTGGAGAGAGAAACAGAGTTAACGTTTTAGGTCGACGACCCTTCGTCAGAACTAGGAAAAAGTTAGAGATGTAACAGGTTTTTAAGCAATGTAGGAGCAGGGAAAGAGGGGAGGGGAGTGGAGGAATGAGGAAAAGGGAAGGCCTGTGATAGGGTGGAGTGCAGGAGAGACTAAGAGACAAAAGGGATGATGCTGCGGGGCAAAAGGAGATTGTAATGGGACAAGTTAAGAAGCAAAAGCTGAGTCTCATCATCATAGGCCATCCCTCGAACGAGGATGACTTGCTTCCACATGAGTTCACAGATGTTTCAATGAAGCATCCAACATTCCAGTCCTGAACTCCAGTTGAGGGGGTGGAAGATGCCTGTGCGTGGACTTTTTTAACGTGGGGTGACCGTTGCACACCAGCCACCACACGGGCTCGACAGAGCTAGGCCTTTATCCAGTGGCAAGGGTTAACCAGGATGACTGGGGACCTGCTCTGCTGCACGGACCTAGTGTGCGCACATATTGCAGTTGTGGGCTGGTCCGTGCTGCCCCTGGGCCCTCAGCTCTTCTGAGCAACCCCTACCCTCATTTGCAGCACCTCCGCCATGATCTCCGCGCCGCACCTCCGCGCCGAACCTCCGCCACGATCACTCGCCGCACCTCTGCCATGACCTTCCTGCTCCTCTTCTTTACCAGGGCCCCGCCGATGTTCCCTACCCACGTTCCAAACAGCGACCTGGGTCCTGATGACCTCACCCAGACACCCACCTCGAAGCCGTCGCACATTTGGAGCAGCTCGCGCTTGAAGTTGTAATGGTTTCAACTCTTATACATCCGACCTGTGGAGCTGTTCTCTCACAGGTCGGGGGGCCACGATGTTCCAGGGTGTGAAGTGCATAATAAGTTGGTTAGCATCTAATGGAGAAAAGGTAGGTTCACGCTTCAACAGGAATCCATCCCCAGACTCTCCTTCCAGTATTTGTTCTATTTTTACCTCATTCCATTCGCTGATGGATAATAAATGATTTACATTCATACATGTAATTTTTCAGCACTACCATTTAAATGCAAGGTGACAGGATTTTTCTAGAGCTTAACTTGCTTTCCTGACAAAGTGAGATGACATTTAAAAATCCAGTATTGCAGTTTTTAATTGATGATAAGATAGTCTGAATTCATTTTAATGGGAGCCAGACATCTTAAATGGCATTTGACACGTGTTGAGGCTTTTCAGTGGATCCCACCGAATGCCTAATACTCCTCACTCTCAGCCATTGATGAATTCATAAGAACATAAGAAGTAGGCACAGGAGTAGGCCATACAGCCCCTCGATAAGATCATGGCTGATCTGATCATGGACTCAGCTCCACTTCCCCGCCCGCTCACCATAACCTCTTATCCCCTAATCTTTTAAGAAACTGTCTATTTTTGTCTTAAATTTATTCAATGTCCCAGCTTCCACAGCTCTCTGAGGCAGCGAATTCCACAGATTCACAACCCTCTGAGAAGAAATTTCTCCTCATCTCTGTTTTAAATGGGCGGCCCCTTATTCTAAGATCATGCCCTCTAGTTCTCGTCTCCCCCATCAGTGGAAACATCCTCTCTGCATCCACCTTGTCAAGCCCCCTCATAATCTTATACGTTTCGATAAGATCACCTCTCATTCTTCTGAATTCCAATGAGTAGAGGCCCAACCTACTCAACCTTTCCTCATAAGTCAACCCCCTCATCCCCGGAATCAACCTAGTGAACCTTCTCTGAACTGCCTCCAAGGCAAGTATATTCTTTCGTAAATATGGAAACCAAAACTGCAGTATTCCAGGTGTGGCCTCACCAATACCCTATATAGCTGTAGCAAGACTTCCCTTGCTTTTATACTCCATCTCCTTTGCAATAAAGGCCAAGATTCCATTGGCCTTCCTGAACACTTGCTGTACCTGCATACTATCCTTTTGCTCAAGTACCCCCAGGTCTCGCTGTACTGCGGCGCTTTATAATCTTTCTCCATTTAAATAATAACTTGCTCTTTGATTTTTTTTCTGCCAAAGTGCATGACCTCACAATTTCCGACATTATACTCCATCTGCCAAATTTTTGCCCACTCACTTAGCCTGTCTATGTCCTTTTGCAGATTTGTTGGCCCCAAATTTCCACATGATTTGCTCCTGATTTTTTAGGAGCAACTGGTGTAGAACGGAGTATCTTAGAAATCAGAATTCTCGTCATTTAGTTTGCTCCAGTTCTAGTCAGTTAGAACAGTTTCACTTTGGAACAGAATTTTTTTTTCAAAAGGGAGCGTATCCGGCCACTTACACCTGGTTTCAAAGTTTCATGAGTGAACACTTACTCCACTTACTCCATTCTAAGTTAGTTTGAAGATTTTTGTACGCTCGAAAAACCTTGTCTACACTTGAGAAAATCAGGCGTAGGTTACAAATCAGGCGTAGGGAATGGGGGGGGGGGGTTTAAAGGGAAGTTTACAAACATTAAACACTTCAGTTTTACAAATAAAGAGCCATCATCAATTATAAATGATAAATACATCAATAAATCAACCAATAAATCAATCAAAAAAAAATTTATAAGAAATATATATATATTTTTTAAATCAATAAATAAAACATTTTCTACTTCCCGACTGCAGCACCGGGAGCCCTCCAACAGTGTGCTGGGATGCCCCCCTCAGTGTGTCTCTGTCAGTGTCTCCATCTCGCTGTCTGTCTGTGTGTCTCTCATTCTCTGTCTGTCAGTGTCTGTGTTTCTGACAGCGAGGGTAGAGGGAGAGAGGGGGGGAGCAGGGGGAGGGATGAGGGAGGGGGGAGAAGGGGGAGGGATGGGGAGAAGGGGGGGGAGAGGGTGAGGGATGGGGGAGAAGGGGGAGGGGGAAGAAGGGGATAAAGGGGAGAAGGGGGGGAAAGGAGATGGGGGAGGAAAGGAGATATGGGGGGGAGAAGGAGATTGGGGGGGAGGAGATTGGGGGGGGTGGGGGGGAAGGAGAAGGGGGAGGGAGGCTAAACGGGCCGGGCCCGAGACTTCGGGCAGGGCCCGTCCCCAGCACCAGATTTACAGGTAGGTGGCGTTGGATCGGGTCGGGGGGAGCGCGGGTCGGGTGGGTGGTGGGAGGGAGGTGAGCTCGGTTCGGTTCGGGTCGGGGGGAGGGAGAGGGAGGTTAGGTCGGGGAGAGGGAGGTCAGGTCGGATCCAGTCTGGGGGGTGGGTGGGGGAGAGCGGGTGTCGGGTCCGGTCCGGGGGGGGAGGGGGGGAGAGCGGGTGTCGGTTCCGGTCCGGAGGTGGGAAGCGGGAATCGAGTCGGGTCGGGAGGAAGCAGGAGCTGGCCGTGGGAGGAGCCTTATTCACGCAGCTCCAGTGAGACCATTCGGCCAGGGCTAGGGGCTGCGTGCTTCGGGCCCCTCCCACACGGTTTCGGGCGCCTGGAGCTACTGCACTTGCGTGCCCACTGTAGCGCGCATGTGCAGAGGTCCCGGCACTGTTTTCAGCGCAGGGACCTGGCTCCGCCCCCTACAGCTCCTGCTGCGCTGCGCCGAGGGCCAGAGGACCTGCAGGGAGGTGGTGAATACGGAGGTTTTTTTTAGGCGCACTTTGTGGCGCGAAAAACGGGCATCCAGGTCGGCACTGCGCCGTTCTAGGCGCGGCTCGAAACTTGGGCCCGTTGTGTCCTCCTCACACATTGCTTTTCCTGCCATCTTTGTATCGTCAGCAAACTTGGCTACATTACACTGAGTCCCTTCTTCCAAGTCATTAATATAGATTGTAAATAGTTCATTATTCATGTGAGTTGAAAGCTGGCTGTCCACATAATAGCACATTACCATTTCAAAAGACAGACCTGGAAATGGCATGGGCAGACAAAGTCCTCAAATTTTTAAAAAAAATTTAAAAGTAAAAAAAAAATCTCTGTGAAACTTGCCCTTCTCTGATTTGGACTAATTAAAATGAACACAGCAAAGTGATTTAATTAACATCACTAAACGAAGCATGCAGCTCAGTGCTGTCAATTAAACACTTTGTGATCTGGGGCGTGGATGATGCAAGAAAAAAAAAAAACCCCAATCATTTCTCTCTTCCTTTGACTTAGCAGAACTTGTAGAAATGGAGCCATGAGTTTCTCTTAGTTTTCTTATCATGTTGTTCTGGAACTGCAGGAGTCAAGTGAATAATGCTTTCTGTCAGCTTGCCACTGGACCAAGGCCTAGCTCTGTCGAGCCCGTGTGGTGGCTGGTGTGCAACGGCCACCACACGTTAAAAAATTCCACCCACAGGCATCTTCCACCCATCAGGATGTAGTTCGGGATCCGGAATATTAGGTCCTTCAATGAAACACCTGTGAACTCATTCCGTTTTGCCGTGGAAGCAAGTCATCCTCGTTTCGAGGGACCGCCTATGATGATGGCTTTCTGTCAGAAGTGTTGGATTGTTACATGATGCAAAGTAAAATCTGTGAAGAAGAGGAAGAACTTGCGTCTGTCATGACTTCCAGACGTCCCAAAGCGCCTTACAGCCAATTCAGTACTTTTATGAAGTGCTAACTTGTGCAGAGAAAACTCCCACAAACAGCAGTATGATCATGAACAGATAATTGGGGGGGGGGGGGGGCGCAAAATTGGCCCCTCGTCCCTGACTGGAGTGGAAACCTTCTGGGGCCGAGACTTTTATCGTCCGGCCCGGAAGTCCTGCCCACCACCCCCCCCCCACGGAATTGGTCCGTCCGCCCCTCCGAGGGAACGGAGCGTTGTCTCCGGCACTCCACCTCCTTTGAGAGGCGCTCCCGGGGCGGTAACATGGCACTGAGGCCAACAATACGCAGATGCTCCATGCAGCCATGGGTTTGTCAGTAATTTATATGAACTTACTTTTCTGTATTTATTTGTTTATAAAATATGAATTGTGTCGGCAATAGGTTCTCTCGTATCCCCAATTAATTCATGTATTTACATTTTCATCTGGTTATTTACTAAATCATTTCTAAGCTCTTTATGCCCTTAAAACTGATCTTCTGCTTGTTTTCTCCTCTGTACTGGCCCACACTTCCCCTAATATTGGCATTTATATTTTGTATGTTGCTGGATTCGCCTGTTTAATTTCAATGGCGCGGGTTTTTGGAATGGTTTGTTTGTTGGTTGGTTTAGCAATGATCTACCAAGAAGGGAAAGAAAGAAAGACTTGCACTTATATAGCGCCTTTCACGACCACTGGACATCTCAAAGCACTTTACAACCAATGAAGTGCTTTTGGAGTGTAGTCACTGTTGTCGGAAATGCGGCAGCCAATTTGCGCACAGCAAGCTCCCACAAACCACAATGTGATAATGATCATATAATTTTTTTTTTGTTATATTGAATGAGGGATTATTATTGGCCAGAACACTGGGGATAACTCCCCTGCTTTTTTTATTTGGTGGGCCTTAGTTCTTCGGTGGGCCTGGGGCTACAGCCTCATCCGCCCCATGGTTAATCCGCCCCTGGGGGAGACCGCACATGAGCTATTGTGTTCCGGTGTGGTCTCTGTTATATATGCAGACTATAGATATACTCTCTGTGTAGTCACTGTATAGTTGCATAAGATGGAGACTTGTTTACCTGATGTACTATCAATAAGGTTTACACTGTGTATATACTATGCTGGCACCACTAGAGAGTGCAACTGGTGAAGACCGGGGTTTCCTGCCCTGGTGGCAGGGGCTGTATAAAAGGGGAGCCACCAGGCGGCTGCCTCACTCTGGAGTTACGAATAAAGGTCGAAGGTCACTACAGTTTGAGTACAACACATTGCCTCGTGGAGTCATTCATAAGTACACACTACAGACATAATAGTCTCCATGCTTGAGAACAAATACATTGGCAGCAGAAGGGAATTCAGATGCCTGGTGATTCCTGGTTACCTAAGCGACTTTGGCAGTCTCATAATTCCTTCATCCGAAGGGTTTGTGGCCCACTTTGTGTAGCGATATGAAAATAGCCTCAGGTGGTGCATAAAATAATTCCATTTACATTCATGTATAGAAGGGCAGCAGGCTCCCTCCTTGTGAGAAAAGATACCAAAGTTTGTGCAGCTCCAGTACATTTAGGGATTGAAAACAGTACTGTCTTTTCTGTAACCCTTGGGCAAATGCCACAGCTCGCAACCACAATTCCTGTTAATATATTACGTTCATGGAGGTTTTTGAAAGGAGAACATTTTCAAATGTACTGCGTTGCATCAGAGTTCCTTTGGCTCGGTCTTTTATAGATTGTGGTCTCGTTTGAATGCTGGTAATTCACCTCATATTTACTGTTTCTATTCATCAATAGTCCTGTGTTAATCAGTCAAGCACGTGGTGATCGTCAGCCTTTAAATGTTCTAAGTTGCGGAAGTTGATGTGGCGTTGTTAGGCGAGTCATTGAGAAAGACGTTATGTAAAATATTGTTTTAGGTTTTGAGGTGGCGGTAGGATTTGAACCTTTTTCCCCTCCAATGCTTTATTCCCGTACACGGGTACAGCACAAAATCTTCAATTTCATTATCAATCAGAACTTTCCAATCCCATCCGTGAGAGCCCTTCAGTTCCGTGGGAAACCAGTTGAGTGCTGATGACTGGACTGGCTGTTAGAGATGGGGAGGAGGGTTTAAAAAAAAAACATTGTTGTAAACTGTCGTCGCCCGAAGAACGTATTGATTTTTGAAAAGCTAACTGCACGTTGCGATGGAATATGGTGTAACATTGCACTCCTCCAGTTCAATTTCATTTTTATTAGAGAAATAATTTCTTATTGTAACCGATTACTCTTGCACCACATGTACCCCGAGAACAGAGGAGACCTGCAGGAATGTAGCGGCAGAACTTGATTTTATAACGCAATTGCTCACGGTTGTCCATGCATATTATTTCTTCGTATGTCTCTTATGCACAATGATCAATGTAATAAGCCAGTTCATCTCAGCTGTAAAACATTGTCAGTTCCTGTACAAGATTAATTTCTGATTGTAAATTGTGCCAACGAGTGGGACTTCAGTGTAGTTACAAGCCTATATTTTAGTCTTGGGTATTATGCAGTGTCTTGAGGCATTTATTTTAAAAAAAAAAAGAACTGTTCTTGTGAAGAAGTGTTTGCAAGCAAATGACAAACGTTTCACCAGACACACAGTATTTTGTGTTGCAATGCATTATATCACCTCGGAGTGATGCGAGCATGATGAAAATGAGACGCTCTTCTCCCTCCACAAATGACTAAGGGTCCGACTTTGGTCGACTCACCGCGGTCTCCATGTTTTCTGGGCGCTTTCCCCTCCGAGCAAGTTTCGTCTGGTCTTCACACCGGCGAGGAGAGAAGACAACTGGGGAGAGTCGGCTGACGTGCGCCAGCGTGCATCGCTGACAAACGTCCTCCCGCCCGCTGAGTCACCAGTTTGGTCCGGGCGGTCCTCTGCTCCAGCAGAGGAAAAGACCGCCGTGCAGAGGCAGGTCTTACCTGAACGGTACGTATGAAGACCTGCAAGAAAAGGTTAGAGCACTTTTCTTTATTTCTTTTGCAGGGATTTTGGTGGATGGGGTCCTCTGAAGGATTTGTAGTGTTTTTTTAAAAAATGTTTTGAAACTTTTTATTTTTCCCGTTTCCCCCCCCCCCCCCCCCCTGCCCTCTATCCTCAATGGTACTTTGCCAAGGTTCGCATTTGCCGCCCAGAATCCGACCTGCCGCCCAGAATCGGCGAGTAAGGCCCATTTTTTCTGCCGGGCAGTTTTTTACCACATTTTTTCACCAAACTTCCACCCAAAGTACAGTCAGGATCTTAGCGATCCTTTCAATGGTACTTGGGCGGAACTTAGGTTTCACCAAACTCGGGCCCGAAAGGATTTACCAAAAATGTTCTTATGGTGGAGCAGGCTCGAGGGGCTGTATGGCCTACTCCTGTTCCTATTTTTATGTTCTTATGAAAGTGGAAGCTCTTAAAATAGTACAACAGGAGTTTATTTTAAATTGCATATAATTAAACTTCCTTGGGGTTGAATAAGCGTTGAGGGGTGTGGGCGGTGCAGATGGTCAGTACACTAACCCTTTACCTCTGACACACAATTTAACCCAGGCTGATGGGAGTGAAAGTAACCTTCTCGTTTAGCTGCGCTGCTGTCTGAAGCTCCGGCACAGGACGCTTGCCGGTTTCTCGGGCGGAAAATCCGCGCATGCTCGGTGGTTTGAATGAGCCGCGCTGCCCCTTAAAAGGGGCGCGCACTACCCCCCCCCCCCAAAAAAAAATGACGGAACGTTGGCTGAAGGCCTGGTTTCCTTTCGCCAGCTATAAGAGCTTTGTGTGAAATGAGTTCGAGCAATCTCAGCCGAGCTCTTTGTGCAACGAACTCCAGACACTGAGCTGCTCACGTTTGGGGAAGAAAATGGTCAGTCTCACTTGGAAAGGTTACAAGGATGGGTCATGTATGAAATGGTAGCGTCAGATTCTTGGAACAGAGTGCTGCGCTGAGACTGGCTTAAAGCTTCATCTCTCTCTCTGAAATGAGACTACTGGCTGTTGCTGTGGTAGATCCCTACGACATCACGAAGAAGCACACATTACACAAGATGGCTCTGCTACAGAAACTGTCATCGTATGACTTTGCCACATGACCTTTTATTGTTATACATCAGTAGTTGCAGTACATCAGTAGTCCACTGGGTGGAGCAGTAGTCCACTAGAGGGAGCTCTTTTACAGTTGTCACAGGCAGGAAAAGTCAGAGGTGTCTTTTGCTCCAACATTGACGCCCCACACCTTGATGTCTCCTCCCCAACTATCCAGTTCCACCTCCTCTCCACCACCCCTCTCAATCCCTCCACAGCCTCCGTGTGCTCAGACTGCTTGTCTGTCATCCAGTCTTCGATGATCCACAATTTCCTCCAGTTAAACATTGGGAAGACGAAAGCCATTGGCTTCGACCCTGCCACTGACACTCTGTAACCTTGCCACCAATTTCCTTGCTCTCCCCAGCCACTTTCTCAGGTTGAACCCAACTGTTTGCAACCTTGGCTCCTATTTGACCCCGAACTGAGCCTGTGAGCCGACATCGTCTCCATTACAAAGACTGCCTGGTTCCATCATTGCAACATTGCCTGCCTTTGCTCATCCATCTCAGCTCATCTGCTGCTGAAACCCTCATCCATGTCTACCTCACTTCCAGATTTGGCTAGTCAAATGTTCTCAGGGCCGTCTCCCATCTTCATCCGTATACTTTAGCTTATCCAAAAATCTGCTTCCTGTGTCCCATCACCGGTGAATCTTCCTGACCACATTGGTTCCCGATCCCCCAAATTAAAATTATTATCCGGTGTTCAAATCCCTTTCTGGCCTTGCTCCTCCTCCTCCTCTCTCTTACCTCCTGATGCCCTACTGCTCCACTAGACTTTTCTGTTCGCCTGACTCTGGGCTCTTGTGTAACCTCCCGCTCCTTCAAGACCTTCCTTCAAACCCGACTCTTTGGCTACCCCTCTTTATGGGCCCAATATCGGCCATGACTTGCATCAGTTTTTTTTTGGAGTAAGTTGTTTTTTTCTGGCATAAGTTTTAAAAAAAATGCCATTTTCCTCAAAAATTTGCTCCAAAGTCAGTGAGGTACGATTTTATTTTAGGTCAGTTTTTTTTTTCAAAAGGGGGCGTTCCAGACACTTACGCCAGTTTTGGCCATTTATGCCACTTTGGCCAGCAAAAACTTACTCCAAGTCCACTTAGGTCAACGTATGAGGCCAACTGTGAAAAACCTTGCGGGCAGTGAAGAAAAAGCAACGCACATTCGGCAGACATTAGGGCAGGGATAGGGGAGGGAAGGGAACTGGAGAGGTCCTCAACAACCAAGCACCAAACATTGCAAGGAAAAGCTCAAACAATTAAAATACTAATAAGAATGAAGTAAATCCGGCCGGCCGCAATGCCACGGTGGGGGGGTTGGGGTTAGCCAGAGAGGAGAGAGAGAGATGTTGGTATCCAAAACACTCTTTCTCCCCCACCCCCACCTCCCAAAACATTCTTTTTCTCCTCCTCCCCTCCCAAAACTCTCCTCCTCACCATCCCCTCCCCCTCCCCCCACCGCAATCTAAAGTCTCAAGCAGACCCAACCACTAAATAAAAAATAAAAGCGAAGTCCTACCTGCCCGGGAACTCAGCCGGCCGGCCGGTGCGGGAGGCCACTCGGTCAGGATAGGGTGCGGCGAGATCAGGGCGTCCCTTCGGCCGGTGATAGGGGCCGCGAGCATCGGGTCCTGCTCACAGCCCGCAGGACACGCTGGGAGGGCAGAAGCATGCGCGCAGACTTCACTGAGCATGCGCGCAGGTGCCGGCAGTGCTTTCTGTGCTGGCCTGTTGCTCCCCCCCCCCCCCCCCCCCTTTCAGTCTGCACACCACGCCAGGACTCCAGGAACTCCGAAGAACGGTCAGGGTGGGGCCCCTTTTTTCTGGCGCCCTTTCCAGCGAGCAAAGTCGGCGCACTTCAGGTCAGTATGCCGAAAAAACGGCTTGGGCAATGTTGGGCCCAATAGCTCCTTCCTTGACTTGGTGTTCATTTGTGCCGATTATGCATGTTAAATACGCTACATAAATATAAGTTGATGGTGTGTAGGAGCAGTATTACTGCCACCAGGAACCATATTTGTTTGCCCCATGATGACAAGAGATACACAGCTAGCAAATATTGTGTTTTCCTCTTTTTGAGATGACCAGGGCTGTGTGGCTCGCCCGATTGGGATTGGAAAGTTCGGATTGATAATGAAGTTAAAGATTTTGTGTTGTACCCGTATACGGAATAAAGCATTGAGGAAATAGTTCAAATCCGACCGTCACCTCAAAACCTAAAACAAAACAATATTATACATAACATCTTTTTCATTGGCTTGCCTATTAAATCCATGTCACCTTCCCAACAGATTGGAAAACTGCAAATGTAATGCCCCTATTAAAAAGGAGGCAGACAAAAAACAGGAAACTATAGACCAGTTAGACTAACATCTGTGGTTGGGAAAATGTTGCAGTCCATTATTAAAGAAGCAGTAGCAGGTCATTTGGAAAAGTATGATTCATTCAGGCAGAGTCAGCATGGATTTATGAAGGGGAAGTCATGTTTGACAAATTTGCTGGATTCTTTGAGGATGTAATGATCAGGGTGGATAAAGGGGAACCAGTGGATGTGGTGTATTTGGACTTCCAGAAGACATTTGACAAGGTGCCACATAAAAGGTTACTGCACAAGAAAAGTTCACGGGGTTGAAGGTAATATATTAGCATGGATAGAGGATTGGCTAACTAACAGAAAACAGAGATTTGGGATAAATGGTTCATTCTCAGGTTGGCAATCAGTAACCAGTGGGATGTCGCAGGGATCAGTGCTGGGAACCCAACTATTTACAATCTATATTAACGACTGGATGAAGGGACTGAGTGTAACGTAGCCAAGTTTGCTGATGGTACAAGGATGGGAGGAAAAGCAAGGTGTGAGGAGGACACGAAAAACCTGCAAAAGGACATAGACAGGTTAAGTGAGTGGGCAAATATTTGGCAGATGGACTATAATGTTGGAAAGTGTGAGGTTATGCACTTTGGCAGAAAAAAATCAAAGAGCAAGTTATTATTTAAATGGAGAAATATTACAAAGTGCTGCAGTACAGCGGGACCTGGGGGTCCTGGAGCATGAAGCACAAAAGGTTAGTATGCAGGTACAGCAAGTGATCAGGAAGGCCAATAGAATCTTGGCCTTTATAGTAAAGGGAATGGAGTATAAAAGCAGGGAAGTTTTACTACAGCTATATAAGGTATTGGTGAGGCCACACCTGGAATATTGCATGCCGTTTTGGTTTCCATATTTACGAAAGGATGTACTTGCTTTGAAGGCAGTTCAGAGAAGGTTCACTAGGTTGATTCCGGAGATGAGGGAGTTGACTTATGAGGAAAGGTTGAGTAGATTGGGCATCTACTCATTGGAATTTAGAAGAATGAGAGGTGATCTTATCAAAACGTATAAGGTTATGAGGGAGCTTGACAAGGTGGATGCAGAGAGGATACTTCCACTGATGGGGGAGACTAGAACTAGGGGGCACAATCTTAGCATAAGGAGCCGCCCATTTAAAACTGAGATGAGGAAGAATTTCTTCTGAGGGTTCTGTGGAATTCGCTGCCTCAGAGAGCTGTGGAAGCTGGGTCATTGAATAAATTTAAGACAGAGATAGACAGTTTCTTAACTGATAAGGGAATACAGGGTTATGGGGAGCGGGCTGGGAAGTGGAGCTGAGTCCATGATCGATCAGCCATGATCTTATTAAATGGCGGAACAGGCTCGAGGGGCCATATGGCCTACTCCTGCTCTTATTTCTTATGTTCTTAAGTTAACTTCAACAACTTAAACATTTAAGGGCTGATGATCAAATGATCAGTTCCTGTACAAGATTAATTTCTGATTTTAAATTGTGCCAAGGAATGGGACTTCAGTGTAGTTAGTCTCGGGTATTATGAAAGTGGAATCTCTTAAAATAGTAGGTGGATCCTTCCGAAGCTCAGTGGAGGGAGGGGGAAGGGGAGAAATTCTTGTCTACTCTGTTTTGAAGGCCAGGCTGATCAGTTCCTAATCAGAATATATGAAGTTGCAAGTTAAATGCTGCAAATAGTTGGCATTTGTTTTGAAGGACATTTGGGGAACCTTCATATCAGTAAATTAATTTACATCAACGTTTGTATCTAGCAGCCCGTGTGGAGCCAAATGATTTCCTTTGCATGTACCCTGTTGGTTTAATTGTTAATGTTTTGCCTGCTGTGGATCTGAAACGCAGGAAGGTTTAATTTTTGCTGAGTAGACTGAGTAGTCTGCAAGGGCAACAGCAGAAGTGCTACAATTCATAAGAAATAGGAAAAGGAGTAGGCCACACGGCCCCTCGAGCCTGCTCCGCCATTTAGTACGATCATGGCTGATCCAATCATGGACTCGGGTCCACTTCCCTACCCGCTCACCATAACCCCTTATTCTCTTATCAGTTAAGAAAGTGAAGGAGGATTACCACTCCTGGTTCTAATCCAGTTACATTCCCTAGTGGGAAGTCCTCATTTTTTCAGGCAAGGGCAGGATCAGGCTCAGCTGTGATGCCTCCTGCAGTCAAATAGCCTCCCGATGCACAATGCCTGGCATGAGCCAGCGACTTCAGGACACGGGTGGCTAGTGAACATTGCGGACTGAGATAATGGAGGTGGAGGGGGGGTGGAGAAGACCTGGGTAGCCGCAGAAAAACGTTCATTTATTTATGTCGCAGCGTTTAAGCTTCTTTTAATCGCTGCTGGTGAAAGTATTGTTTCAGTGAAAGTTTTCCCAGATGGCGAAGTGTGTCTCGTTTGGGTTTTTTTTCTCTCTCTGATACAGGCTGGAAGCAAAGCGGTTGAATTGTGTTCTCCATTATTTAACAGGAAGACATCAATGAAGCAGCTTTGGAGCCCCGAGGCTCCGCAGGCATGCTCGCAATTTGCCAAACTAACATCGAATGGCTTTCTGGTTTGGGTTCAAACCCCTTTTAAAGTGAGCCTCTGCTGTCCCTGCATGTATCCAGCGAGTTCGGGATTCATGGCTCATCCGCATTTTTTTTTACGGTGGCACATTGTTCTCTCCCAAGAGCAATTTTAATTTCCTATACTTTTAATTCATTGATAAAATAATGCACAGGCTGCATTCAGCAGCAATGTTAGATAAAGATTATAGAGAATTCAATTTGCATAAATGTGATTTTAAATCTCCAACATCTGTTTCATTAATATATCTACCACAGTGCCAAAGGCACACCCCCGAGGGAAAGCACTGACAGCTGTTTTCTGCCTTTGTTTTGATTGATCATTGAAAAAACAAAACCGTTTATTTGCAAATAAATTGTCGCACGTAGAATGCTATTAAAATGCAGCTATTTGTTATTGCTGACGCGTGTGTTTGTTTAAAACCAGGAAAAGCAAAAATCTGCAAACCCGTGCAAGGACACCAGACTCTTGCAGCAGAGAAGGAGGCCAATCAGCCCGTCGTGACTTTGAAAGAGCTGTCCGATTTAGTGCCACAGCCCCATCTTTTCCCCACAGCCCTGCAAAGTGGTCCTCTTCTATTCAATGTCCATGTATAGATTGGACCTCTGTGGTCCGGCACCCTCGGGACCTGACTGGTGCCAAAACTTTCCGGACCACGGGAGGTGACGCTGAGCCTAGTCTTACCAGTACCTGTAGACAGCGCACGGGCTCCTGTGTATGTGTGTGTGCACGTGCTGGCAGCCTGTGGGTGGCTCCCTCAGCACCCGCGCGCACACTCACTGACTGACAGCCGCTCCGGCCAATCACCGCACACACTCACTGACTGACAGCCGCTCCAGCCAATCACCAAACACACTCACTCACTGACAGCTGCTCCAGCCAATCGCTGCACACACTCACTGATTGACAGCCGCTCCCAGCGATGGTTAATACGCTGGTTTGCTGCTCTTTTTTTTATAAACCCTCCTCTCCCTCAGGCCCAACTAATGCCAAACCACGGATGTTTCCGCACCAGAGAGTCCCGGAACAAAGAGGTCCAACCTGTAGCAGATTAAACTCTGGATGAAGAACATTGAAGAAATTAAGGCTACGGTTTGCAGAGCGAGGCAGTAAAAGCTCATGGGAGTAAAATTCAACATGGGTGACAACACATCTGGGCGGGCAGTATAACTGGCTGCAGATGGGATACCGCTGGTTTTGTCTCCCAGCCCAAGACGAATTTTGCCCCCACCCATATCAAAATCCATTGGTCATGAAGACCCTAAATTCTGAATAAAACAGCCCTGCTATCTCAGTATATTTTTATAATCTCTCTGGGAAATCCCTGATTTTAATTGCTCCACCATTAGTGGCCGCTTCTTCAGCTGCTAAGATCCTAAGCTCTGGAACTCCCTCCCTAAACCTCTCTGACCCTCGACCCCTCTGTCCTTCTTTAAGATGGTTCTTAAAACCTACCTCTTTGACCAAAAGTCTGGCCACCTGTCCTAATAGCTCTGTGTATGGCTCGGTGTCAAATTTTGTCTGATAACGCTCCTGTGAAGCATCTGTTGTTGTTGTTAAGGAGAGCTTGAATCCAGGCCAGATCCAGATACAGAATCAACCTCCAGTTCAGAAGGAATATTGACAAGGAGCGACTTGACGAAGTAGGGCTCTTCAACCTTGGAAAGCGATGCCTCATAGTGAAAGATATGGGTCCTTATAGTGCCAGAGAAACTGGATACAGATATTAGACCTGAAATAATGTGTTCAGTTATGCTAGGGCAGGAGGGGGTCCGTTATGGGTTTTGAAGGGCAAAGTTAGGACAGATTTCTCTGCAAGAGGAGGATCGATCAGCAGCTGGTTACAGCCTGGGCTTATGTAAGACACAACCAGATGCTGTCGCTGGAAGATGGTGAGGATCATAGCATCAGCAACAACTTGTATTTATATAGTGCATTTTAACATAGTGAAACGTCCCAAGATAAACTGTGACACCGAGCCGCATAAGGAGAAATTAGGGCAGATGATCAAAAGTTTGGCCAATGAGGTTTTAAGGAGCACCTTGAAGGAGGAAAGCGAGGCGGAGAGGTTTAGGCAGGGATTTCCAAAGCTTGGAGCCCAGGCAACAGAAGGCACGACCACCAATTATAATCAGGGATGCTCAAGAGAGCAGAATTTCAGGAGCACAGACATCTCAGGGGGTTGTGGGGCTGA
This sequence comes from Pristiophorus japonicus, assembly GCF_044704955.1. Lineage (NCBI taxonomy): Eukaryota > Metazoa > Chordata > Chondrichthyes > Pristiophoridae > Pristiophorus > Pristiophorus japonicus. The sequence goes on from NC_091980.1 coordinate 299,854,459, forward strand.
AGGAAGTTACAGAGATAGGGAGGGGCGAGGGCATGGAGGGATTTGAAAACAAGGATGAGAATTTTGAAATCGAGGCGTTGCTTAACCGGGAGCCAATGCAGGTCAGTGAGCACAGGGGGTGATGGGTGAGCGAGTTAGGACCCGGACAGCCGAGTTTTGGATCATGCTCAAGTTTATGTAGGTTGAAAGGCCACCTCCATCAGAACCTGCCTTGTGCTAGCTACTGTGCATGACGGGCGTTTGCTGCTGAATGTCTTCCAGGTAGTTTTGCAACAAATCTATGTTAAAATTGCTCATGTTCTGATTGTGCCTGGAGTTCTTGATTTTATTTTTCCTGCGAAACCAATTCACTGGGTTGATGTAGGCCTTGGGGGTTCTCCTTTCAGGTGGATTTGATCACTCTCTAACACTGACATCAGTGAAACTGCTCTTATTTCCCAACCTGCCATTTTAAAAATTCATCAATCTCCCAAGTTTTTCCGCTTCAGTTTCCTCACTTTCTTTTGCTGAAAGCACTGGCTTGCATACGTTACAGAGCTGTGATGCTCTCCAGTCCCTCGTCCCAAGAAACCGAGTTCTTCATGTGTGAGCCGAGACAATGGAGTGTGAGCGGGTCATTCCACCGTGGGGAGCATCTCGGCTGAGCTAGATTTGCAACAGGACAGTTTACAAAATGTTTCAACCTTCCTATGTGGGTCACACTTGAAGCAACAAATAAGTTTTATTATATCAAGTATATACATTGAATTTTGTTGCTTTGTGGGGAGGTGGAGGGGGAAGGAACATTATCCTGTAGTCTATACTCATCGTTTAATGGAAATCTGAACGATGAGATACCCAAGGTTCACTTTAGACTGTGGCTTAATATATGAAGAAGAATTTGCTCTGGTCACCAATACTGACATTGTGGTGGCAGAAAGGTCAGGAGAAAGAAAGAAAGTCTTGCATTTATACAGCGCCTTTCACGACCTTCTTCCACCAGACGTTCCAAAGCGCTTTACAGCCAATGAAGTACTTTTGGAGTGTAGTCACTATTGTAATGTGGGAAACACGGCAGCCAATTTACACACAACAAGCTCCCACAAACAGCAATGTGATAATGACCAGATAATCTGATTTTTTTATGTTGATTGAGCGATAAATATTGGCCAGGCCACCGGGGATAACTCCTCTGCTCTTCTTCAAAATAATGCCATGGGATCTGAGAGAGCAGATAGGACTGGTTTAACGTCTCATCTGCAAGTTGGCACCTCCGACAATGCAGCGCTCCCTCAGCACTGCACTGGGGTGTCAGCCTAGATTTTGTTATGTGCTCAAGTTCTTGGAGTGGGACTTAAGAAGATAAGAAACAGCAGCACGAGTCGGCCATTTGGCCCCTCAAGCCTGCTCCGCCATTCAATAAGATCATGGCTGATCTGATCATGGACTCAGCTCCACTTGAACCCACAACCTTCTGACTCAGAGGAGAGTGTGCTACCCACTGAGTCACAGCTGACATTCCCATGTCTGAGGCAGTGAAGAAATGGGGACTAAATGGAAAGACACTACCCCTCCCTCCACCTCCCCCAAACTGCCTGATGAAGGCTGTAGATGCTGCAGTCAGAATTAATTTTAGGTTACTGGATTATTTTACTTCAGAGTACTTAACTGAACTTTTTTTGCATCTCGGGTGCGGAATTTGATATTGGGTTTATGATCGCAATCCAGAGGCTGGGAGTTCAAATGTGGCAACTGAGTTAACTAAATGTGGTCATTTGTGTGCAAAGAGAAACGAGACCCAGTCTGTCCATCCTTTCCTGATATGCATACCCTCGCATTTCTGGTAACCTTGTAAATCTTCACTAGCCCCTCTCCAGTGCCTCTATATATCCTTTTTTATAGTATAGCGACCACGACTGCATGAAGTGTTCCAAGTGTGGTCTAACCAAGGTTCGATACAGGTTTAGCATAACTTCCCTACTTTTCAATTCTGTCCCTCTCGAAACAAAGCTGAAAATAATGATTGAGTTAGGCGGGGAGATCCCCAGAGTGGTTATCCTCGGGTTTCTGCCTTTTTTGCGTAACTCCAAACTGAACAGGGTGATGGGTGAGGTGGGATGGATCATAGCTTGAACTCAAATCCTGCCAATGAATGCACTTTGACAACCTCCAACTAATGCCTCTGAATCTTCAAACACAAAAATAAGTGTGGAAAAAATTAACTTCTATTTCAATGAATAGACTTTTGGTGCTCAATTTGTATTTTAGACATTTCTAGTCACAAGGGTGCAAAAAGCTAAGTGGATCAAACTTGCATTGCATTCCTGCACGGCATAGCTAGTTAGCACCCCAGCCCGCTATCCCTCAGAACTTTCCTAATTCAATTGAATAGAAGATTGTAAAAGTAATATTTTATACTTCTAAAGCATATCAGTTCCACCTAGGAAACAGTTTTAACAAGTGTCATCTATTTCCATATTGTAACTTCTCTTGCATAAGTATTTAATCAGATGGATTATGTTAAATGCAGGCACTTCAAAACGGTAATGCAAATGAATTCATAATCAAGCTGTTGATTCCAAACAGTTCTTTTGACGATACCATAGGAGTGGATTGTAGTTACTGAAACATTATCAATGACTTAAAAGTAAGGTATGTTGAGTCTGACTAAGGTAAAGTGGGTTTTAAAATTTTATATTTTAACATACTTTTTGAAATTTATAATGTCTTAATCCCATCATTTCCTTACTAATTTTGCTTGGTCATAATACTCCTGTGAAGCGCCTTGTGCTGTTTCATGATGTTAAAGGCACTATATAAATGCAAGTTGTTGTTGTGCACATCGAGGGATCCTATTCCCTTGTCACTCTGGAGTTGACTGTGATTTGTCCAGGTGCTAATTATCTTTGCCGATAGGGGTAAGGACTAAACATGTTGGCCCTAAATTTCCAAGGGAGTTCTCTCAATTTTCCGCCATAAATTCAAGAGAGCAACAGAACCCCCGTATCATATCTTAGAGAGCACACACACATCACGCAGCCTGTAAAATGGTTGCAGGTTCTGGTGACCCCTGACCTGCTGGTCAGGTGACCTGCTCTTTATTAACAGCACTAGCTGCAGTAACACAGGTGTCCACAGTGTGGAGCTACAGACACTATTCACCACCACCGCACCTCCCCCCCCTCCCCGGAAAAATGTGGAACAGCCACTTTTTAGCCACAGCCAACAGTTTAGCACAGTGCACTCCTGATAAATCAAAATCACTTTTTGTACTAAAAATATTGAATTATCCGCTGATTTGAATTAAACAACAGCATGTGAGAATTACGTGGTAGAAAATTGATTCAGCAACTTTGAATCAAGAGCAGTAGACTGTATTCATTCAAAATAGAGGCAGAGATAAAGATATATTCAAGAGCGAATTAGACATGGTCCTTACGGCTAAAGGGATCAAGGGGTATGGAGAGAAAGCGGGAAAGGGGTACTGAGAGAATGATCAGCCATGATCATATTGAATGGTGGTGCAGGCTCGAAGGGCCGAATGGCCTACTCCTGCACCTATTTTCTATGTTTCTATGTTTCTTTACCAGATCAGTAGTTTTAGTTCCTTTTTGATGTCCAGGATTGTGAAATGAGGCTTCTGCTGGGGGTCAAGGGCTCATCACCACTATATATTTATTTAAAAACCATGTATGGTTCATGACCAGTGCCGGGAGGCTGTAAAGAAAGGAAACAGTGTAGTAGAATGTACAGGTAGGTCAGTTCAATACAAAACTACAATACTTACCCTTACAAGGCCTTGGAATGGCCACATTTAGAAATTCTTTTCTCTGCTATTTTAACTAGGGTATTAGCCCATAATGAGTAACCTCCTTTAAAATAGGAATTTCATATAAACATGTTAAATGTTTATACAGGTTATACCTCTCCAGTCTGGGACTCTCTAATCCGGAAACAGAAACATAGAAAATAGGTGCAGGAGTAGGCCATTCAGCCCTTCGAGCCTGCACCGCCATTCAATGAGTTCATGGCTGAACATGCAACTTCAGTACCCCATTCCTTGATCCCCTTAGTAGTAAGGACTACATCTAACTCTTTTTTGAATATATTTAGTGAATTAGCCTCAACAACTTTCTGTGGTAGAGAATTCCACAGGTTCACCACTCTCTGGGTGAAGAAGCTTCTCCTCATCTCGGTCCTAAATGGCCGACCCCTTATCCTTAGACTGTGCCCCCTGGTTCTCGACTCTCCATCCATGGGGAAACAGCCTCTCAGCATTGACCCTGTCAATCCCCCTCACAATCTCACGTTTCAAACCGTTGAGCACCATAATGTAAGAATAAACTCTACTTTAATAATTATGGAACTTATCTAGTATGATGCAGGTCCTGAAATTGAAACTTGAGGCTCATATATCATGCACTCTGAGTCACTTCTGTAACCAAAGACCTATTCTTCAGTCGTCAAGTTTAGATCTATAACCATAGTAATTTGTTTCAGGCTCTTCACGACATTTCTGTCATCAGAGGCAACAATGGTTAACAGAAAAATAGCTGTCATTACTTGTTTTATTGTTCCCTTGAGCAAACATTTTTTTTACAAATAGGAAGTAATTTCACCTGTTATTTCTACAATCATCTGCACAAGTGTGGAGTATGTGAATCTCACTGGTAAGGCATGAATTGCAGACTGATGTAAATTACTTGAGCAATAATTTCTTTGGTTGAAGATTCATCACATTCAACAGTCATTTATTTTTGTTTCAGTATAAAAATGTAATTAAAGTAAAGGAACTACTTGCATTTACACAGTACTTTGCTACATCTATCAAACGTCTCAATACTGTAAAAGTCGTCATGTACAACAAATTACTTTGAAATTGTGATGTAGGCAAGCACAAGATCCTGCAAACAGCAGTGTTGTTGTTGTCATTTGATGAGGAAAGATTGGTGGTTAGGACATCAGGAAAACTTCCTGCTCTTGTACCATAGGACCTTAAATGTCCACCAAGGAGAAGAGCTCTCTGCTTAACATCTCAGCTGAGAGCGTGCGGCACTCCCTCAATACAGCACTGTATTTTCAGGCTAAATTATGTGGAGAAAGAGCTTAAACCTATAATGTTCTAACTTGGAGGTGAGAGTACCACCAACTGAGCCTTGGGTGAAATGGCCTTTTTAAAATTGCTCTGAAAACCAAATTGAATACTAAATTGCTTTAGGATTTAGACTTCTTGATTTTCCCATTGACATCGTCTTTTTTTTAAGAGCACAGTTGCAAGGAATTATCGCTAACTGTATAACATACTTTTTGACTTTTTAAACCAATGAATGTTACTGTACTGAAGTGACTTGAAATCTTTTGCAAGGAGAAAAAAGGTGACTATTTGGTTAGAACAGGATTGAGGGTTGTTAGTATAAGAACATAAGAATTAAGAGCAGGAGTAAACCATACGGCCCCTCGAGCCTGCTCCGCATTCAATAAGATCATGGCTGATCTGATCATGGACTCAGCTCCACTTCCCTGCCCGCTTCCCATAACCCTTTATTCCCTTATCGCTCAAAAATCTGTCTATCTCCGCCTTAACTATATTCAATGACCCAGCCTCCACAGCTCTCTGGGGCAGAGAATTCCATAGATTTACAACCATCAGAGAGAAGAAATTCTTCCTCATCTCAGTTTTAAATGGGCGACCCCTTATTCTGAGACTATGTCCCCTAGTTTTAGTTTCCCCGATGAGTGGAACTATCTTCTCTGCAACCACCTTGTCGAGCCCCCTCGTTATCTTATGTTTTGATAAGATCACCTCTCATTCTTCTGAACTCCAATGAGTATAGGCCCAACCTACTCAATCCTCATAAGTTAACCCCTTCATCTCTGAAATCTACCAAGTGAACCTTCTCTGAATAGCCTCCAATGCAAATATATCCTTCCTTAAATACGGAGACTAAAACTGTAAGCAGTACTCCAGGTGTGGTCTCACCAATACCCTGTACAATCTACCCTGCCAATCCCCTTCAGAATCTTATATGTTTCAAAAAGCACAAATAGTGACATTCAAATGATCTAGGAAATGTCTTGCCCCATGGGTTTGGGGACCAAGGAAGGCATTCTATTAACGATGAATTGTGCAGGAGGTTACATAGAAACATAGAAAGTAGGTGCAGGAGTAGGCCATTTGGCCCATTGAGCCTGCACCACCATTCAATATGATCATGGCTGATCATGCAACTTCAGTACCCCATTCCTGCTGGCTCTCCATACCCCTTGATCCCTTTAGCCATAAGGGCCACATCTAACAAACTGGGCTCAACAACTTTCTGTGGTAGAGAATTTCACAGGTTCACCACTCTCTGAGTGAAGAAGTTTCTCCTCATCTCGGTCCTAAATGGCTTACCCCTTATCCTTCGACTGTGACCCCTGGTTCTGGACTTCCCAACATCGGGAACATTCTTCCTGCATCTAACTTGTCCAGTCCCATCAGAATTTTATATGTTTCTATGAGATCCCCTCTCATTCTTCTAAATGGATATTCTGTAATTTTGCTTAATGAACATTTTTTGAAGCTGGTGAGGAGAGCATGGAGGTACTTATAGACTTCCTCAGGGGATGGATTGGCTTGAGTAGCGTCCATGGTAAATTGCACATAATTGGTGGAGAGTGTGCTTAATGAACATAAAATGCCTCCTTATTTCATCCTTCCCTCAGTTATTGAGCTGGACAGTGCGAGGGAGTGGGATCAGCAGTTGAAATGATATCTGACACATTGATTAATAACTGTATGTCCCCCAATACTTTCAGCTCCCGTGCACAGCTGGATGCAATATCTCTGTATAATCAGATTTTTGTGTTTGTTTTATTTTACTGTGGTAAATCAGTGCTTCTGATCAAGTCGAAAACATAAAGTTCAGGATTAGAGGATTACCTCATGTAATTCAAGGGAATGATTGGTTTATCTCCACATCTGTGCTTTTTTCCCCAGAACTCCTGTCTCTCAACATGAACAGATAAGCCGTTCCATGCAGAGGGCACAGTGCAGCTTCGAAAGACACACCAGTACCATTGACATCTGTGATATTTTGTCTAAATATTTGATAACGGAATAATGGTCATGTTTGTTGAGGCATGTCCCAAATACCTCCGAGATCAGGCTTGATCTTTGTCACAAATGCCTGCCAAGTTATTTATTTATTGCAGTCTTAGCTATGTGAAGAATTCTGGAGTGTCTTCACGATAGTAGTTAATACAGCTCCCGCACAGCAAAGAATAATGACAGTCTGACGCAGTTGTGTGCAATGAGAGCAGATCTCTTCACCTTGCAAGCCCATTACTTACATTTCTAGAATTATTTACATTTCTAGAAACATTATTTGGGGCCTATGTTGTGGTCAACAGAGTGATGTAATAGTTTGGGTAAAAGAAAACCTTACATTTATATAGCCCCTTTCAGAATGCCCCAAAGCGCTTTACAGCCAATTAAGTCATTTTTGAAATGTAGTCACTGTTGTAATGTGGGAAACGCAGCAAACTCCCACAAGCAGCAATGGGATAACGATCAGATAATCTGTTTTGGTGATGTTGGATGAGGGATAACTATCGGCCAGGACACCAGGGAGAACTCTACTGCTTTTAAAATAAAATATTGCCAGAGTTTCTCTGAGAGGTCAGACGGGGGCCTCGGTTTAAAGTCTTATCCGACAGACAGCACCTCTGGCAGTGCAGCACTCCCCCAGCACTGCACTGGGAGTGTCAATTTGTTTTGTGTATGCTTGAAAATCCCCCATGCTTTAGTCTTGGTGCCTTAGTGCTTCCACTTAAATGACCAATTCCCATCCAGAACACAGTTATTGTTGCTCCGTTGTGACTTTTAAAGATACAGTTCTGCAATTAAAGTTATTGCTTCCTTGCAATTCTATTTGATTTTTTTCCTCCCCCCTTTCTATTGGGTCCCCCTCAGCTGTATACATTTCCCTGGTTGAGATATTGTCCCGAGTGACTGACCGTGAGTGTAAGGAGTGGCTCCCACCCTCCCTTACCCTCAACGACTATCTGCCCCACCTGTGACAGGGACTGTGGCTCTCGTATTGGACTGTTCAGCCACCTAAGGACTCATTTTTAAGAGTGGAAGCAAGTCTTCCAATGCCTCCAATGAAGGAGGGGGTCGGCATTGCGGATTGCGTTTTCAGCGGCTGTAGTGCAAGCGAAGACCAAAAATAATATGTACGTTATTGATCAGCGGCTTTCTGACTCATAGAGGTCAAAGGGCAATTGCAAAAATTCTGAATCGGAAATAAAACACAAATTGTTGGGTCCTGTGGAAGCTTTTTTGCTTCATTCTGGATTCTGATCAAATCTGCTGCACGTTTCCAGCATACGGATTTCAAATTTTTGTTTCAAATTAACGGTCTTGTTTCAGGTGGGAATCGAAGCAATCACATGTTATGCATGTTCATGTTGCCGGTATTTGAGCCTGAAGTCTCTGGTGTTTATATTACCTGATGCAAATGGGATGAGTTGTTTGGGGGTGAAAAAAAAAAACTCGAGCAGAAAAAATAGTAAGAAATATTACAATTGTTATTTTTATGATATTTTAGTTTGAGTTAATAATTAATTTTATTTTTGCTCTTTTCTGCCACCTTTGGTGTGAGCAGTGCTGTGCATATTTATTGCAGTTCTGTGCTTCCAGTATCCCCACTTTTGCAGGATAATAGATTTGCGGGGTTTATGATGCGTCAGATGGCTTTGCAGGTCGCACACAGGCAGCCAAAGTAACTTGTGAATTAAGGCCAATTGAGGGAGATTTTCTTGTCTTTTGTATTGACTCCCTCGGGAGTCTAAACAGATTGGAGAGAATCCACGACAGTGTTGAGTTGTGCAGAGACTGTAAGAAGCAGCTTTGATGGAACCGATAATCTTCATTTTTAATGTTCCTACTCAAGGTTCTATCATTGGGGCTTGTATTTTTCAATTCTGCTATCATCAATCTTTCCTTCCTGACCAACAACCATCACCATCACAATGGGTGAAGCTTTGCTACGGGGCACCACGTAAAGGGAACAGGAGACGTTTACCAGACCACGATTGCTAGACCTGGGTTATAACAGAAACAAGCTAATGGAAGGCTGAAAAAGAATGTGCCCTGGTTAACTAAAATATAATCTATATGTTTTTTTAAATTAATTCACGGGATGTGGGCGTCGCTGGCAAGGCCGGCATTTATTGCCCATCCCTAATTGCCCTCGAGAAGGTGGTGATGAGCCGCAGCCTTGAACCGCTGCAGTCCGTGTGGTGAAGGTGCTCCCACAGTGCAGTTATGGAGGGAGTTCCACGATTTTGACCCAGCGACGATGAAGGAACTGCGATATATTTCCAAGTGAGGATCGTGTGAGACTTGGAGGGCAGCTTGCAGGTGATGGTGTTATGCACCTGCTGCCCTTGTCCTTCCAGGTGGTAAAGGTCGCGGGTTTGGGAGGTGCTGTTAAATCAGCCGTGGCAAGTTGCTGCAGTGCATCTTGTAGATGGTGCACAGTGCAGCCACGGTTCGCCGGTGGTGGAGGGAGTGAAGGTTGCAGGTGGTGGATGGGGAGCCAATCAAGCGGGCTGCTTTGTCCTGGATGGCGTGTCGAGCTTCCTGAGTGTTGTTGGAGCTGCACTCATCCAGGCAAGTGGAGAGTATTCCATCACACGCCTGACCTGTGCCTTGGTTCACTAAAATGGATCAGATTCTCACTGAAAAAGAGAATCAGAGATCTGCGGGAACAAGAGGAGAGAATTCTAGAATCAACAACAGAAGTGTTGGAATTCAGAAATAAAAACAAAATGTTGGTAACACTGAGCAGATTGGGCAGCACCTTGGCTGTAGGTGCACTGACTTTCTTTGTTGCAGCTTTAGGGGCTGAAATTGCCCCTTTCAATAAGGCCTCTCGGCCACGGGGTGGTGCAGAATAGCCGCCCACTCTCCATGTAGGGGCAGCCATTTTAGAAGTTGCCCTTCCTCAGCATACACTTGGCGGGGACCCCCTCGCGAATTTGCCCCTTACCCAAAATTGTCCCGCGGGAGCTGTCCCGCCAGCGGCCGTTGCCACCGACAGCAACACTGTGTGAAATGGCAGCATGGCCGCCCTTAAACGGGAGGGCTCACTGTCACGGCTGGCGTGTTATTTGCTTTGTCGGCTGACTGCCAGGTCAGGCCGACAATTATGCCCCCGGGTTCGGCCAGGCAGCCTGGCACCCCTTCTTGACTGCCAGGCCGCTGGCCCAGCCGATACCCTCCCTGGTGGCCCAGTGGGCGCCACTGAAGTGGCTACAGAGCTCGCAGCTCGTTGTGACGTGTCAGCGCGGCGCTGGTGACTGATCGGGGCGACTGACCCGCTGCGAGGGCACTTCTGCCCCTCACCCGACCGAAACGCCGCACCACGGAGTGAAACTAAGCAAAGTGCTGAAATTCTCCGATATCTCCGCCCTGTGGACTGGGACGGAGAAAAACGTTATTAACGGTAGGTGCGCCCCTTTTCGGGCGGAGGGCAATTTCTACCCCTTGGCCGCCTTCGCTTCCTTGGCTGCCCAGATTGCTTGTTGACGTTGAGCCTTGTAGGTGATGGAAAGGCCACAGGATACGCAGCCTTGGACCTGCTCTTGCTGCCACAGTATTTATGTGGTGGCTGGTCCAGTGAAGTTTCTGGTCATCGGTGACTCCCCATGGTGGGGGATTCAATGATGATAATGCCGTTGAATGTCACGGGGCGGTGGTTAGACTCTCTTGTTGGAGATGATGATGCTGTGACGTTTTACTTGCCAAGCCTAAATGTTGTCCAGGTCTTGTTACATGCGGGCATGAACTGCTTCATCATCTGAGGAGTTCCGAATGAAACTGAACACTGTGCTAGCATCCCTACTTCTGACTTTATGATAGAGGGAGGTCATTGATGAAGCAGCTGAAGCTGGATGGGCCAAAGGCACTGCCCTGAGGAATTCATGCAGCAGTGCCCTTGAGCTAAGCTGATTGGACACCAACAACCACAACCATCTTCCTTTGTGCTCGATACGACTCCAGCCAGTGAGGGTTCCCATTGACTCCTATTTTACTACGGCTCCTTGATGCCACACTCGGTCAGATGCTGCTTTAATGTCAAGGGCAGTCCCTCTCACCTCGTCATTTAACAATTAGTATTGTTAAAATGAATTGAGGGGGCGTTGGGGAGAGCTACCTTGGAGGGATTTGAAGAGAAGGATGAGAATTATAAAACTGAGGTGATGGGTGAACAGGACTTGGTGTGAATTAGGATACGGGCAGCAGAATTTTGGATGAATTGAAGTTTATGTTTATGGAGCGTGGAAGATGGTCGACCAGGAGAGTGTTGGAATAGTCTCGTCTAGAGGTATGGATGAGGGTTTCGTCAGTAGATGAGCTGAGGCGGGGGCGGAGTCTGGCGATGTTACCGATGTGTCAGTGGACAGTGTTGGTGATGGAGCGGATATATGGTCGGCAGCTCATCTCCGAGGCAAATAGGACGGCAAGGTTGCAGACAGTCTGGTAAAGCCTCAGACAGATGCTCGGAAGAAGGGTGGAGTCGGTGGCTCGGGAACGCAGTTTGTGGCGGGGACCAAAGACAATGACTTTCGCCTTCCCAATATTTAATTGGAGAAAATTTCTGCTCATCCAGTACTGGCTGTCGGACAAGCAGCGTGAGAAATCGGGGATGGTGTGAGGTTCGGGAGAGGTGTTGGTGAGGTAGAGCTGAGTGTCGTCGGCTTACAGGTTTACAACACTGTACCTCTAGCAATCTCCCGATGTATTCAGGAGGTTCCAATATTACCTACGTCTGTTTTTAAATCCTGATATTGCAGAGAAAGCTCCTAATTGCACTGCTCCAATGCACTGTTGGGAACATTTGCACAAAATGGCTGCCACGTTTCCCACATTACAACAGTGACTATACTTCAAAAAATACTTCATTGGCTGTAAAGCGCTTTGAGACGTCCGGTAGTCATGAAAGGCGCTATAGAAATGCAACTCTTTTTTTCTTTAAGGAGGTTTGTTTGCCTTGAATTTGGGAACTTAGAGCTGGTAATGGTGATCCAGGACCCTGCCAGGTTGTGAGGCTGAAGTTTTCTGCTTATACTGCACAACACATTTGAAAAATAAATAATGTCGCCACTCCTGTTCATTTTGAAGCCTGAAAGCGATGACACGTCATCACCTCGACCATCTGCTCAGCACTAATTCCTGACGAGGAGATAACTCGTTACAGATTCAGCTCCTGAAAAAGACCATGATTTGAGCAACAAAGGAGCACCATTATCAAGTCGCGAGCTCACGCTGTGGCTGGGTAACATTGCACAAGAACTATTCTGTTTAAATGCATGTTCTCCAACCAAGTGCATTCTTTTCGGAGAAAGGAAATGCTGCACTTAGACACGGGAGCTTCTGAAGTCATGCTTAAGCCTACTTATGCGTGATTCTATCAAAGATTTTTTTTTTTTAAAGACGTGTATATGTGACACCTGATGTTCGGGTAAGTACCAGAGTCTATGTATAGACACTCGCATCAACAAGCCTGCTGCTCTGATAATGCAAAACGGACATGACAGGCTGAATCAATAAAGGTACAGCCAATTCCCTCCTAGATTTGTGTCAGAATAGCCTATTTACTGTTCCATTAAGGGTTGAGAAACCACAAATGTCTTGGAAGTATGAAGCTAATGAATTCCTGCCAGGTCATCTTTCAGGCTTGTAAGAGGCAGGAAATGTAACGTATAATAGGCATCTTTCTGACATCTCCTTGAAAGGAAACAGGAAAGACATTCTCCCTTATAGACGTGGGATTCCAGCCAAACGTGGAGGCTCGCCCCAGGCATAAAGCCAAGCACCTGAACCTGGCCCTCAGTGCCATGTTTTTCCCGATTTATAAGAGCGCTCCGTGTCCAGTACGAGGATGTGTTGGTTTCTAAGAACGTGAGCACACTGCGGGAGACTAGGGAGGAAATTTTCTAGGTGCTGCTCCTGTTCCTGCTCGCTGCCGCTGTGGCTTTGCTGAAAGGCGGGCGGAACCCCGCTTACCCGCCTGAATGAGGCTTCTGCCGCACGCCAGTTAGCGAGGCTTCGCCTGAACGGGAGTAGCTTCTAACCCTGGGACTGGGAGGCCTGCAATACAAGAGCAAGGAGGTTATTCTTAAACTGTATAAAACACTAGTTAGGCCATAGCTGGAGTACTGTGTGCAGTCCTGGTCACCGCATTACAGGAAGGATGTGATTGCACTGGAGAGGAGGCAGAGTCCCACCTGTGACAGGGACTGTGGCTCTCGTATTGGACTGTTCAGCCACCTAAGGACTCATTTTTAAGAGTGGAAGCAAGTTTTCCTCGATTCCGAGGGACTGCCTATGATGATGATGATGGGTGCAGAGGATGTTGCCAGGACTGGAGAATTTTGGCTATGAGGAAAGATTGGAGATGCTGGGTCAGTTTTTCTTTGGAACAGAGGAGGCTGAGGGGAGACCTGATTGAGATGTATAACATTATGAGGGGCCTGGATAGGAAGGACTTGTTTCCTCTGGCAGAGGGGTCAACAACCAGGGGACATCGATTTAAAGTAAATTGGGGGAGGTTTAGAGGAGATATGGGATGAAGTTTCTTCACCCAGAGGATGGTGGGGGCCTGGAACTCACTGCCTGAAAGGATGGTAGAGGCATCGTGTGTATTTGTCCATAGAATACTGACACTGTACCCTGGACCCTGGGACTCCAGCTCCAGCTCTCCATGCGCAGGCTCTGCTGCGATTTTCCGCGCTCTCTCCAGCCGCTCGCGCTTTGGTGGTTGGTCACTGCACATATACTGGCCTCGGGTCCCAACCTCGCTGCTGGCCTCTGAGCGCAATTACTGCTATCCTGACTCGCGATCAGCGAACTCAGCATAGACAAGGTATTATACCTCTGATCTTCCTGGTCTGCGTGATCCAGCATCTACCAACTCAGCCATCAGGGGAAGCTCCTTATTTCTATTTTTAACCCATGAAAACATTCTGACCTTTGACTCACAAACATCATTGCAAGTTGGCCCCATTTACTGGTGCCCCTCCCCTATCTCCTCGATTTACTGGTGCCCCTCTCCTATCCCCCATTTACTGGTGCCCTCCCCTACTCCCTCGATTTACTGGTGTCCCTCTCCTATCCCCCATTTACTGGTGCCCTCCCCTATTCCCTCGATTTACTGGTGCCCCTCCCCTATTCCCTCGATTTACTGGTGCCCCTCTCCTACCCCCCATTTACTGGTGCCCTCCCCTATTCCCTCGATTTACTGGTGCCCCTCCCCTATTCCCTCGATTTACTGGTGCCCCTCTCCTATCCCCCATTTACTGGTGCCCCTCCCCTATTCCCCCCCCCCCATTTACTAGTGCCTCTCCCCAAAATTAAAGCAATGGCCAGTTTAGAGAATAAACCTAATTAAAAGACACTCATGTTTTAATTCATTCATAACAAGTTTTGCAGAAGGAAACATCTGACAAATACGCAAGCTGAAAAACAGGGAGAGAGGATCTAAGGGAGGGGAGGGGTTAGTAGGAATATGTGTGTGCTCGGCCCATGCAGCAGAGTCTGCTCTGTCAAGCCCGTGTGGTGGCTGGTGTGCAACGGCCACCCCACGTTAAAAGAATTCACGCACAGGCATCTTCCACCCTTTAAAATGAAGTTCGGGACCTAGCCCGCATTGGTCTCATCAGTCACCTTAGAACTCATTTTCGTGTGGAAGCAAGTCATCCCCGACTCCGAGGGACTAACAAAGAAGAAGGTGGAGGCAGAAACCCTCACCACATTTTAACTAATACTTGGATGTGCACTTGAAGTGCTGTAATCTACAGGGCTACGACCAAGAGCTGGAAAGTGGGATTAGGCTGGATAGCTCTTTGTCGGCCAGCGCGGACACGATGGGCCGAAAAGGCCTCCTTCCGTGTTGTAAATTTCTATGATCCTATATGACACCAAAGTTGCCATAGTGTGGTTCAACCTCAGACAGATGTTACACATCACAGTCTGTCATGCCCAATCTGAACCAAAGGTGGCCAGACACACACTTGGGTGACTTTTACTCATCATGGGTCCCTACTTGAGATAACTGTTGGGCTCTTTAAAATGCAAATTGGGCCCTACAGAAGTTGTTGGCTTCTGAATGGAAACATTCTGGTGTAACTCGCATTGTTCATGAATGTACATAGTCTTGAGGAGCCCAAAGGATGGTTCATAAATGCTGCTGGAACTACTGGGTGCTGTAGTATGGTGGATAGGTTGCTGGACTAGTAATTCAGAGGCCGAGATTAATAATCCAGAGAATGTGAGTTCCAATCCCACCATGGCAGATCAAAATTTGAAATCCGTCATTAAAAGTCTGAAAATAAAAAAATTAACTGGGACAGTCAATCCCACTTAAATGAATAACTGATAAAAGAATAAATGTTCAAGAAAATTAAAACCTCCATGTGCAAATACCTTTTCCATCTTATCCAGTGATAGCTGTCCATGTTAAGTTAATCAAATGTTTAAATACATTGCAAAGGCCTGGATTTAGTGCTGCGCTGTCTCGTCAATCCCTGCGTTTTCTGGGTGTGGAAATCGTCTAGTAACCAATCCAGTGATGTTTCAAAGGGCTAGAATTTCACCAAAGCCCGCCAGCGCCCAATTGCCACCCCAAAAAAAAACGCGACGGCTGGGAAGATTATCGCGTCCCGGAAAAAAAACGTAAAAATCCGCCCGATGAATGTGTTGTCAAATATTGAAATCATTATTTTGAACACTTTGTGTTCTTGGACAGATTTTTGTGCATCTTTTGCGCTTAGTGAGTTGTAGTGAATGGTGAGACACAAGGGTACATCCGACAGTGGTGGTAAGTTTGACAGATATGGCTTGGGTATTGTAGGGATGCTTTATGGTGTCGGTGTGGGCTGGTGCCAACCTAGCACATCATGTGCAGCGTTAAATGAAGCAAATGTGGCCATGGTGAGGCCGGCCTCCCGGGCAGCAATGTGGTCGGGTGCTGATGCCCTGTGTCCTGTGCAGCATCAGGTGATTGTGGAGATGGTTTGTGTTGTTGGTGATGCTGGTGTGCCTGGTGCTGCTGATTGTTGTGGGATTCGGAGGACCAAGGTGAGATAGTTTCAAGGTGAACTTGAGATGACAGAAGCGATCTGTCAATGGTGAGAGAGGATGTTCCAATGAGGTGACACTGGATAGAAAGATTGCCCCAAAGACTTGTAACCTGCATAAAGCTCAATGTGCCTTCCAAATGCAGAAAGCAACAGCTTTTGATCTTGGAAAGTGAACAGCTGTGAGATGGGAGCTTTTATAGCACAATTGCAGCTGTCAAATAAAAAAATTAATTTATGGTCACACTACACCCGACGTCCGTACCTGACATCAGCGATCCCGAGCATCATAGACCCCGTGGACACCTGGTCAAATAATGAGGTGAGCTGAAAATACTGTTTAAACGGCTGTTACGAAAGTCATAATGTCCTGAATTGCCTCCTCCGATGCTGTGTATCAGGCCTGTTCAGCCCTGACAGACCCGATATATGGGAAAGTATGGGAAAAATGTTTTCTCACCAAAAGCGCCCGCTGACACCCCGAAAACTTCTCCCTGCAGAGTCTAAGCCAGGAAGTATAAACCAAGCAATAAAATTAAATTTAAATGATGTACAGAAAGCGAAATGAAGATTCGGACAGAAAGATTGAGATTAAGAAATGGAGAGATAAAGGAGACGGACAGCAAAAGTGAAAAAAAAATTTAATTATTTTTTTTTAAATCTCCAGCACTAATTGAATTCTGAAGGAACATAAGACCATAAGAAATAGGAGCAGGAGTAGGCCATACGGCCCTCGAGCCTGCTCCGCCATTTACTACGATCATGGCTGATCTGATCGTGGACTCAGCTCCACTTCCCTGCCCGCTCCCCATAACTCCTTATCCCCTTATTGTTTAAGGGGATACTCAATGACTCAATGACTCAGCTTCCACAGCTCTCTGAGGCAGTGAATTCCACAGATTTACAACCCTCAGAGAAGAAATTCCTCCTTATCTCAGTTTTAAATGGGTGGCCTCTTATTCTAAGATTATGTCCCCTAGTTCTAGCCTCCCCCACCATCCTCTCTACATCCACCTTGTCAAGCCCCCTCATAATCTTATACGTTTCGATAAGATCAACTCTCATTCTTCTGAATTACAATGAGTAGAGGCCCAACGTATTCAACCTTTCCTCAAGTCAACCCCCTCATCTCCGGAATGAAGCTAGTGAACCTGCTTTGAACTGCCTCCAAAGCAAGTATATCCTTTCTTAAATATGGAAACCAAAACTGTACGCAGTATTCCAGATATGACCTCACCAATAGCTGTAGCAAGACTTCCTTGCTTTTATACTCCATCCCCCTTACAATGCATGCCAAGATACCATTGGCCTTCCTGATCACTTGCTGTATCTGCATACTAACCTTTTGTGTTTCTTGCACAAGTACCCCCAGGTCTCGCTGTACTACAACACTTTGCAATCTTTCTCCATTTAAATAATAACTTGCTCTTTGATTTTTTTTTTCTGCCAAAGTGCATAACCTCATACTTTCAACTTTATACTCCATCTGCCAAATATTTGCCCGCACACTTAGCCTGTCTATGTCCTTTTGCAGATTTTTTGTGCCCTCCTCACACATTGCTTATCCTCCCATCTTTGTATCGTCAGCAAACTTGGCTACGTTACACTCGGTCCCTTCTTCCAAGTCATTAATATAGATTGTAAATAGCTGGGGTCCCAGCACTGATCCCTGCGGCACCCCACTTGTTACTGATTGTCAACCTGAGATTGAACCATTTATCCTGACTCTCTTTTCTGTTAGTTAGCCAATCCTCTATCCATGCTAACATATTACCCCCAACCCTGTGAACTTTTATCTTGTGCAGTTAACTTTTATGTGGCACCTTGTCAAATGCCTTATGGCAGTCCAAATACACCACATCCACTGGTTCCCCTTTATCCAGCCTGTTCTTTACATCCTCAAAGACTTCCAGCAAATTTGTCAAATATGACTTCCCCTTCATAAATCGATGCTGACTCTGCCTGAACGAATTATGTTTTTCTAAATGTCCTGCTACTGCTTCTTTAATAATGGACTCCAACATTTTCCCAACGATAGATGTTAGGCTAATTGTTCTACAATTTTCTGCTTTTTGTCTGCCTCCTTTTTTAAATAGGGGCATTACATTTGCAGTTTTCCAATCTGCTGGGACCTCCCCAGAATCCAGGGAATTTTGGTAAATTACAACCAGTGCATCCACAATCCCTGCTGCTACTTCTCTTAAGACCCTAGGATGCAAGCCATCAGGTCCAGGGGATTTATCGCCTTTAGTCCCATTATCTTACTGAGTACCATCTCCTTCGTGATTGTGATTATGTTAAGTTCTTCCCCCCCCCCCCCCCCCATAGCCCCTTGACTATACACTGTTGGGATATTGTTAGTGTCCTCTACTATAAAGACTAATACAAAATATTTGTTCAGAGTTTCTGCCACCTCCATGTTCCCCATTACTAATTCCCCGATCTCGTCCTCTAAGGGACCAACATTTACTTTTGCCACTCTTTTCCTTTTTATATACCTATAGAAACTCTTGCTATCTGTTTTCATATTTCGTGCTAGTTTACTTTCATAGTCTATCTTCCCTTTCTTAATAAGTTTTTTAGTCATTCTTTGCTGGCTTTTAAAAGCTTCCCAATTTTCTGTCCTCCCACTAGTTTGGGCCACTTTGTATGCCTTTGTTTTTAATTGGATACCATCCTTTATTTCTTTAGTTAGCCATGTTAGTTAGGAATGAGACTCCACACTTGTAAAATTATATTTTCAGGGCCATTATTTGACATTAATTATAGCTTATCACACCGTTAAAAATCCGCTTACTCCTGAATGTACCAGATCTAACTTTTTCTCACATATTTAGTGCGTAATTAGTGGGTAAGTACTGAAGCTTCACGGTCTTGCATGTGTTTCATACTGAGTCTACCGGGGAGGTATACTTTGTAGTTCAGCCTGAGGAGGAGCAGGGTAACTCTGACAGCAACTTCTGGATTTCTACGTTTAATTGCGCACGTGTGTACTCCTGAACTTGCTGTCCGATTTACTCCATTATAACAGTAAACGCAGTTACATAGAAACATAGAAAATAGGTGCAGGAGTAGGACATTCGGCCCTTCGAACCTGCACCACTATTCAATATGATCATGGCTGATCATGCATTTCAGTACCCTATTCCTGCTTTCTCTCCATACCCCTTGATCCCTTTAGCTGTAAGGGCCACATCTAGTTCCCTTTTGAATATATCTAATGAACTGGCCTCAACAACTTTCTGTGGTAGAGAACTCCACATGCTCACAATTCTCTGAGTGAAGCCTCACACAAACTCCAAAGCAAAATTCTGCTGACGCTGGAATCTGAAAAAAAACCTGAAAATGCTGGAAATGCTCAGTGGGTCAGACAGCATCTGTGAAAAGAGAAACAGAGTTAACATTTCAGGTAGATGACCCTTCATCAGTTAGCCTCATTGTTGTTCTCAACCACAAAATCCTGGCTAAAGTGGGGTTGATTTTAAAGAGAGTGTTGAAGGAGGAGAGCGAAGTGGAGAAGTTTCGAGAGGGAATTCCAGAGCTCAGGGCTGAGGCTGCTGAAGGCATGGTAGCTGATGTTGGGGCGATAGAAATCAGGGATGCACAAGAAGCTAAAATTGGAGGAGCCCAGAGATCTGGGAGATTTTCGAACTGGAGGAGGTTACAGAGATGGGGAGAGTCAAGGGATTTGGACACAAGGTTGAGAATTTTAAATTCTGGCTTGCTATGAGATTTAGTATTGCATTGGCTGCAGGCACCAAGTTGAAAGGTTGAGCAGTTTGGATCTGTACTCATTGGAGTTTAGAAGAATGCGAGGTGATCTCATTGAAACAATAAGGTTCTGAGGGGGCTTAACAGGGTAGTTGCTGAGAGGATGTTTCACCTCGTGGTGGAATCTAGAACTGGGGGGCATAGTTTCTGTTATGTATGTAAACATTACCAATGTGTAAGACTTGCCACCAGGGGGCGCACCTGTGGGAGACCCAAGGGTCACCTGCACACCCTGGGCAAGCAGGTATAAAAGGCAGTCTACCATGCTGCTTCCTCACTCTGGAGTTACAATAAAGAGACCAAGGTCACAACAGTTTGAGCTTAAGATATACAGTCTTGTGGAGTTATTCTGAACGTAACAGTTTCAGAATAAGGGTTCGCCCTTTTAAAACTGAGATGAGGAGGAATTTCTTCTCTGAGGTTTGTGAATCTGTGGAGGTCTCTACCCCAGAGAGCTGTGAAGACCGAGTCATTGAATATATTTAAGACCGAGATAGACAGATTCTTGAACTACAAGGGAGTCAAGGGTGATGGGGAACAAGCAGGAAAGTGGAGTTCAGGCCAAGAACAGATCAGCCATGATCTTATTGAATGGCGGAGCCGGCTCGAGGGGCAGTATGGCCTACTCCTATTTCTTATGCTCACCACTACCATTGAATTGTACATCATACTGTAGCGACCTAGCCTAGTGCCTGTGCAGTTGTAAGTGTTCTTTAAATTGCTGGTACATAATTATTCATCACCCCTTTCAATAAAGTGGAGATATTTATGGGCCTGAAATTCCCATGCTCCGGGGGCATGTGCTGAAAACCGGCTTTTCCAATCTGTCAAGTTTCTGGCTTGACAGATTTCACGCATATCGGGAGCGAGGACACTTGCAGGGCAAGATTTCCAATATTTATGAATACCTTGCCCAGCAAATATCCTCAAAAATCTTGCGCCTGAAAAAGCAGGCATATAGTCTACTTTTACAGGCGCAAGTATTTAAAAACATACATAAACATTACAATTAAATTAAATAAACACATATGAAAACATTTTATTGTTTAAAAACCCTCCCCACTACGGTAAGTTTATTTTAAGGCATAATTTAAAAAACTTTTTAAAAGTCTGGAAAATATATTTTTTTATAAGAAGTTGAATGAATCTTAAATATGTAGTGTATTTTTCTATTTTTTATTAGTGTTTTGTGTGTTTGGGGGGGGGTTTCTCATTCATAATAATGGGAACTCCAACTTACGGAGTTCCCATTATTATAAATGAGAAAATACTGTACCTTGATTGGCTGCCCAGAGCCATGTGACTCCAGCTCCAGCATACGGACATCCCGACGTGCATGTGCTCCGATGCGTAGTGAGTAAAGGCCTCAGGATCAGAAGTTCGAGCGGACGCAGCAGGAACAAGTAGGAGCGCATATTTTTTAACTTTTTCAGTCGAGGAAGACCTCAATCGGAATTTCAGGCCCAATATTTTTTCCCCCTCTGAAGTGATTTGTTTTCTGCAGCTATTTACCTTTTGCTATTGAGACGGATGTTAATTATTGGAGTGCTGTGTAATTTGGCAGTCTGAATCGCAGCACCATTAACGATACTTTAACTATATCTGGTAAATGATGATATGCCTCGGAGGGAAAACGGAAGTACAGTCCAACTTTAAATATTTAATGTCGTTATAAAAGCCATTATTTTTGCAAAATGTTAGCTGTGTTAAGTACCTTCAGTAGCGAACTGTAAATCTTATTTTCAATTGCAAAAATTGTATTCACATTGACTTGTACATGAGACACCTTAACAACTGCCTAAGGTGCTTTCATAAGAACATAAGAAATAGGAGCAGGAGCAGGATCCTTGAGCCTGCTTCCCATTCAATGCCTCAACTCCAGTTCCCGCCCGATCCCCATCTCCTTTGTTTTCCTCAGAGTCCAAAAATCTACCTGTTATGTATGGAGAAAGAGTCAGACTGAACACTGTGAGCTCAAAGTAAAGTGTGACCTTAGTCTTTTATTGGAGAGTGCCTCTCCAACCTGTGAGGCCTCCTTAAATACCTGTGCTCCCGAAGGATTATGGGATCCCTTGGGACTCCAGGGGATGAGCCCTCTGGTGGCTGTACAGTGTAAATACAAGTTCACATATATAACACTACTGCTCTGAGCTTTGATTATATTCAACGACTGAGCATCTACAGCCCGCTGGAGTAGAGAATTCCAAAGATTCACCACCCTCTGAATAAAGACATTTCTCCTCATCTCAGCCTCGATGGCCAACCCCTTTTCCTGAGACATGTCATCCCTAGTTCTATACTCTCCAGCCAGGGAAACAGCCTCTCAGCATCTACCCTGTCAATCCCCCTCAGAGTCTTCTGTTTCAGTGAGATCACCTCTCATTGTTCCAGAGAGTTTAGGCCCAATCTACTCAATCTCTCCCCATAGGACAACCCTCTCATCGCAGGGATCAGTCTAGTGAACCTTCGTTGCACCGTCTCTAAGGCAAGTATATCCTTCCTTGGGTACGGAGACCAAAACTGTGCACAGTATAATGTTTCAATTTGGATGCACAAATTAATCATGGAATAAAAAAAGCATTGAATTCAGAGAATAAATTCTTTGAAGACAGCTTCTGGATCTATCTTACAATTACAGTACTCGCTACTCGTGTCTATGATTTGAGATAACTATACTAAAACTCTGAATTGTGTTATGCTGTGAGGAACAGTACATCGCATTTGTGGTTCATCCAGTTGCTGATTCCATTGTTCTGTTGCGTATTGAAAATTGATCACTGATTCGGGTTACTTTCGCAGACGTACCGGGTCCTCAAAGAGCATTGGGTTTTGCTACTCTGTCGTGATTTGTAAATGACAATTTCAAGCTTGGTGTACTTGGTGTTTCGGAAGCTCATTAAAGCCACTGAGTCGTTGTGAAATATTGGTTTAGGACAGGTAATCTCCCCTGCGCAGGTTTGATTTCAGTTGAGCTGCTCAAGGGGAGGTGCTGAGCCAAACAGAGTCATTTTTTATGATTGGGACCAGGGGAACATAATCGGGAAGATGTGTCCATTTCTGGCCCACGCTCAAGTTCCTGACTCGGCAGTAAAGATTTGCCAAAGGTCAAGTGTCAGCATTGGCTCAGTGGGCAGCACTCTCGGCTCTTGAGTCAAAAGGTCGTGGGTCCAAGTCCCACTCCAGAGACACCAGGCTGACATGTCAGTGCCGCACTGTCGGAGGTGCAGTCTTTCGGATGAGACATTAAACCGAGGTCCCGTCTGCCCTCTCAGGTGGACATAAAAGATCCCATGGCACTATTTCGAAGAACAGCGGGGGAATTTTCCCCACTAGTTAGCGATGTTTGTTGGTTGAGGTGTAAAGAAATACCAGGTTATCTGGTGATTCGGAGCCATTGAGGAGAAGTGAAACGTTGCTGTTTGCGGCACCTTGCTGTGTGCAAATTGGCTGTCGCATTTCCATACAACAGAACTACGCTTCAAAAAACGCACTTCATTGGCTGTAAAGCGCTTTGGGACGTCCTAATTCTTTCAGTTTTGTCTGGTTAATGTTTTTGAAGTAGATGCTAATTGTGAAACATGACAAACATTTCAATAGAAAAGGTCTTTAACTTTCTGACACAATAGTTGAACCGCAGGAGGGGGAAAGAGCATTGGGTTTTGCTACTCTGTAGTGATTTGTAAATGACAATTTCAAGCTTGGTGTACTTGGTGTTTCGGAAGCTGGTTGAAGCACAAAAAAACGAGCCGAGCAAAAAAAACCCAGCAGAATTGAAGGGGGTCTACGTAATGAACAGCAACATTTTGAGGGCTGTAAGATTAGTGAGATGCAGTAGTACTGTTGTGTATGTATAACATAAGTATATACCCTGTTCACTCAATGTACAGTTACATAAGACCACTGGATGTATCTTCACACTGTATACACTATGCCTGTACCACCAGAGAGTGCAACTGGTGGAGACCAAGGGGTCACCTGTACACTGCAGGTAACCAGGTATAAAAGGGAGCTCACCATACTGTACCCTCACTCAGGAGCTGCAATAAATGGACTGAGATCACAACGGTTCAAGTACAATACATTACCTCGTGGAGTCATTACTAGAGTGCTTGCAGACACAACAAGTACCATCAGTAAGATGACCTTGGAGACAATACCACAAAGTAAAAGTTCTATTTTAACACCACAGCTAAGTAATTCAGATATATTGGGGCAGATCTTGCAGTCGGGGACGTGCCTACGGAGTATGCTGCCAGCATCCGATTAGAATACAAACTTGCCTAATGGGGACCCTCTTTCGCGAACTTGCTGTTTGACACTGCGTACTGGAGGGCAGCGTAACAGCCCATGGATCCACGGGGGACTCGGCCTGTGCGGAAGCCTACCTGAGATCACGTGGGCCTGGTGCTCCAATCATCAGAGATTGCCATCCCCATTCATAACTCGCCTTCCTCAATTAAACATGCGTTCATTTAAACCCTCATTACTAGAGCCTTCTGGGATTTAAATGTGCATTAACATCTATACACGACATTCTTGTAACATACGCACTTTGTGTATGTTTAATTAACGAAGCTGAGTTATGAATGGGGATGGCGATTCTTGGATCAATTCAAACGGTACACTTGAATTGCAGAAAATTAAACAGTCCGACTGCTGAGAATATAGTTACGTATGGCCCTGACCCCCTCTTATTTAATAATGGTCCCTTTGCATTAGCCACAGTTACCAAATCCTGGATATTTTATAGAATGCAATGGGAGAAAAATTACAACAGTACTATTTCCCTCCTAGATAATCAAACAATCCGAGATTAAAATTATGTTTAAACATGCCAGATAATGCTTTGGCTGTTTTGAGGTACAGGTTGAACCTCCTTTATCCAGAACTCCATTATCTGGAACCACCCCTCGTCCAGAACCATTCCCGGCCACTGGGTGGCGCATGCACAGAACTCTGACATGAACAAGTTGAAGTCCTTCCTCGCTGCTGACTCCGCAATCGCTGGCCTGGCCCCGCGATCCACCGTCTCCCCCATGATCTCTCTGCCACACTCCCAGCCCCATGCCCGCCAGCCCCGATATCCCCTTGCTCTGTACCTGTCCCATCCAATTTAACTTGACCATCCCTCGTCCAGAAAAATCCCTTATCCGGAACAGGCCAGATCCCGAGGGTTCCAGATAAGGGAGATTCAACCTGTTCCCTCTTACGCTGATGCAAACAAGCCCTGCACCTTTTGGCATCAGCTGTAAAATTTTCATACGTAATTGCTGGGCAGTTGGGCAATTAGACCAACTCTGTCAGCAATGAGGATTTCCCTGCAGGTCATCTATCAAGTCGCGTAGCTTGACCGATCATGTGCACATGAGAGTACACCGTCATACCCACCACAAATTGTGGCCCATTATCTTCGTCAGCAGTTCATCATATCATAGAAAGTTACAGCACGGTAGGAGGCCATTCAGCTCGTCATGTCCGTGCTATCAAAGAGCTATCCAGCCTAACCCCACTTTCCAGCTCTTGGTCCGTAGCCCTGTAGGTTTTGGCACTTTAAGTGCATATCCAAGTACTTTAAAAATGTGCTGATGGTTTCTGCCTCAACTGCCCTTTCAGGCAGTGAGTTCTAGACCCTCATCACCCTCTGGGTAAAAACATTTCCCCTCAAATCCCCTCTAAACCTCCTACCAATTATTTAAAATCTATGCCCCCTGGTTGTTGACCCTTCTGCTAAGCGAAACAGATCCTTCCTATGCACTCTATCTGGGCCCCTCATAATTTTATACACCTCAATAAGGTCTCCCCTCAGCCTCCTCTGTTACAAAGCCTCTCCAATCTTTCCTCATAGCTAAAATTCTCCAGTCCAGACAACATCCTTGTAAATCTCCTCTGTACCCTCTCCAGTGCAATCACATCTTTCCTGTAATGTGGTGACCAGAACTGCACGCAATACTCCAGCTGTAGCCTAACTAGTATTTTATGTAGTTCAAGCAGAACCTCCCTGCTCTTGCATTCTGTGCTAGATTAATATCTGGAATATTAATACTTTTGAATCTCAGTTATAACTATTCTTGATGTAGTTAGTTTTTAAAAAGTTTACCACTTATAACAGGATTTTGGGGGAAAAAATAATTCTGATATTAACACACCATTTTTTGAGAGTATTTTACCTTCCAGAGATCAGTGGCAGATGAGACAAAAGGTCAGCCAGGTTCATGAGTTTCCATTGAAGTTGAATCTGAAAGTGTAGCACGCAGGCAGTCAGCCGTCGATTAATTCTGAAATTGGGGCCCAGGGGAGGCATGAGTTCGGGCCCAGGGGCAGCACGGGCCAGCCCACACTGTGATATGTGCGCGCACTAGGTCCGTGCAGCAGAGCAGGCCTCCAGTTGTCTTGGGTAATCCTTGCCACTGGATCAAGACCTATCTCTGTCAAGCCCGTGTGGTGGCTGGTGTGCAACGGTCACCACACGTTAAACAAATCCACGCACAGGCAGGATGTAGTTCGGGTCCTTCATTGAAACAATTTTGAACTCATCCTTTTTGGCGTGGAAGCAAGTCATCCTCGTTTCGAGGGGCTGCCTATGATGATGAGTTCTGAAATAAGCTCTCTTCCTGCTTTGTGAATTGCTTCCAATAATATAAAAGGCTAACATAGAAATACATTTTCAAAATTAAGTCCGCAAAAGAGAAGGGTACGTTGTACAGTAATACATCCGATTGTCAAGCTCGCAGCCAACATTTGCTGTTCGATAATATTGAATGTGATGTTTGATTGCAGGGGGAGTTTGAAGTGTAAACCTTTGTGTACTGCGCCTATCCTAGCTTACTGCAATAGGATAGGAATAGTGGCATTTGTTAGTGGACCAGATCATTTCGGAAAATAACAGCATGTTTGGGGGTTAAGAGATGCGCCATGAGATGCAAATCACCAGAACTCGCTGGTCATTTTACTTCTCTCTGCTATTTGTCTTGCGCAAACGACATCTCGCCCATCACCTCCCTGTTACTTTTAAGAACTTGCTGGATTTGCACATTAATTGCCCATTAAACTCGCCGCACAAAGTGGGGGCTTATCACCAAGTACCATTTTAATGGCATGATAATTGCTAATACAACACCAATCAATCTCTCCGACCCAGAAAGGGAACAATTTAAACTGTGGCGTCTCATTCCTGCAGTTAGTAAATAGGCTTTTTAAATAAGTCAGATTTTAATTTCTTTTTCTGCCTTTTTTTTCTCTCTTTCTTAATCAAATCTTTCTTTCCGTCTCTCTTTCTGTACCTGATTCAACCTCCGTCCTTCCTCTGTTTCCTTCTCAATCCTTAAATCTCATTGGTTAAGGAGATACACTGTTAGTCCCATCGTTCACTGAGGACCCAGTAAGCTACGACGCAAAACATTCCCAAAGCGAAGGGTGCAGGAAAAACTCTTAACGGCGCACGTCCCAGTGAGATTTGGCCCAGTGTAGCAGGAAGCTGTAGCCTAACCCTAAACCGAACCCTAAATGCTGTCGGGCTTTTGAAAAGCACCAATGAGGATGCACTATTGAACAACCAGGTCATGGCAGATATCCTGAACAGTTTCTTTGACCTGGAGTTCATGGTAAAAGCTGTTGACTCTTTCCCAGAAGTGAGGAAGACATTTTAAGAACGGTAGTAATTACTGATAGCAACATAATTGCCACAGCAAAACCCTTCAGACCCCAGGACTAGATGGCCCGCACACAGGGGTACATGAGGAAATGACTGATGAAATTGGTCATTTTCTGGAAGGGATTTTTAAGGAGTCGGTGGAATTGGGATTAGTGCCAAAGGATTGGGGAGAAGGCAACATAATTATAGAATCATAATAAGAATATAAGAACATAAGAAATAGGAGCAGGAGAAGGCCATATGGCCCCTCGAGCCTGCTCCGCCATTTAATACGATCATGGCTGATCCGATCATGGACTCAGCTCCACTTCCCTGCCCGCTCCCCATAACCCCTTACTCCCTTAATTTCTGTCTTAAATTTATTCAATGTCCCAGCTTCCACAGCTCTCTCAGGCAGCGAATTCCACAGATTTATAACCCTCAAAGAAGAAATTTCTCCTCAGCTCAGTTTTCAATGGGTGGCCCCTTATTCTAAGATTTTGCCCTCTAGTTCTAGTCTCGCCCATCAGTGGAAACATCCTCTCTGCATCCACCTTGTCAAGCCCCCTCATAATCTTATGCATTTCGATAAGATCACCTCTCATTCTTCTGAATTCTAATGAGTAGAGGCCCAACCTCCTCAACCTTTCCTCATAAGTCAACCCCCTCATCCCCGGAATCAACCTAGTGAACCTTCTCTGAACTGTCTCCAAAACAAGTATATCCTTTCGTAAATATGTAATGATACAACACAGAAGGAACTCATTTGGTCCATCCTGCCTGTCTTTGATAGTCCCACCCCTCTACCCTTTCCCCATAGCCTTGTAAATTTTTTCCCTTTAAGTATTTAGTCAATTCCCTTTGGAAAATTATTAATGAATCTGCCTCCACTATCATTCCCAACAGTGCATTCCAGATGATCATAATTAGATGCGGAAAAAAATTCTCCTCCTCTTGCCTGTGGTTCTTTTGCCAATTACCTTAAATCTGTGCCCTTTGATTACCAACTCTTCTGCCACTGGAAACAGTTTCTCCTTATTTATTGAAACACCACATAATTTTGAACCTCCCCTTGACCTGCTCTGCTCCACGAAGAACACCACCAGTTTCTCCAGTCTCTCCACCTAACAGAAGTTTCTCATCCCTAGTACCATTCTACTCATTCTCTTTCTTTGTAAAGTGTTAAATGATTCATGCTATCTGCTGCAGGTAAAGTCTTAGAAGATATCCTGGAGAAAGGTATTGTAAAAAGTTTTGAGAAGTCATCCAGGCAGTTCAGCATGGCTTCCTTGGAAAAGCTAATGCCCGACAACCCTGTTACACTTCTTTGGAAAAGGTGCCTGAGCTGGTGCACAAGGGGAGCTCTGCGACTTCCGGTTAAGCAACGCCTCGATTTCAAAATTCTCATCCTTATTTACAAATCTCTCCATGGCCTCGCCCCTCTCTATCTCTGTAATCTCCTCTAGCCTCACAACCTCCCCGAGATGTCTGCGCTCCTCTAATTCTGTCCTCTTGAGCATCCCTGATTATAATCGCTCAACCATTGGTGGCCGTGCCTTCTGTTGTCAAGGGCCCAATCTCCGGAACTCCCTGTCTAAACCTCTCCGCCTCTCTATCTCTCTCTCCTCCTTCAAGACGCTCCCTAAAACCTACCTCTTGGACCAAGCTTTTGGTCACCTGCGCGATTTCTACTTATGCGGCTCGGTGCCAAACTGTTTTACATCATAGTGCTCCTGTGAAGCACCTTGGGACGTTTCACTATGTTAAAGACACTCTAAATACAAGAAGTTGTTGCGAATATTTTTAAAAAATCTAGATGATGGCAAGGCTTTTAATTTAGTACCATACAGGAGGTTGGCTCACAAGGTGGGAAAGTATGGAATAGGTGAGCAGTTATAGAAGTCTATTGGCAACTGGAATCCTGGCGATGTGCTGGGAAGTGACTCGTGAGTAGTGCCCCAGCTTCGGTACCTTAGTAATATGTCCTTACTATACAGTATAAATGCACACGAGGCCCATACCAGAGAGAAGGTCACTCTGTGACCAGTCCTTTTATTAGCCAGCACTCAAGTGTTGCAGGTGGTTGGAGCTTCCCCTTTTATACCTGCAAGTCCAGGTTAGGAGTGTCTCCCACAAGTTCACCAGTGGTCAGTGTTCTCACGGTATACAACTTAGGTCAGTTTATACATGGATTACAATGACAGTTGAATACATGACATCACCTCCCCCCCAAGGTCTTATTGGGATCACAGGTTAAGACTCTCTCGTGGTTTACGTTCCCTTGTAGAGCGCCTGAGTTGGGGCTCCGGTTGTTGGGCACTGGCCTGAGTATCTGCTGTTTGCGGTGCCTCAGGCCTGTCCGGACTGCCTACAGTGACTGGGCTCTCCTCCACTTGGTTCCGGTGTTCGGTCACCTGTGGTGGAGTGAACTCTATATCGTGTTCTTCCTCTGCTTCTTCTATGGGGTTGCTGAACCTCTTTTTTGTTTGATCCACGTGTTTGAGGCAGATTTGTCCATTGGTAAGTTTAACTACCAGAATCCTATTCCCCTCTTTGGCAATCACAGTGCCTGCAAGCCATTTGGGCCCTGCAGCGTAGTTGAGGACAAAGACAGGGTCATTGACAGCAATACATCGCGCCCTCGCACTCCCGTCATGGTAGTCACATTGTGACCAGCGCCTGCTCTCAACAATTTCTTTCATGGTGGGGTGTATAAGGGATAACCTGGTTTTGAGTGTCACTTTCATTAGCAGCTCTGCGGGTGGTACCCCTGTGAGCGAGTGTGGTCGGGATCTATTGGCCAACAGGAGGCGTGATAAGCGGCTTTATAGGGAACCCCTTGGATTCTGAGCAGCCCCTGTTTGATTATCTGCACTGCTCGTTCTGCCTGGCCGTTTGAGGCCGGCTTGAACGGTGCCGTTCTGACATGGTTGATACCAGTTCCTGCCATGAAGTCCTGGAATTCAATGCTTGTAAAGCAGGGACCATTGTCGCTGACCAAGACGTCAGTAGACCAAGCCCGTAGACTTTCTACCATGGCAGAGGATGTGCTTGAATTGAGAATGTCACATTCGATCCATTTGGAGTAGGCTTCTACTACAACCAAAAACATTTTTTCCATAAAAGGACCTGCGCAGTCCACATGGATGCGTGACCATGGTTTGGCGGGCCAGGACCAGGGGCTAAGGGGGGCTTCCCTGGCACATTGTCCAGCTGAGCACACGTGTTGCACCTGTGAACACAAAGTTCCAGGTCTGCATCTATCCCTGGCCACCAAACGTGTGACCTGTCAATTACCTTCATCATGACAATGCCCGGGTGCTCATTGTGGAGTTCTCGGGTGACCTCCTCTCTGCCCATCTGGAGCATGACTACTCGGTTTCCCCATAGTAGGCAATCGGCCTGAATCGAGAGTTCATCCTTGCGCCTGTGAAATGGTTTAAATTCCTCAGGGCATGCCCCGTATGTGGCTGCCCAGTTCCCATTCAGGACATATTTCTTGACTAAAGACAGTAGCGGGTCTCTATTTGTCCAGACTTTGATCTGATGGGCTGTCACGGGTGAGCCTTTGTTTTTGAAAGCTTCAACAGCCATGAACATCTCAGCAGCATGCTCGGTTGCCCCCTCAGTGGTGGCTAGTGGGAGCCTGCTGAGTGCATCGGCGCAGTTTTCAGTGCCCGGTCTGTGCCAAATCGTATAGTCATAGGCGGCTAACGTAAGTGCCCACCTCTGTATGCGGGCCGACGCGTTTACATTTATGGCCTTATTGTCGGCCAAAAGGGACGTTAGAGGTTTGTGATCTGTCTCCAGCTCCAATTTCCTGCCAAACAAGTACCGGTGCATTTTTTTAACTACACATGTAAGCACTTTCTTTTCTACCATCCCATAGCCCCTTTCTGCCTGGGACAGACTTCTGGAGGCATAAGCTACCGGCCGTAACTGACCCTTGGCATTAACATGCTGCAACACATGCAACACACACCCAACCCCATAGGACGACGCATCGCACGTTAAAACAAGTTTCTTACATGGGTCATATAGCGATAACAGATTGTTAGAGCATAACAAATTCTGTCAAAAGCCCTTTCCTGGCTGTCCCCCCAGACCCATTCGCGATCTTTGCGTAGGAGCACATGTAGCAGCTCTAACAGCGTGCTCAATTTGGGAAGAAAGTTACCAAAATAGTTGAGGAGCCACAGGAACGAACGCAGCTCCGTCGTGTTACGGGGCCTGGGTGCTCTCTGGATCGCTTCCATTTTAGACGCAGTAGGTCTGATCCCGTCTGCTGCTACCCTCATCCCCAGGAATTCTACCTATGGAGCTAGGAAGAATAACTTTGCCTTCTTCAGTCGCAGACCTACCTGGTCCAGTCTGCGTAGCACCACCTCCAGGTTGTGGAGGTGTTCTTCAGTATCGTAACCCGTGATGGGGATGTCATTTTGAAAAACCACTGTCCTTGGAATCGACTTGAGGAGACTTGCCATGTTTCGTTGAAAGATCGTGGCGGCCGAGCGAATCCCGAACGGACATCTGTAGTACTCGAATAACCCCTTTGTGTTGTGATGGTGGTCAGCTTCTTCGACTCACTCACCAGCTCCTGGGTCATGTAAGCTGAGGTCAGGTCCAATTTTGAAAAAAGTTTGCCACCGGACAGCGTCGCAAAGAGGTCCTCCGCTCTCAGTAGCGGGTACTGGTCTTGGAGTGACACCAGATTGATGGTGGCCTTATAATCATCACATATCCTGACCGACCCATCCCCCTTGAGCACCGGCACAATCGGGCTCGCCCAGTCACTGAATTCGACTGGCGAGATGATGCCTTCCCTCAGCGGCGGTCCAATTCGCCTTCTATCTTTTCCCACATCATGTACGGCACCGCTCTGGCCTTGTGCTGTACTGGCCTGGCGTCTGGGTTTATGTGAATCATTACCTTGGTCCCCATGAAAGTGCCAATGCCGGGCTGAAATAGTGAGTCAAATTTGTCTAGGACCTGTGAGCATGATATTAGCTCCACAGAAGAAATGACATTGACATCGCCCCATTTCCAGTTCATGACAGCAAGCCAACTTCTCCCCAGCGGTGCGGGACCGTCCCCCGGGACAATCCAGAGTGGCAACCTGTTCTCCGAACCTTTATGGGTCACGACTACCGTGGCGCTGCCTAGCACCGGAATGATCTCCTTTGTATATGTCCGTAGCTGTGCGTCAATCGTCAATAATGTTGACCTCCTGGCCTTTGGACGCCCACAGCTTGTCGAACTGTTTGATACTCATCAGGGACTGGCTGGCTCCTGTGTCTAGCTCCATTGATACTGGGATGCCATTGAGGAGCACTTTCATCATTATCGGTGGCGTCCTGGTGTATGAACTGTATATGTGCTCCACATGAACTCGCTGAATTTCAGCTTCCAGCGATTTCACCCAGTGTTCATTTGGCCTTGTAGGGTTTACATCGGGCCCGTCCTCCTCGTACATCAACTTGGCTGCAGGCTTCCTGCACATACTCGCCAAGTGACCGCTGATGTTGCAATTTCTGTAGGTATATTGCTGATACCTGCAAGCTCTGGCTGTGTGTTTGCCTCCACACCTCCAACATGAACCGTTTTTGGAAACAAAAGGTCCATTACCAGTCGATCGTCTCTGACTATCTCTGTAACTGTCCTTAAATGCACCATTGACAGGTGTTGATGGCCCCATTACTGTCCCTTGCGATGGCATAAATCTCCGTTCAGCTAGCCATTGTCTCTGTTGAATTCCCCCTTTGGGTTCGACTGCATGCTCGGGCATGTCCGATTGCCCCTGTCTGCCTGGAGAACTGTGCGCTGCATTAGCAATGTTGACTCCCTGTCCATTTGCTGCATTTAAACCAAGATTTTTGTCAAACATCATTCTGGTCTCTTCCTCCCCTGAGATAAATGTCTGGGCTATCAGAGCCACCGCTTCCAAGGTCAAGTCTTGGTCTCAATCAGTTTCCTGAAAACCCCAGCGTGCCCGATGCCCTCAATAAAAAAAGTTTCTCAACATCTTCTCTCTGCGTGCATCTGGGAACTTACATAGGCTCACCAGTCACCGGAGGTCTGCCATGAAGTCTGGAACGCTTTGCCCTTCTCGCCGCCGGTGCGTGTAAAATCGGTGTCTCGCCATGTGCATGCTGCTCGCCGGTTTAAAGTGTTCCCCGATCAACTTACTGAGTTCTTCAAAAGTCTTGTCTGCCGGCTTCTCTGGCGCTAGAAGGTCCTTCATCAGGGAGTACGTCCTGGATCCACAAACCGTCAGGAGATGAGCCCTGCGTTTGTCGGCCGAATCCTGTCCCAGCCATTCCTTAGTGATGAAACTTTGCTGTAGTCTCTCAATAAAATTGTCCCAATCATCACCAACACAGTACCTCTCATCTGTGCTGCTAGTGGCCATGCTCGTGTGGTTTAAATCCCAGTTTCTGGTCACCAATAATATGTCCTTACTATACAGTATAAATGCACACGAGGCCCATACTTGAGAGAAGGTCTCTCTGTGACCAGTCCTTTTATTTGCCAGCACTCAAGTGTTGACGGTGGGTGGAGCTTCCCCTTTTATACCAGAAAGTCCAGGTTAGCAGTGTCTCCCACAAGTTCACCACCTAGTGGTCAGTGTTCTCACGGTGTACAACTTAGGTCAGTTTATACGTGGATTACAATGACAGTAGAATACATGACACTTGGTATATCAGTGATTTGGAAGTGGGGATAGAGCCCAAACTGATGCTGCCAAGGAGGTTGCCAAAATCCAAGAATAGGCTGATCAATTGCAAAGAGATGTAGTTAGATTGGAAAGTCGGGCTGTGAAATAGTAAATGAAATTCTTTGTTAAGTGCAATGTATTGAGACTGGAGAAGTACAATAAATATTGGAACTATAAACTAAATGGGTACTAGTCTACAGGTGGTGGATGGAATGCTTGATTGGTACCCCATCCACCACCTTCAACATTCACTCCCTCCACCACCGGCACACCGTGGCTGCAGTGTGTACCATCTCCAAGATGCACTGCAGCAACTCGCCATGGCTTCTTCGAAGGCACCTCTAAACTCGCAACCTCAGCCACCTAGAAGGACAAGGACAGCAGGCGCATGGGAACACCCCCACCTCCACGTTCCCCTCCAAGTCACACACCATCCGGACTTGGAAATATATCGCCATTCCTAAATCGTCGCTGGGTCAAAATCCTGGAACTCCCTCCCAAACAGCAATGTGGGAGCACCTTCACCTCAAGAAGGCGGCTCACCACCACCTTCTCCAGGGCAATTAGGGATGGGCAATAAATGCCGGCCTTGCCAGCGACGCCACATCCCACAAATAAATAAAAAGGATGCAACACAGGTAAAGGATTTGGGGGTTTTAATGGACAGTTCGTTGAAAACATTTGCAGTGCATGACAGCAGTAAATAAGGCAAATGGGCATCTCACTTTATTATTTTCATCTGGTGGGAGAATCTCTCCTTGGAACCTAATTTTCTTGAAATATCGAATTCTTTTTTAGAATTTCAGTGAGGCTGACACAAGTGAGAAATTGCCCCTCGCTACGCGGATGTTCAGCCGCGACACCGCCCCTCCCCTTCCAATGAACGGGAAGGCTGCTACGCGCTCTGCACGGCCCTTTGGTGGCTGCTCGGTCCACGCTAGGGCCACATTGTCGGGCCGACAAATAAACACGGTGGCCCAGACTGCTAAAGACCTCCCCGGCAGCGGATGTCCGCCCGCTCCAGCCTCGTGGTCCGCGGAATCTTCTCCCTCCGGGCGGAAAGTGGTCAGCGCAAGGCGGTGAGGAATCAGCGCCACGATGATGACATCATCGCTGGTTGCGCGCTGACCCGGGGCGCTAATGGCGGGGCGCGGCGTTACCGGGACAGCGCTCTCCCCAAACCATCGGGGCAATATCCTGCGAGGCGCTAGCACTGCCCTTTCTCCCTGGGCGAAAATACCATTGCGCCTCATTACCGCCCCCTGGAGGCGCTAACTGAGCTATAAACAGGGCCAATTTCGCCCTCATAATTATGGTGCCATATTTGTGTGGGTCTTTTATTTCTTTCTATTTTTCTGTTAGTCTCTCGTACCCGTGACTTTCAGCGACCGCATTAACCATGCCAAATGCCAGCCATCTGTAAGACATCGGATTGGGATTTGCAAAAGCAAAGCTGTTGCAAGTTGGCTGGCATGCAGGCAGTTTGCTCAGCTGGCTGCGTGTTGTGTAAAATTAGTTTACACTGTCGAAGAATAACATACAAATTGTTCAATCTGGTAACACGATTTATGTATCCGTTGGGTTACTGATCTTTCACAGTCCCTTTTGCAAGCAGAACTTGCTCTTTTCCATAGCATGCTGTGGCCCCACGTAAGAGCTTTTCTATTTCCTCGTGATGAGGGTCGAGAGAGTGGTGTGGAATTTCCACTGAGTTCTCCTAATCTGCCGGAGGATTGGTGGATACCGAGTACAAGTGGCATGAATCATAGAATAGTACACCACAATGGGGGATCGGCAATGTTTCTGGCATCTGACAACATATTCTTAAAAAAAAAATTCATTGTTCTTGAAAACACTTTGGGCCTGAATTTTTTGCAAACTCGTGTCATGGTCATGACATGTTAACATCATGTACCACTGTTAATACGTAGAAGTGCCAGGAAATAACAGTGAGGTGAATTCTGCCATGGTTGTGTTGTGGCACTAGACATGACCTATCGCAGTCAAGAAGTTTTGTTTGACAATTTTGATTAACTTTTTAAAGTTGATTTCGCAGCTTACTGACCTCCTGGTGCTGCACCTCAATCTGTCTTGTGGTATTTGTTCTTGGTTCGTTATAGTGCTGTGCGCTTGGTCTGTAGGGTAAGCCATTGGCTGTGCCTTTCACGGGGTTTCTCATTGACCCTTGACCTCGCCACGCCGTAGGTGCATCGACGTTCCAGCAAATAGTGGTGTAAATAAATACAGGTTGAACCTCCCTTATCCAGAACTCCCTTATCCGGAACCACTCCTTGTGCGAAACCATTCCTGGCCACAAGGTGGCACATGTGCAGAACTCCGACATGAACAAATTGCAGTCCTTCCTCGCTGCCGACCCCCACAATCGCTGGCCTGACCCCGCGATCTACCAACTCCCCCCATGGTTTCTCTGCCGCACTCCGAGCCCCAAGCCAGCCAGCCCCATTATCCCTTTGCTCAGCAGCTGTGCAATCCAATTTAACGTGACCACCCCTCGTCCGGAAAAATCCCTTATCCGTGACAGGCCAGGTCCCGAGGGTTTCGGATAAGAGAGATTCAACTTGTACCAATATGAACGGGGAACAAAAATGTCCAAAAATAACGACCAGTGTCTGCACACTCAGGCCCAATGAGTCACCTCTGACGTGATGAAGAACCACAGCAATGTCTACCCTTTATGGGTGTTTGTAATCAAATCAAATCTATTCGCGTGTCTCTGCCAATCGAGAGAGAAAGTCGCTTCAACAATGTGCTCCACCGGTGTTCCTACTTTCTTGCAACACAGCGCTTGGGGCTCTTCTTCACGAGAAGTGCGTGTCGGGTCCGGATGACATTATCACGACCCGACTGCAATTTTAACTCTGGCCTGAGTGGGGAAGATGCCCTTATTGTCTCACCAGGTGGTGTGGTAAGTTTTTTTCACCGCCACAAATCAGGAGCCTAATTTATCGGCCGGAAGATGTCGAAAAAGGGCAAGTGTTTCTTTCCTTTGTGTGTCAGCCCGTGCGTCAGTGGGCAGCACAGTTGCCACTGAATCAGGAGGTTGTGGGTTCAAGTCCCACTCCAGGGACTTGAGCACATAAATCTAGGCTGACACTCCCGGTGCAGTGCTGGGGGAATGCTGCACAGTTGGAGGTGCCGTCTTTCAGATGAGGCGTTAAACCGAGGCCCCATCTGCTCTCTCAGGTGGACGTAAAAAGATTCCATGGCACTATTTCAAAGAAGAGCAGGGGAGTTATCCTTTGTGTCCTGGTCACCATTTATCTTTCAACCAACACCACTAATATAAATGATCTGGTCAGTATCACAGTGCTGCTTGTGGGAGCTTGCTGTGCGCAAATTGGCTGCCACCTTTCCCACATTACAACAGTGACCATACTTTAAAAGTACTTAATTAACTGTAAAACACTTTGGGAACTTCTGGTGGTCAAGAAAGGCTCTCTATAAATCCAAGTGTTTCTTTCCTTTGCTGGGCCAGGAGGAGCAGGTGAGACACCGTGGATCTTGACCCCGCCACCTACCTTGTGCAGATCAGGCAAATTTCAAGGCGGGACTTGCCATCGCGGTTTCTTACCAGAAACCCAGGCCAGGGAGCCAAGAGGTGGGTACATAAGAAGATAACACAAAAATTGGAGCAGGAGTGGGCCATTCGGCCCCTCGAGCCTGTTCCGCCATTCATTAAGATCATGGCGGATCTTTGACCCCGACTCCATTTGCCTGCACTCTCCCCATAATTCCTTGATTCCCTTAATATCCAAAAATCTATCGATTGGTTGGTGTTGGGGAGGCGAAAGGGGATGCAGCAGTCTCCTGATGGAGCATGCTTGACGGCCTGTTGCCAACCCTCCAGGATTTTCCTGGAGTCTCCAGGAATGGAAGATTAATCTGCTGCGAGCAACACCCGGGAGAGAAATCATGAAGGCATTTTTTTTTTCTTATACTTTCAACATTTTTGTTTGTTAGTTGTAGAAGTATTGGTAATGGCGGGTGGGAGGGAAGGCTGTTTGATCGTGGAGGGCTGTTAGAGGAGGGAGGCCATGTGCTAAAACCTCCGTGTGTACATCCAACCAGAGTTGGCAATCCTATGTTGAGGTATAGTGGAACAATTCTGCTCTACAATAGAAAATTGATTGAGATCCTTGCAATTTGTCACTCGAATAATCGGAGTGCAGGAAACCGTTAATTTATCTCTTTAACTTATCCAGTGTGGTATTAGGATTAGGTCTGTGCTTGTAGGTGACGCATTTGAAAATCCCGGGTTATGTTTTTTCCTAAAATTTAAATGGTTATTTATTAGACTAGCGATCGATTCAGCTCCGATCATCCAGTTTAACGTCTCTCTCAACAACCACAATATCTTGCATTTATGTAACGCTTTTAATGTAGTAAAACGTCCCAAGGCGCTTAACAGGAGCGTTATAAGACAAAATTTGACACCGAGCCACATAAGAAGAAATTTTCCAGCAGTCTCTCTTCTCCCCTTTTTCTCTCTCTCTGCTCGTTAATCAATGTGTAAATTTTGTTTAACAAACTGCAATTACCAGTGATTAGCATGTGATTGGGCCTCTCTTTTTTTTTTTTACTTGAGTCTCTGCCATCTGAAAATGAACGGCTGAAATAAAAATTAAATTTTAAGAAGTATTAATCGATCCCACGAAACCGGCGATAAACAGCTTTTACAACTCTTGGCTGTCGGCTTCCCCAGAGGTGAATGGATTCCTCATTTACATGCGCCGTCAATTGCTGCAGAATGGGACCCGAGTTGGGTTGCAGCCCTGGGGAAACATTCCCGTCCATCAGCCATGGGCTGCGGACTCTCTCAGACAGGTGCTGAAGTCTCGGAACAGCGACTATTCTGACATGTCACTCGAACCCCCCCCCCGAGAGGGTGATCCAGTTCAATTCAATGCATTTTTATTAAGTGTTGACAAAGTCGCTTAACCCTCTGGTGCCTACAGCAACAGGTCGATAAAAGTGGTTTAATTCGTCGTTCGGATAAACTGACTCTTAGGGGCTTGAGCACACAAATCTAGGCTGACACTCCCAGTGCAGTGCTGAGGGAGCGCTGCACTGTCGGAGGTGCCGTCTTTTGGATGAGACATCAAACCGAAGCCCCTTCTGCTCTCTCAGGTGGATGTAAAAGATCCCTTGGCACTATTTTAAAGAAGAGCAGTGGAGTTTTCCCCGGTGTCCTGGCCAATATTTATCCCTCAACCAACATGACTTTAGAGAAAAAAAAATTATCTGGTCATTATTACATTGTTGTTTGTGGGAGCTTGCTGTGTGCAAATTATCTGGCACATTTTCCTACATTATAGCAGTGACTACCAAAAGTACTTCATTTTATAGCCAATTAGGTACTTTTGAAGTGTAGTCACTGCTATAATGTAGGAACAAGTGGCAGATCATTTGCTAAGGTTGAGAAAGGAGCTTTATAAATCCAAGTCTCCTGTTTTCTTTTTTTTGGCACTCATTGCGCAGTGAGTTTATATATTGCAATTCAAAAATATTTCAGGTTTTGACCATTTTTACGATGCATGTGGAAAGAATTTTGCTATTATATAGAAGGAAATATAATGAAATAGAAGAAATACTGTGTCTTTTAATTTTAAACAGGGAAATAAATCCTATCAACAGAAAGAACAACATTGTATTACATGCAGAAATCCCACGGGACCCTCTAAGAGAATTGTTCAGACTTTATATTTGGAATAAATCTTGCAATGTATAAATAGGAGCAGGACTAGGCCACACGGCCCCTCGAGCCTGCTCCGCCATTCAATAAGATCATGACTGATCTGATCATGGACTCAGCTCCACTTCCCCGTCCGCTCCCCATATCCCCTTATTGCTCAAGAAATGTCTCTTTCTGCCTTAAATTTATTCAATGTCCCAGCTTCCACAGCTCTCTGAGGCAGCAAATTCCATAGACTTACAATCCTCTGAGAGAAGAAATTCCTCCTCATCTCTGTTTTAAATGGGCGGCCCCTTATTCTAAGATCATGCCCTCTAGTTCTAGTGTCTCCCATCAGTGGAAACATCCTCTCTGCATCCACCTTGTCAAGCCCCTTCATAATCTTATACGTTTCGATAAGATCACCTCTCATTCTTCTGAACTCCAGTGAGTAGAGGCCTAACCTACTCAACCTTTCCTCATAAGTCAACCCCCTCATCCCTGGAATCAATCTAGTGAACCTTCTCTGAACTGCCTCCAAAGCAAGTATATCCTTTCGTAAATATGGAAACCAAAACTGCACGCAGTATTTCAGATGTGGCCTCACCAATACCTTGTATAGCTGTAGCAAGACATCCCTGCTTTTATACTCCATCCCCTTTGCAATAAAGGCCAAGATACCATTGGCCTTCTTGATCACTTGCTATACCTGCACACTATCCTTTTGTGTTTCATGCACAAATACCTCCAGGTTCCGCTGTACTACAGCACTTTGCAATCTTTCTCCATTTAAATAATAACTTACTCTTTGATTCTGCCAAAGTGCATCACCTCACACTTATTATACTCCACCTGCCAAATTTTTGTCTACTCAATTAGCCTGTCTATGTCCTCACACATTGCTTTTCATTCCATCTTTGTATCGTCAGCAAACTTGGCTACGTTACACTCAGTCACTTCTTCCAAGTCATTAATATAGATTGTAAATAGTTGGGGTCCCAGCACTGATCCCTGCGGCACCCCACTTGTTATTGGTTGCCAACCAGAGAATGAACCATTTATCCTGACTCTCTGTTCTGTTAGTTAGCCAATCCTCTATCCATGCTAACATATTACCCCCAACCCCGTCAATTTTTATCTTGTGCAGTAACCTCTTATGTGGCACCTTGTCAAATGCCTTCTGGAAGTCTAAATATACCACATCCACTGGGTCCCCTTTAACCACCCTGTTCGTTACATCCTCAAAGAACTCCAGCAAATTTGTCACACATGACTTCCCCTTCATAAATCCAAGCTGACTCTGCCTGACCGAATTTTGCTTTTCCAAATGTCCTGCTACGGCTTCTTTAAAAATGGACTCCAACATTTTTCCCAACCACAGATGTTAGGCTAACTGGTCTATAGTTCCCTGCTTTTTGTCTGCCTCCTTTTTTAAATAGGGGCGTTACATTTGCAGTTTTCCATGTGTGAGGTCAGCTGTACCATTGCACCCTTATTTCCCTTTGGATTTTGTTATCTCCCTCAAACACTTAGATGGCAATTTTATATTTAAATAACTTTGGGCTAAATATAATCCACCATGCACATCAATACTGCCTTTTTAAAAAGGTTACACAGCATGATAATTGCAGCCAGCTTGATAGGGCCGTAAAGAGGTTTCTGCAGAGCCGATCCGACAAAAGATGAATACCAATTTCCAGTGAAATGGATGTGTGATCCACAGACAATAGTACTGCAGCATGTTGTTGAGCAAATGATGCATTTCGGAAAAAAGGACATCGCCCTTCTCTCCAATTACAGCAGCTGCCAGCTCGAGGTGCTCGACATCATGGCAGTAAGTCGCGGCTCATGAATCTTGTTAAAGGTGTATTTATTTACGCAGATTTTAGTTTTCCCTAAACCGAAGTGCAGCTGAAATGCCAGACCAGTCCAGGTGACCGCAAGGGCCAACTATAGCGAATTCAATCTTCACCGATATAGCGACATTGCAAACCGATTGATGAGTTGTAGATCAAAAAGTAAGTTGCACAAAAGTGTTAAAAGCATTGACCTTCAGATCTTGTAGTAAGTCTGACCGACCTTTTTGCAGATCTTTGTTGAGAAGAAAATGGAAGTAGCTTGTGTTGCCTGATCGCAAGTTTAGACAATGTGAACAATGGGTAAATGTGAAGTGAGTGTTACTGACAGGCAAAAAGGATTTCTACATATGGTTTATGTTACGTTTAGAGTAACTCCACAAGACTGTATATCTTAAGCTCAAACTGTTGTGTCCTTGGTCTCTTTACGGTAACTCCAGGCATGTAAGGCATGGTCGACTGCCTTTTATACCTGCTGGCCCAGGGTGTGCAGGTGACCCTTGGGTCTCCCACAGGTACGCCCCCTTGTGGAAGGTCTTACAAATTGGTAATGTTTACAGACATAACAGTTTAGATGGCTGCATTCTAGCAATATAGTATCCTCACGGATGACATCTGGACCTACAGCCATCACGTGTGGCCGGCCTGCTTATACTCACCATTGAGTGGTCTCATTTTCAAAATAAAAATAGCTGTGACCCACATCGGGATCAGAGTGGAGTTCAGCACTGTTTGTCAGCACTACGAAAAACTGAGGTCGTCCAAAATTCGGCTGCCCGTGTCCTAACTCGCACCAAGTCCCGCTCACCCATCACCACTGTGCTCGCTGACCTACATTGGCTCCTAGGTTAAACAACACCTCAATTTAATTCTTGTTTTTGAATCCCTCCATGGCTCTCGCCCCTCTCCATCTCTGCAATCGCCTCCAGCCCCACAAGCCCCCGAGATGTCTGCGCTCCTCTAATTCTGCACTCTTGAGTGTTGTGTATTTGTAAAGCATGCACTCCCATGTTCCGCCACCAGGGAGTGCATCCCCTGAAGTCCCAAGGGATCCCAGCATCCCTTGGGAGCACTGTATATAAGCTGGCCCCCAAGGCCTGTTCCCCACTCTGGAGTGCCTTATTAAAGACTGAGGTCACTGTTACTTTAACCTCCCTGTGTGCAGCCTCATCTGTGTTAGGAACACAATAACTGGCGACGAGAATACGAATCCAACACAAAGATGCAGCAAACTGTGGGCATCCTGGAGAAGTTCTCGGAGGGGGAGGACTGGGAAGCTTAGGTCGAACGGCTAGACCAGTACTTTGTAGCCAATGAGCTGGAAGGAGAAGGAAGCGCTGCAAAAAGGAGAGCGGTCCTCCTCACAGTCTGCGGGTTACCAACCTACAGCCTCATGAAGAATCTTCTGGCTCCAGTGAAACCCACATATAAGTCGTATGAGTAGCTGTGTACACTGGTTCGGGAGCATCTTAACCCGAGGGAGAGCATGCTGATGGTGAGGTATCGGTTCTACATGTGCCAGCGATCTGAAGGTCAGGAAGTGGCGAGCTACGTTGTCGAACTAAGGCGACTTGCAGGACAATGTGAGTTTAATGGCTACCTGGAGCAAATGCTCAGAGACTTTTTTTGTACTGGGCATTGGCCACAAGACCATTCTACGAAAACTTTTGACTGTAGAGACACCGACCCTCAGTAAGGCTATTGCAATAACACCAAACAAATCTCTCAGCATACAAGTGCCAGCAATGTTCATAAATTAACTGGAACTGCCTCTGCAAGCAGAAATGTACAGGGCAGAACCCACGAGTCTGCAACTGCCAGCAGGCCTCAGGTAACCCAGATGACTCAGAGCCCCCAACAAAGA
This sequence comes from Pristiophorus japonicus, assembly GCF_044704955.1. Lineage (NCBI taxonomy): Eukaryota > Metazoa > Chordata > Chondrichthyes > Pristiophoridae > Pristiophorus > Pristiophorus japonicus. Next base: position 299,898,094 of record NC_091980.1, read on the forward strand.
GTGAATGCAAGGCAATTCACACCTTGTTGGCGTTGTGGAGGCTTCCATTCAGCCTATTCATGCCGCTTCAAAGGGTATGTTTGCAAGAACAATGGGGCACCTCCAACGAGCTTGCAAACGAGCTGCAAGCTCTGCAAAACCTGCTAACCACCACGTGGCAGAGGAAGATTGGTCCATGATGGATCAAAGCAATTTCGAGCCTTAGAAAGAGGAGGCAGATGCTGAAGTACACGGGGTGCACACTTTTTTGATGAAATGTCCACCTATAATGCTAAACGTAAAATTGAATGGTTTACCCGTAGCCATGGAACTGGACACTGGTGCTGGCCAATCCATCATGAGTAAAAAGATGTTTGAGAGACTGTGATGCAACAAGGCATTCAGACCAGTCCTGAGCCCCATCCACACGAAACTGAGAACGTACACCAAAGAGCTTATCACTGTCCTGGGCAGTGCCATGGTCAAGGTCACCTACGAGGGCACAGTGCACGAACTGCCACTCTGGTTTGTCCCGGGCGATGGCCCCACACTGCTTGGAAGGAGCTGGCTGGGCAAAATCCGCTGGAATGGCATCCGAGCGCTATCACATGTCGATGAGGCCTCATCTACCCAGGTTCTTAACAAATTTCCTTCCCTTTTTGAGCCAGGCATTGGAAACTTTTCCGGGGCGAAGGTGCAGATTCACTTGGTCCCAGAGGCACCCCCCATTCACCACAAGGCGCGAGCAGTACCTCACATGATGAGGGAGAGAGTGGAAATCGAGCTGGACAGGCTGCAACGCTCGGGCATCATCTCCCCAGTGTAATTCAGCGAGTGGACCAGCCCGATTGTTCCAGTACTCAAAAGTGATGGCACGGTCAGGATTTGTGGCGATAATAAAGTCACTATTAATCGTTTCTCGCTACAGGACCAGTACCCGCTACCTAAGGCAGACGACCTATTTGCGACGCTGGCAGGAGGCAAGACGTTCACCAAGCTCGACCTGATTTGGGCCTACATGACGCAGGAGCTGGAGGAGTCTTCAAAGGGCCTCACCTGCATCAACACGCACAAGGGATTGTTCATCTACAACAGATGCCCGTTTGGAAATCGGTCGGCTGCAGCGATCTTCCAGAGAAACATAGAGAGCCTACTCAAGTCGGTACCACACACGGTGGTCTTTCAGGACGACATATTGGTCACGGGTCGGGACACCGCCGAGCACCTACAAAACCTGGAGGAGGTCCTCCAGCAACTGGATCGCGTAGGGCTGCGGCTGAAGAGGTCGAAATGCGTCTTCATGGCAACAGAAGTGGAGTTTTTGGGGAGAAAGATCGCGGCGGACGGCATTCGGCCCACAGACACCAAGACAGAGGCTATCAAGAACGCGCCCAGGCCACAGAACTTCACGGAGCTGCGGTCGTTCCTGGGACTCCTCAACTATTTTGGTAACTTCCTACCGGGGTTAAGCACTATTTTAGAGCCATTGTGCAAATGTGAGAACTGGGTATGGGGAAAAAAACCAAGTAATTGCTTTTGAGAAGGCCAGAAACATTTTATGCTCCAACGCACTGCTTGTATTGTATAACCTGTGTAAAAGACTTGTGCTAGCATGTGACGTGTCGTCGTACGGAGTCGGGTGTGTTTTACAATAAGCTAACGTTGCGGGGAAGTTGCAACCTGTCGCCTATGCTTCCAGGAGCTTCTCTAAGGCCGAGAGGGCATACAGCATGATTGAGAAAGAGGCATTAGCGTGTGTGTTCGGGGTAAAGAAAATGCATCAGTACCTGTTTGGCCTCAAATGTGAGCTGGAAACCGATCACAAGCCCCTCACATCTCTGTTCGCTGAAAACAAGGGGATAAATACTAATGCCTCAGCCCGCATACAAAGGTGGGCACTCGCGCTATCAGCGTATAACTATACCATCCGCCACAGGCCAGGCACCGAGAACTGTGCGGATGCTCTCAGTTGGCTATCATTGCTCACCACGGGGGTGGAAATGGCGCAGCCTGAAAACTTGTTGAAGGTGGCGCAGCCCGCAGACTTGTTGATGGTCATGGAAGCATTTGAAAATGATAAATCACCTGTCACAGCCCACCACAATTGGACTTGGACCAGCCAAGATCCTCTGCTGTCCCTAGTAAAAAAAACTGTGTACTGCATGGGAGCTGGGCCAGCATCCCCGTTGAAATGCAAGAGCGAATCAAGCCGTTCCAGCGGCAAAAGGACGAGCTGTCCATTCAGGCAGACTGCCTGTGGGGTAACCGCGTAGTGCTACCAAAAAAGTGCAGGGAGACGTTCATCTCGGATCTCCACAGCACACACCCGGGTATAGTAATGATGAAAGCGATAGCCAGATTCCACTTGTGGTGGCCCGGTATCGACTCTGACTTAGAGTCCTGTGTACGGCAATGCAGCGTATGTGCTCAGTTGGGCAACACGCCCAGAGAGGCACCACTAAGTTTGTGGTCCTGGTCCTCCAGACCATGGTCGAGGATCCATGTCGACTACGCGGCCTGTTTCTCGGTAAAATGTTCCTGGTGGTGATGGATGCTTTTTCAAAATGGATTGAATGTGAAATAATGTCGGGAAGCACCGCCACTGCCACCATTGAAAGCCTGAGGGCCATGTTTGCCACCCACGGCCTGCCTGACATACTGGTCAGTGACAATGGGCCATGTTTCACCAGTGCCGAATTTAAAGAATTCATGACCCGCAGTGGGATCAAACATATCACCTCGGCCCCGTTTAAACCAGCCTCCAATGGGCAGGCAGAGCGGGCAGTATAAACAATCAAACAGAGCCTTAAACGAGTCACAGAAGGCTGACTCCAAACCCGCCTGTCCCGAGTACTGCTCAGCTACCGCACGAGACCCCACTCGCTCACAGTGGTGCTCCCGGCTGAGCTACTCATGAAAAGGACACTCGCTGGTTCACCCCAACCTGCATGATCAGGTAAAGCGCAGGCGGCAGCAACAAAATGTAAACAATGGGCGTGCTACTTTGTCTCGGGAAATTGATATGAATGACCCTGTGTATATGCTAAACTATGGACATGGTCCCAAGTGGATCGCGGGCACGGCGATAGCTAAAGAAGGGAATAGGGTGTTTGTAGTCAAACTAGACAATGGACAAATTGCAGAAAGCACCTGGACCAAACGAGGCTGCGGTTCACAGACTGCCCTGAACAACCCACAGCAGACACCACCTTTTTAGAGTCCTCAACACACAGCCAAAGGATTAATGACACCACCCCGGACCAGGAAATCGAACCCATCACGCCCAACAGCCCAGCAAGGCCAGGCTCACCTAGCAGCCCTGCAGGGCCAACAACACACCAGCCCAGCGAGGGCACAGTCAACACACCAGAACAGACATTTGTACCGAGGTGGTCCACCAGGGAAAGAAAGGCTCCCGACCGCCTCACCTTGTAAATAGTTTTCACTTTGACTTTGAGGGGGGAGTGATGTTGTGTATCTGTAAAGCATGCACTATCATGTTCCACCACCAGGGAGCTCATCCCCTGAAGTCCCAATGGATTCCAGCATCCCTTGGGAACCCTGTATATAAGCCAGCCCCTAAGGCCTGTTTCTCACTCTGGAGTGTCTTCTTAACGATGAGGTCACTGTTACTTTAACCTCCTTATGTGCAGCCTCATTTGTGTTAGGAACACAATATTGAGCATCCCTGATTATAATTGCTCAACCATTGGTGACCATGCCTTCTGTTGCTTGGGCCCCAAGCTCTGGAACTCACTGCTTATAACTCTCTGCCTCTTTACATCTCTCTCCTTTTAAGATGCTCCTTAAAACCTACCTCTTTGACCAAGCTTTTGGTCACCTCCCATAATTTATCCTTATGTGGCTTGGTGTCAAATTTTTGTTGTCTTATAATACTCCTGTGAAGCGCCTTGAGATGTTTTACTATGTTAATGGCACTATCTAAATACAAGTTTTTGTTGTTGATACTTTTTGGTGTTCACGTGAACAAGTCTACAATCGAAGTGATGCTCTACACCACTTCTGCCTCACATCAGCAGTTGTGTAAGAGCCGATTTTCAATTCCAGGCTTGGCTTTGACCGACTTGCTTGCAACATGGCTAACCAACAAGGCATGGAGCAGGCGGCCTGCCATTTTGCAGGATTGGGTCATTTGAATAAATATGCGTAGCTGCCCATGCAGCGTTGACCTGGTGCAAGGAGCGAGACGAATGGGGAATTAACAAAATTTGGCCAGCAAATTGGGTCTGCCAATGGGGACACACATTGTTTCAACCTCTCTACAGCTTGAAAATGATTTTAACTGTTGACCTTCGTCAAGGCTCGGGTGGGACAAGGGTGGGGGAAAATGACCCAGGATAAAACAAAGTAAGTGAAAGAAAACCCAAAGTGGGCAAGAATCAAAGTGGTAGAGCACTCAGCTGGTTGAATGCTAGAGTCGCATGAGAGGGGTGGAGAGTGTTTGTCCTGTTTGATATTTAAAGGCACCATCCCCGGAGGGCAGCAGTGCACTATTCCAGGCATCAGGTGGGTGACTAAGTTCAGGGCCGTGTACACGACCTGCAGGACCTGGGAACAGGTGCAGAAACTGACGGCATGCTTTTGAGGAATCTGGTGAGGACAGTATTGTGAATCAGGAAGTTGACGATAGATTGCAGGCCACACACTGCTGACCTGTCGATTTGTTCCATGTTTATAGCTAAGCTATCAAAAGCTGACAAAAGGTCATCGACCTAAAACATTAACTCTGCTTCTCTCTCCATTACCTGACCTGCTGAGTATTTTCAGCATTTTCTGTTTTTATTTGCTATCAAAAACTTTCTGCTCTTTAATTGCATTTCATAACGGTGATGTATTCTTTACGACATCGCAAACACGCAGACTTTACAAGATGGCACCAATACATCATGTGACTTGTCATGTGACCCTTTTATTATATTTCCATCAGCAGTTGCATTCCCACAGTAGTCCACTAGGGGGAGTTCTATATTACACTTCTCCCTCCTTAATGATGAACGAATCATAACAAAATAATTATTATACATTACTTGAATGGTTATACACAACAAAAGATACGGGCTTATTTTGCCATATTTACAAATCAAACTTAAACACTTGTTTTCTGTTTTGAAGCGGATACCTTTGCTCTCGAACAGAACCTTCCAAACACGGTGTTGATCTTAGACTCATTCTAGGGTGAGCCTGAGGAGAGTTTTTCTCCAAGGGTAACCCTTGATCTACATTTGAACTCTCTACAATTTTAGACTGTTTGTCTGCCTGACTTGGACTCGGACTTAAATTCTGACTTTCACTTGGACTAGTACATCTGATGTTGGATTTGCTACTGGTAGTTTACTTGTAACAAGACTATCTGACTCATCAAAAATAATCAAATCATTCCAACGTTCAATTTCTTCCACATCCGTAGGTAAAATATGATCAATGTGAACAAACCTAACCTTTCCAGGATCAAACATCTTGACCAAATATGTGCGAGGGCCATATAGCTTCACAACTCTTCCTGGTTTAACCATTTATGGTGATGGTTCTTCACACTAACCTGATTCAATTTCACACTTCTGATTCTTACTCTACCTCTATCATGATTCTCTTTATATCTTAATTGTTTCTCTTCTACTGACTGTGCCAAGTTTGGCTTTAACAACAAGAACCTCGTCTGTATCTGTCATTTGAGAAATAAACTGGTGTTCTACCAGTAGTTGTATGAGGAATATTATGATAAGTAATTAGAAAATTTGCCAATTTGTGTGCCAATGCCAACTGCCGTTTCTTTGGATTTGGATCCAACATTTGCTTGATGAGAGCACATTTTACAATTTGTACTGTGCGCTCTGTTGCACCATTTGAAGCAGGGTAATACAGTGGGACATTGGTATGTTTCACACTATTTCTTCTGAACAAAATTGAGGCCCATTATCAGACACAATTTCTTCTGGGAGCCCATATGAAGAAGATAATCTTCGCAAATTATCTAGTGTTTTACTGGTTATTTTCCGCATCAGAGACACCTCTACCCACTTTGAATTGCTATCAATCACAATAAAAAATTGCTGTCCTTTTAGCTCAGCAAAATCTATATGTAACCGACCAATGTTCAATTTTAAAAGTCTTGGCAGACCTGGCACCTTCCAAGAATAACAACAACTTGCATTTATATAACACTTTTAATGTAGTAAAATGTCCCAAGGTGCTGCACAGGAGCGTTTAACAGACAAAATTTGACATTGAGTTGCATAAAGGGAAATTAGGACAGGAGACCAAAAACCTGGTTAAAGAGATAGGTTTTAAAGGAGGAGAAAGAGTTGGGAGAATTTTAAAGAGGGAATTCCAGAGCTTGGGGCCCGGGCATGGCTGAAAGCACGGCCACCAATGTTGGATTGAAGGAAATCGGAGGAGGCTAGAATTGGATACCTCGTGTCATTGTGAGACAAACTAGCTGTATGATGTGTTAGCCAATACTAACAACTAGGCTATACATTTGTCATCATTGTGCACGCATTCCTTCAACTTTAAGCATCTTGACTACTTTTCTGCTTGTAAACCAAGAAGGAACATTGAGGAAAGATCTGGAGAAAGGCTTCTCTTGTGATGCTTAGGTGGTGAACGAACATCTCCGTCACCTGTTCGGGTAGCTGTGATAGGGGTCTGTGGACCTGCATACCTGAATAGTAGTTGGTGCCGTTCGCCTCGGGCATGCCTGCCACTGCTCACTAACGTGAAACTCCTCTTTGTCCCCTAACTCCGTGAGGGCAAGTGGGAAGTATGCCTACCCTTCCGGTCAATGCTGTTTCAATTGATTGTGTAATTCTGTTGAATCATAAGAGTTGAAAAAAAGTAAAATGCAAGATTACACAGTAAAAAAAAAACTAACAAACTGTGATGTATGCACCTGTGAGGATGCTCACAGGTTTGTAGAGCGGCTTAGCCAGTCACGTGATGTTCACAAGATTCGATAAAACCCCAGTCAGTTGGGTCTAGGTCATCCGAGATGAAACATAGAAACATAGAAAATAGGTGCAGGAGTAGGCCATTCGGCCCTTCTAGCCTGCACCGCCATTCAATGAGTTCATGGCTGAACATGCAACTTCAGTACCCCATTCCTGCTTTCTCACCATACCCCTTGATTCCCCTAGTAGTAAGAACTTCATCTAACTCCTTTTTGAATATATTTAGTGAATTGGCCTCAACAACTTTCTGTGGTAGAGAATTCCACAGGTTCACCACTCTCTGGGTGAAGAAATTCCTCCTCATCTCGGTCCTAAATGGCTTCCCCCTTATCCTTAGACTGTGTCCCCTGGTTCTGGACTTCCCCAACATTGGGAACATTCTTCCTGCATCTAACCTGTCTAACCCCGTCAGAATTTTAAACGTTTCTATGAGGTCCCCTCTCATTCTTCTGAACTCCAGTGAATACAAGCCCAGTTGATCCAGTCTTTCTTGATAGGTCAGTCCCGCCATCCCGGGAATCAGTCTGGTGAACCTTCGCTGCACTCCCTCAATAGCAAGAATGTCCTTCCTCAGGTTAGGAGACCAAAACTGTACACAATACTCCAGGTGTGGCCTCACCAAGGCCCTGTACAATTGTAGCAACACCTCCCTGCCCTTGTACTCAAATCCCCTCGCTATGAAGGCCACATGCCATTTGCTTTCTTAACCGCCTGCTGTACCTGCATGCCAACCTTCAATGACTGATGTACCATGACACCCAGGTCTCTTTGCATCTGCCCTTTTCCTAATCTGTCACCATTCAGATAATAGTCTGTCTCTCTGTTTTTACCACCAAAGTGGATAACCTCACATTTATCCACATTATACTTCATCTGCCATGCATTTGCCCACTCACCTAACCTATCCAAGTCGCTCTGCAGCCTCATAGAATCCTCCTTGCAGCTCACACTGCCACCCAACTTAGTGTCATCCGCAAATTTGGAGATACTACATTTAATCCCCTCGTCTAAATCATTAATGTACAGTGTAAACAGCTGGGGCCCCAGCACAGAACCTTGCGGTACCCCACTAGTCACTGCCTGCCATTCTGAAAAGTCCCCATTTACTCCTACTCTTTGCTTCCTGTCTGACAACCAGTTCTCAATCCATGTCAGCACACTACCCCTAATCCCATGTGCTTTAACTTTGCACATTAATCTCTTGTGTGGGACCTTGTCGAAAGCCTTCTGAAAGTCCAAATATACCACATCAACTGGTTCTCCCTTGTCCACTCTACTGGAAACATCCTCAAAAAATTCCAGAAGATTTGTCAAGCATGATTTCCCTTTCACAAATCCATGCTGACTTGGACCTATCATATTACCTCTTTCCAAATGCACTGCGATGACATCCTTAATAATTGATTCCATCATTTTACCCACTACCGATGTCAGGCTGACCGGTCTGTAATTCCCTGTTTTCTCTCTCCCTCCTTTTTTAAAAAGTGGGGTTACATTGGCTACCCTCCACTCCATAGGAACTGATCCAGAGTCAATGGAATGTTGGAAAATGACTGTCAATGCATCCACTATTTCCAAGGCCACCTCCTTAAGTACTCTGGGATGCAGTCCATCAGGCCCTGGGGATTTATCGGCCTTCAATCCCATCAATTTCCCCAACACAATTTCCCGACTAATAAGGATTTCCCTCAGTTCCTCCTCCTTACTAGACCCTCCGATCCCTTTTATATCCGGAAGGTTGTTTGTGTCCTCCTCAGTGATGAGATATGCAGTTGTGCCTCGTGGGTGAACTGGTAATGCGTAATGTGATAAACCTTTGTTAATAAACCAACTAGTTCTTAATATCAATGTGTTGCTAAGCAAAGAACCCACGAAGCAAAGACATTACACAAACCTAAATGCAAGAAAAACAAACCAAAAAACAAAGGTAATAATGGTTCACAATCAGTCAGACACCAGCCATAGAGGTGTTTAAGTTGCTCCGTGCCAGAGGCTAAGAGGTGAGTTTGGAAGTGTAGCTGTCTTGTACTGCCTTTCAGTGATGCTATGCTTCTGAAGCAAAGCTCTCAATATGTTAGGAAGGGAAGCCCTGCTGCTATCTGTGTAGTTATTGCACCCTTAATGATGCATGCACACACCAGATGCACAAGCCTCTGCTGATACCTGTGCAGCTTGGCTGGGGGGTGTAGAATGGGAAGCACGTTATTTCGTCAGCAACTCCTGTGGTCCTAGCACATTTCTGGCACATTTTTCAGTGCAATGAATGTTGCGATCCCTCATGACGGACGTGCACATTCTTGATGTTCGCGCAGGAAATTCCCCTGTAGCTGCTGCTGCGCGCTTCCTGCTTTTCTGCATTTCTCTTTTAGAAAAGTAAGGTCACCCTCCTGTATTGCCATCTTATCTCCATTTTCTCTAAATGAGCTGAGCTTACTGTAAATTCTCAAGTTGGCAGGAAGCTGGTCACTTGTGCGGAGTCTATGCATTTGAAGGCACTATTGCTGGGCTCCGCCATTTCTCCGCAATGGTACAAGCAGACGGGATAACCATGTCGCCCTGCTGGCGCTGTTCATAGAATTATACAACACATAAGGAGGCCATGCGACTCGCCGTGCCTGCGCTGGCTCTTTTAAAGAGCAGTCTTGCTAAGTCCCACATCCCTGCTTTTGGTCCGTAACCCTGTAAATTCCTCATCCTCGATTACATGTCCAACTCGCTTTTAAAAAAATATATATTTTGTCATAGGCAGCCCTCGAAATTGAGGAAGACTTGCTTCCACTCTCAAAGTGAGTTCTCAGGTGACTGAATAGTCCAATACGGGAATTACAGTCTCTCTCACAAGTGGAACAGACAGTCGTTGAAAGAAATGGTGGGTGGGGAGCCTGGTTTGCCGCACGCTCTTTCTGCTGCCTGCGCTTGATTTCTGCACGCTCTCGGCGATGAGACTCGAGGAGCTCAGCACCCTCCCGGATGCACTTCTCCACTTAGGGCGGTCTTTGGCCAGGGACTCCCAGGTGTCGGTGGGCATGTTGCACTTAATTAGGGAGGCTTTGAGGGTGTCCTTGTAACGTTTCCTCCACCCACCTGAGGATCGCTTGCCATTTAGGAGTTCCGAGTAGAGCGCTTGCTGTGGGAGTCTTGTGTCAGGCATGCGGACAATGTGGCCCTCCCAATGGAGCTGGTCAAGTGTGGTCAGTGCTTCAATGCTGGGGATGTTGAAATGATTGAGAATACTGACGTTGGTGCGCCTGTCCTCCGAGGGGATTTGCAGGATTTTACGGAGACATCGTTGGTGGTATTTCTCCAGCGATTTGTGGTGTCGACTGTATATGTTCCACATCTCTGAGCCATACAGGAGGGCGGGCCTTACACTAAACATCCTTAAGACAAAGGTCCTCCACTAACCTGACCCCGCCACACAGCACTGCCCCCCCGATCATCAAAATCCATGGCGCGGCCTTGGACAATGTGGACCATTTTCCGTACCTCAGAAGACTACTATAAGCGAGGGCAGACATCGATGACGAGGTCTAACACCGCCCCCAGTGCGCCAACGCAGCCTTCAGTCACCTGAGAAAAAGGGTGCTCGAAGATCAGGCCCTCAAATCTACCACAAAACATAGTCTACAGGACAGTAGTGATAAAAAAATATTTATAGAATCAGCTTCCACCACCATTTCAGGTAGAGCATTCCAGATCCCTGAGTGAAAATAATTCTCCCGCTAAATGTCTGTCGAGCTCCCTTTCTCTGCGGTGTTCTGAGATGGTCTCAGTTTTTGTTCATGGATTTTATTTTGTAAAATTATTTTCATTTTCAGGCAATCTGCATGGAATGAATTTTCTTTCCTTTTTAAAAAAAAAATTCTTTTGTCACCTGCCCTAAAATCTCCTTATGTGGCTTGGTGTCTAATTTTGTTTGATGACGTTCCTGTGAAGCGCTCTGGGACGTTTTTCAACCAATGCGAAATGTTGTTTCGCGCTTCCTGAAGGCTTTAATTCCTTGCGGGAATACAGTTCCACAGGTGCTGTCACCCCGGGGCACCATGCTCACGCATCACTCAGAGATTTCTTCTCCCAGAGGGTTGTCAATCTGTGGAATTCTCTGCCCCAAAGAGCTGTGGAGGCTGGGTCATTGAATATATTTAAGACAGAGATAGACAGATTTTTGAGCAATAAGGGAAAGGTTATGGGGAGCGGGCAGGGAAGTGGAGCTGAGCCCAAATCAGATCAGCAATGATCTTATTGAATGGCACTGTAGGCTCGAGGGGCTAAATGGCCTACTTCTGCTCATAAGAACATAAGAAATAGGAGTAGGAGTAGGCCATTTGGCCCCTCAAGCCTGTTCAATAAGATCATGGCTGATCTGATCATGGACTCAACTCCACTTCCCTGCCTGATCCCCATAACCCTTCACTCCCTTATCGCTCAAAAATCTATCTATCTCCACCTTAAATATATTCAATGACCCAGCCTCCACAGCTCTTTCGGGCAGAGAATTCCACAGATTTACAACCCTCAGAGAAGAAATTTTTCCTCATCTCAGTTTAAAATGGGCGGCCCCTTATTCTGAGAATATGTCCTCTAATTTTAGTTTCCCCGATGAGTGGAAATATCCTCTCTACAGCCACCTTGTCGAGTCCCCTCATTATCTTAAGTTTCAATAAGATCACCTCTCATCCTTCTGAACTCCAATATATATAGGCCCAACCTACTCAATCTATCTTCATAAGTCAACCCCCTCATCTCCGGAATCAACCTCGTGAAACTTCTCTGAATGCAAGTATATCCTTGCTTAAATACAGAGACCAAAACTATACACAGTACTCTAGGTGTGGCCTCACCAATACCCTGTACAGTTGTAGCAGGACTTCTTTGCTTTTATACTCTATCCCCCTTGCAATAAAGGCCAACATTCCATTTGCCTTCCTGTTTCTTACGTTCTTATCCATTGTCCGTGGGTGTTCATAGTCTACTTTACCTTGATGGAGTCAGCGTGCCTGGATTTTTCAACTCCATAATCCAAGGGTGCGGAGGCCAATTTTAGCACAACACTGCCTCCTTGATTGAAATTAGCTAATACTTAACTCCTGCGACCTTTCTGGTCTGTATAGCTTGCTGGAAAAACTCATTGTTTCTACAGCACCTCCCAAACCCGCGGCCTCTACCACGTAGAAGGAAAGGGGGCAGCAGGCACCTGGAAATACCACCACTTCCAAGTCTCACACCATCCTGATTTGGTAATATATCGGCACTTCCTTCATCGTCGCTGGGTCAAAATCCTGGAACTCCCTCCCTACCAGTACCTTCACCACAAGGACTGCAGCGGTTCAAGAAGGCGGCTCATCACCACCTTCTCAAGGGCAGTTAGGGATGGGCAATAAATGCCGGCCTTGCCAGCAACACCCACACCCCGTGAATGGATACATTTGTTTTTAAATCGTAGAGCTTTGCAGCACAGAATAAGGGCGTGCATGGCTCCAATTGATCAATGTAAGCCCTAGTTGCCTTATTTTCGAAATGCGAAATGAACATAAAATTGTTGATTTAGATTCAATATAAGTCTTGCAGTTATATATCTGTTCTCTTGCCATTTTATCCAACTTTCTTTTTGATCTGTTTTGCTCCCAATTCAAACGGCTAGCTAGGTGCTTCATAGTTGCAACAACGGTATTTTCGAAAACCACACCAAACGGAAAGTGCTTGTTAGCGTGTGTTTTGCGAGGGTATTGCCGTGGGTCGATGAGCCAGCAGTTTCACCAGAGCGCGCGTTTGCTGTAAACTGTAATGAGTTTACAGTTTGCTAGTTGTCGGAGCCAGTCATGCTGTGAGGTGAAATTGCTCACTGTGATAGCAACTCTGAGGAAATGGAATCGAGAAGACGGGTGGAGACAGAGAGAGAACAGGAAATAAATTGGCACATTATCCTTCTCATCGTGTAACAAGCATGGACCTTAGCAGTGAACAAGGGCCGAGGTTGATATTTCCCAAATGGGAAATGCTTGATTCTTGTTTACTCTCTTGTTGTACTTGAAGAAAACCAGTGTTGGATGTAAGTATGTATGTTAATAGAAGGTTCAAGAGGAAAAATAGGTCGCTCCCAATCCGATATTGTAATCGGAGCTGCATCTAGTGCAATAGAATCATAGAAATTTACGGCACAGAAGGAAGCCCTTCGGTTCATCCTCTCTGTGCCGACCGACAAAGAGCTATCCAGCCGAATCCCACTTTCCAGCTCTTGGTCCGTAGCCCTGCAGGCTACACACTTCAAATTGGCTGCCATGTTTCCCACATTACAACAGAAAATATACTTCAAAAGTACTTCATTGGCTGTAAAGAGCTTTGAGACGTCCAGTAGACGTGAGAGGCGCTATATAAATGCAAGTCTTTCAAGTGCATATCCAAATACTTTTTAAATGCTATGAGGGTTTCTGCCTCGACTACCCTTTCAGGCAGTGAGTTCCAGACCCTCACCACCCTCTGGGTGAAAAAAGCTCTCCTCAACACCCCTCTAAACCTTCTACCAATTACTTTAAATCTATGCCCCCTTGTTATTGACCCCTCTGCTAAGGAAAATAAATCCTTGCTATGCACACTATCTGGACCCCTCATCATTTTATGCATTCATCCAATTGGGTTTGAGAAAATAATTTTTCTCTCTATTCCCTGTCTTAGACATTGACATTTGATGGGATATAGTTCAACATGCTTCAGTGTATTCTGTTTAAAAAAAAAAAAAAATGAGTTTCTGCAAATAGTACTTTATTTTTAAAGTATGTAATTGTTGGCTGGTAACAGTGCAGTTCAATAAATGTAATAAAGTTCTGAGTGTACCTTTTATCGTGGGTTTAATGGTATTAATTTTATTGTGCTGTGCTGCACTTTCTTCAACCACTTTGTGTTCTCCTGTTCTTCAAGAAATAAAAGTCGAAATTTCCTTTAAAGAAACCTCTTGCACCATTGTTTGTGGTGAGAGAATTATGTTGCGAGATTATCAGAACAGTAGAATTTAATCTGTTTTTTTTTATCTTGCCCAAATGGTTGCATGTCATCAAATTGGGTTTGAGAATTTCTCCCTCGATTCTCTCCCCTCCTCCCTGGAACATCTAACGGGTTGCAATTCGACAGGTACCAGCTTGACCTCACTGACCCCTCTTCAAATGAGAGTCGAGATGAAGTGTGTTGGCAGCTTATTTATCATCATAAAATCAGGCAAATGTACGGCACGGAAGGAGGCCATTTCGGCCCATTGTGTCCGCGCCGGGGGCATAGAGGCATCGCGCCCGAACTTGAGCTTGTCCTCAACCACTTGGCACATGCCCACTTTTCAGCCGAGTGTCCTGGCTAGCGAGCATGAGCAGAAACCCTGTTTTGTTTTGTTCGGTGTCTTCCCTGCTTCCTTAGCCTAATGCCATTGAAAGAAAAGAGAGAAAGACTTGCATTTATCCCGCGCCTTTCACGACCTCAAGAAGTCCCAAGTCACTTCACTGCCAGTTAAGTACTTTCTGAAGTGTAGTCACTGTTATAATGTTGGAAATGCGGCAGCCAATTTACACCCAGTAAGCTCCCACAAACACCATTGTGACAATGACCAGATAATCCGGGTTTTTTAAGTGATGCTGGTTGGGGGATACCTGGGGATAACTTTCCTGCTCCTCTTCGAAATAGTGGATATGGGATATTTTGCGTCCACCTGAGAGGGAAGGCAACTGTGGCCTCTGTGTAATGTCTTATCTGAGAGACAGACTAATTGAGGCCAATTTATAGTGATATAACCCCCAACACTGTCCATTTGAAAGATCAAACCTGAGACACTGCTTTACGCAGCTCAGCACAGTGTTACATGCTGCAGCTACCAACTGTCTACTTTATATATTTATCCTGGATTTTATTTCTGAAGTAAATGCAAATCACTTTTAAAATACTGTTTGCGACATTTTATAACATCGCCTACCAGCCACAGAGAATGTTGTTGCTTTTAGTTCATCGTCATCAGAGGCAGTCCCGCGGAATCGAGGAAAACTTGCTTCCACTCTAAAAATGAGTCCTTCGATGGCTGAACAGTCCAATACGAGAACCACAGTCTCTTTCACAGGTGGGACTGGTTTGCCGCACGCTCTTTCCGCTGACTGCACTTGATTTCTGCATGCTCTCGGCGACGAGACTCGAGGTTCTCAGCGCCCTCCCGGGATGCACTTCCTCCATTAGGGCAGTCTTTGGCCAGGGACTTCCAGGTTTCAGTGGGGATGTTGCACTTTATCAGGGAGGCTTTGAGGCTGTCCTTGTAACGTTTCCTCTGCCCACCTTTGGCTCGCTTGCCATGAAGGAGTTCCAAGTGGTGCGCTTGCTTTGGGAGTCTCGTGTCTGGCACGCAAACAATGTGGCCTGCCCAGCGGAGCCAATCAAGTGTGGTCAATCCTTCAATGCTGGGGATGTTGGTCTGGTCGAGGACACTAACGTTGGTGCGTCTGTCCTCCCAGGGGATTTGTAGGATCTTGCGGAGACATCGTTGGTGGTATTTCTCCAGCGACTTTTAATTACCTAGCAGTGGTCAGTGCCTCTGGTTTTATTGATGAGTTATGTAAATGATGATAAGCCTCCAGCATCATTGGAGAAGAAAACCTGAGAATTAAGTTGATGTCAAAACAATTGTGCAAGAAAAGATGCAAGGCAACTTGGAAAAAAAATATTGTTCCACAAGAGGATTTTCCCCCTCGTTTCTAATAATCTCTGCAGACCCCTGTCAAAGTACCTTGTAGAAAAATTGTATTGATCAAATCGTACCAATAACTCAGACTAGCGCGTGACTCGTATTGAACTTTATGTCTTTCCTCATGGAGCCTATTATATTTTATTAGGTTATTTGCGGTATTGTATTTTTGTCTGCGCCTTCAACACCTGTTTTGAAGATCTCTTAAATCATTGAAGCGGTTTCCAACCTTCAACATGTAAGGAAGAGAAAGCAGGTTGTTGTGAACATAGTGAGAAAAGTGATGGGCTTCCTTGTTGGGATAGCAGTCTCATTAGATGCCCCCCCGGGATCTTACATTTATGTGAACTTGAACAGGCACAGAAAATAATCAAAAAGACTAATAGTATGCTGGCCTCTTGGGCTGGATTCTCGGCTTTGATGTTTTTGGGGCGATAATGGCAACGAGCCAGGAGATTTAGCGGGCAGAAATATTTTGTGCCTCAGGAAGTAACATTGGGCAGCTGGGCCCTGAGTCAGCGCTAAGGGAAGTGTTGAACACCTCTCTTGGGTGCCAGCATGGGAAATTGCCGAGCTATGTATGAATGAATTCTGGTACCCTCAAGTTAAGGTCCAAGCGCTCCCTTGCTAAACTGTAATGGCTGTTGCCGATGGTGACCCAGAGCCCCAGCAGACCTTTGTGTCATGTATTCAACCAGCATGTATAATCTGACCGAAGTTGTACACTGTGAGAACAATGACCACTAGGTGGTGAACTTGTGGGAGACACTCCTAACCTGGACCTTCAGATATAAAAGGGGAAGCTCCACCCAACTTCATCACTTGAGTGCTAAGGAATAAAGGACAGGTCACAGACTGACCTTCTCTCAAGCATGGGCATTTATACTGTAATGTAAGGACGTATCAATGGCGACGAGAAATTGGGATTTAAACCACGCGAGCATGGCCACGAGCAGAACAGCTGAGAGGTACTGTGTTAAGGAATGGTTGGGACAGAGATTCAACATTGTTAAAGCAGCACACTGTTCTCCAGGCAGACAAGGGCAATCGGGCATGCCCCAACATGTAGTCGAACCCAGAGGGGGAGTTCGACAGAGACAATGGCAAGCTGAACGACGATTCACGCCATTGCAAGGGACAATGCGGCCAGTAATGGGACCATCAACACCTGTTAATGGCGCACTCAAGGACAATAACAGGGGCAGTCAGGGTCGATCGACTGGCAAGGGACCTTTTGTTTCAAACAGCAGCTCATGTTGGAGGTGTGGAGGCATACACCCAGCCGGAGTTTGCAGAGATGAGCAAAATACCTGCAGAAATTGCAGAAATGAATGCTGGGGGATATCGCTGGAAGCTGAAGTTCAGCGAGTTCATGTGGAGCACGTATACAGTTAATACACCAGGGCGCCACCGATAATTATGCAAGTGCTCCTCAATGGCATCCCCGTATCAATGGAGTTAGACACGGGTGCCAGCCAGTCCCTGATGGGTATCAAACAGTTTGAAAAGTTGTGATCGTCCAAGGCCAGGAGGCCAAAATTATCGCCAATTGACGCACAAAGGAGATCATTCCAGTGCTAGGCAGCGCCATGGTAGTCGTGACCCACAAAGATTCGGAGAACAGGTTGCCACTCTGGGTTGTCCCGGGGGACGGTCCCGCACTACTGGGGAGGAGTTGGCTTGCTGTCATGAACTGGAAATGGGGCGATGTCAATGCAATTTCCTCTGTGGAGCGAGTATCATGCTGATAGATCCTGGACAAATTTAACTCATTATTTCAACCCGGCATTGGTACTTTCATGGGGGCCAAGGTAGTGATTCACATAAACCCGGACGCCAGGCCAGTACACCACAAGGCCAGAGCGGTGCCGTACTTGATGCGGGAAAAGATAGAAGGCGAATTGGACCGCCTGTTGAGGGAAGGCATCATCTCGCCAGTTGAATTCAGTGACTGGGCGAGCCCGATTGTGCTGGTGCTCAAGGCGGATGGGTCAGTCAGGATATGTGGCGATTACAAGGCCACCATCAATTGGGTGTCACTCCAAGACCAGTACCCGCTACGGAGTGCGGAGGACCTCTTTGCGACGCTATCCGGTGGCACACTTTTTTCAAAATTGGACCTGACTTCAGCTTACATGACCCAGGAGCTGGCGAGTGAGTCGAAGAAGTTGACCACCATCACGACACACAAGGGGTTTGAGTACAACAGATGTCTGTTCGGGATTCACTCGGCTGCCGCGATCTTCCAACTAAATATGGAAAGCCTCCTCAAGTCGATTCCAGGGATGGTGGTTTTTCAGGACGACATCCTCATCATGGGTTACGATACTGAAGAACACCTCCACAACCTGGAGGAGGTGCTACGCAGACTGGACCGGGTAGGGCTGCGACTGAAAAAGGCGAAGTGCGTCTTCCTAGCTCCAGAGGTAGAATTCCTGGGGATGAGGGTAGCAGCAGACAGGACCAGCCCTACTGCATCCAAGACGGAAGCGATCCAGAGAGCACCCAGACCCCGTAACACGATGGAACTGCGTTCATTCTTGGGGCTCCTGAACTATTTTGGTAACTTTCTTCCTAAATTGAGCATGCTGCTAGAGCCGCTACACATGCTCCTACGCAAAGGTCGCGAATGGGTCTGGGGGGACAGCCAGGAAAGGGCTTTTAGAGCACGCAATTTGTTATGTTCCAACAATCTGTTAACGCTATATGACCCATGTAAGAAACTTGTGTTAACGTGCGATGCATTGTCCTATGGTGTCGGGTGTGTGTTGCACCATGTCAATGTCAAGGGTCAGTTACAGCCGGTAGCTTATGGCTCCAGAGGCCCAGGGAAGCCCCCCTTAGCCCCTGGCCATGGTCCGCCAAGCCTTGGTCACGCATCCATGTGGACTACGCAGATCCTTTCATGGGAAAATTTTTTCTGGTTGTAGTAGACGCCTACTCCAAATGGATCGAGTATGACATTTTAAATTCAAGCACATCCTCTGCCACGGTAGAAAGTTTTCGGGCAATGCTCGCCGCCCACGGTCTACCGGACATCTTGGTCAGCGACAATGGCCCGTGCTTCATAAGTACTGAATTCCAGGCCTTCATGGCAGGCAATGGAATTAACCATATCAGAACAGCACCGTTCAAGCCGGCCTCAAACAGCCAGGCAGAACGAGCAGTGCAGATAATCAAACAAGGGATGCTCAGAATCCAAGAGGATTCCCTACAATGCCGCTTATCATGCCTCCTGTTGGCCTACAGATCCCGACCACACTCGCTCACAGGGGTTCCACCCGCAGAGTTGCTAATGAAAAGGACGCTCAAAACCCGGTTATCCCTTATACACCCCACCATGAAAGAAATTGTCGAGAGCATGCGCCAGTCACAATATCACTACCATGACAGGAATGCGAGGGCGCGATGTATTGATGTAAATTACCCTGTTTTTGTCCTCAACTACGCTGCAGTGCCCAAATGGCTCGCAGGCACTGTGGTTGCCAAAGAGGGAAATAGGATTCTGATTGTTAAACTTACCAATGGACAAATCTGCCGCAAACATGTGGATCAAACAAAAAGGAGGTTCAGCAACCCCATAGAAGAAGCAGAGGAAGAACACGACATAGATTTCACTCCTCCACAGGTGACCGAACACAGGAACCAAAGGGAGGAGAGCCCAGTCAATGTGGGCAGTCCGGACAAACCTGAGGGCACCGCAAACAGCAGACACTCAGGCCAGCGCCCAACAACCGGAGCTCCAACTCAGGCGCTCTACAAGAGAGCGTAAACCACCAGAGAGACTCAACCTGTGATCCCAATAAGACTTTGGGAGGGGGGAGCTGATGTCATGTATTCAACCAGCATTGTAACCCATGTATAATCTGACCTAAGTTGTACACTGTGAGAACAATGACCACTAGGTGGTGAACTTGTGGGAGACACTCCTAACCTGGACCTTCAGATATAAAAGGGGAAGCTCCACCCACTTCCATCACTTGAGTGCTAAGGAATAAAGGACAGGTCACAGACTGTCCTCTCAAGCATGGGCCTTGTGTGCATTTATACTGTATAGTAGGGACGTATCACTTTGTTTTCAGGTTAATCACATTTAGGGATTCCTGGAAGGGCGAGGAGCACTTCAAGTGCTGACTCCATTTCAGCAACCCCGAGACTTTTGTCTCGGTTCAAAGTTGATTTTGGAATCCGTGTTCAGATGTTGTACATCATCATCATCATAGGCGGTCCCTCGAAACGAGGATGACTTGGTTCCACGCTAAAAAAAAAAAGATGAGTTCACAGGTGTTTCAAATGAAGAACCCGAACTACATCCTGAAGGGTGGAAGATGCATGTGCGTGGATTTTTTTAACCTGTGGTGGCTGTTGCACACCAGCCACCACATGGGCTTGACAGAGCTAGGTCTTGGTCCAGTGGCAAAGATTACCCAAGACGACTGGAGACCTGCTCTGGAGCACAGGGGTGATGGGCGAGCGGGACTTGGTGCGAGTTAGGACACGGGCAGCCGAGCAATGTGATAACATCACATGTTTGGGTCTCTTCCGCCCCCGATCCTCTTCCCACTTCTCTTCACCTGGTTAACACCACTGCTGCTTCCCACTCGGGCCGTTGAGTTAAAATTGCACCTGGATCTCGATGACATCACCGGGGACCAGATGTGCACGTGTAAGGAAAGGTGGAAGGGTTTCTGATACTGGTCCCCCATTACATCGAGCTCTTTGACTTCAGGATTTATAAGAACAAAATACACACGGCTCAACCTTAGATTCGTTCGTTATTGAACATGCACACAATTTACCTCCCCATTATAAATCCCTACGATTTATATCGGAATCACAAAACCTAAAATACAAACCCCCTACACAAGGGTAATTTGCATCGACACAATATGGCACAGTTAAACCTGTCCGCGATTCCACTGTTACATATAAAATTCCGCAGACTAAATCACAAAAACCCTTCTCTGATTTGACTGAAAACATACAATCACGCAATCATTGGTTGTTTCCTGATGTTGATTGTCGGCCCGGACCATAGTTACCAGCTTGCGTCCTTCTTGTCGACCGTTCAAACACATTCCATTCCCTCTTCAAACTGGCTCTTCTTTATACAAACTCCAACTTGCAATATCTTGAAACACATTTCCTGTTGTCCTCATGTGAATACAATGGCAGTATTAAATGTGTGAATGTCTCCAGTAGAAACAGTCTTGACGCTAATTGTCCCTCGTTTAGGGTCATTGTCCATGATTACCTTGACCTTGGCCTGTCTGTATGATAAATCATCGAAGTTTACAGCACGGAAGAAAGCCATTTTGGCCCATTGTATCCACGCCGACCAACAAGAGGCTATCCAGCCTAATCCCACTTTCCAGCTCTGGGTCCGTAGCCCTGCAGGTCACGGCACTTCAAGTGCACATCCAAGTACTTTTAAAATGTGATGAGGGTTTCTGCCACCACCCTTTCAGGCAGTGAGTTCCTGACCGGCACCACCTTCTGTGTGAGGAAATTTCCCCTCAAAACCACTTTAAACCTCCTACCAATTACTTTAAATTTGTGCCCCCTGGTTGTTGACCCCTCTGCTAAAGGAAATATGCCCTTTCTATTCACTCTATCCAGGCCCCTCATAATTTTATACACCTCAATGAGATCTCCCCTCAGCCTCCTCTGTTTCAGGGAAAACCCAATCTGTCCTCAAAGCTAAGATTCTCCACTCCCTGCAACATCCCCGTAAATCTCCTCTGTACTCTCTCCAGTGCAATCATGTCCTTCCT
Source organism: Pristiophorus japonicus (assembly GCF_044704955.1). NCBI lineage: Eukaryota > Metazoa > Chordata > Chondrichthyes > Pristiophoridae > Pristiophorus > Pristiophorus japonicus. The sequence continues at coordinate 299,919,522 of NC_091980.1, forward strand.
GTAATGTAGTGACCAGAACTGCATGCTGTACTCTAGCTGTGGCCTAACTAATGTTTTATACAGTTCAAGCATCACCTACCTGCTCTTATATTCTATGCCTCGGTTAATAAAGGCAAGCATTCCGAATGCCTTCTTAACCACCTTATCCACCTGGCCTGCTACCTTCAGGGATCTGTGGATATATACTCCCAGGTCCCTTTGTTCCTCTACACTTCTCAATGCCCTACCATTTAATATGTATTCCCTTTCCTTGTTAGCCCTCCCCAAATTACCTCCCACTTCTCTGGATTAAATTTCATTTGCCACTGTTCTGCCCACCTGATCAGTTGATTAATATCTTCCTGCAGTCCGCAGCTTTCCTCTTCATTATCAACCACACAGCCGATTTTTGTATCATCTGCAAACTTCTTAATCATACCCTCTATATTCAAGTCTGGATCATTGATGTTGTTATATATGTAAACCTGTAAATACCTTGTGTAGCCACCAGAGGGCTCATCCCCTGGAGTCACAAGGGTTCCCACAATCCCTTGGGAGCCACTGGTACTTAAGGAGGCCTCACAGGCTGGAGAGGCACTCTGGAGACCTGCAATAAAAGACTAAGGTCAGACTTTACTTTGAGCTCACAGTATCTGGTCAGACTCTTCATTCGTACACAACAGATGTATACCACAAAAATCAAGGGACCTAATACTGAGCCCTGCGGAACCCCACTAGAAACATCCTTCCAGTCACAAACACGCATTTACCCATTACCCTTTGCTTCCTGTCTCTGAGCCAATTTTGGATCCAACTTGCCACTTTGCCCTGGATCCCATGGGCTTTTACTTTCGTGACCAGTCTGTCATGTCATCATCATCATCATAGGCAGTCCCTTTGAATCGAGGAAGACTTGCTTCCACTCCTGAAGTGAGTTCTTTGATGGCTGAATAGTCCAATATGAGAGCCACAGATTCTATCACAGGTGGAACAGTTAGTCGTTGAGGGAAGGAGTGGGTGGGACTGGTTTGCTGCACGCTCTTTCCGCTGTCTGCACTTGATTTCTGCATGCTCTCGACGTTGAGACTCGAGGTACTCAGCGCCCTCTCGGATGCACTTCCTCCACTTAGGGCGGTCTTGGGCCAGGGACTCCCAGGTGTCGGTGGTGATGTCGCACTTTATCAGGAAAGCTTTGAGGGTGTCCTTATCGCATTTCCGCTGCCCACCTTTGGCTTGTTTGCCATGAAGGAGCTCCGAGTAGAGCACTTGCTTTGGGAGTCTCGTGTCTGGCATGTGGACGATGAGGGCTGCCCAGCGGAGCTGGTCGAGTATGGTCTGTACTTCAACGCTGGGGATGTTAGCCTGAGTGAGGACGCTGATGTTGGTGCGCCTGGGGATTTGTAGGATCTTGTGGAGACATCTTTGGTGATATTTCTCCAGCAACTTGAGGTGTCTACTGTACATGGTCCATGTCTCTGAGCCATACAGGAGGGCGGGTATTACTACAGCCCTGTAGACCATGAGCTTGGTGGCAGTTTTGAGGGCCTGGTCTTCAAACACTCTTTTTCTTAGGCAACCGAAGGCTGCACTGGCGCACTGGAGGCGGTGTTGGATCTCGTCGTCGATGCCTGCTCTTGTTGATAGGAAGCTCCCGAGATAGGGGAAGTGGTCCACGGTGTCCAAGGCTGCGCTGTGGATCTTGATGACTGGGGGGCAGTGCTGTGTGGTGAGGACAGGCTGGTGGAGGACCTTTGTCTTATGGATGTTTAGCATAAGGCCCATGCTTTCGTCCGCCTTGATAAATACGTCGACTATGTCCTGAAGTGCAGCCTCTGTATGTGCGCAGACGCAGGCATCGTCCGCGTACTGTAGCTCGACGACAGAGGTTGGGGTGGTCTTCGATCTGGCCTAGAGACGGCGCAGGTTGAACAGGTTCCCAACTAAGCCCATACAGCAGTGCCTGGTCTCCAGTTGTCTTGGACCCCTTCGTCACTGGATCAAGACTTCGCTCAGCTAAGCCCGTGTACAACGACCATCTAACGTTAAAAGAACTCGTGCATCAACATCTTCCACTCCATTAACATGAAGTTCGGGACCTGGAACATCAGGACCCTCAGGGACAGACCGGGATACCGCACCGCCATAGTTGCCCGGGAACTTAGACGCTTTGATATCGACATCGCCGCCCTAAGCGAGAGCCGGCGGGAAGGGACAAGGTGGAGGTTACACCTTCTTCTGGAACGGGAAACCAGAAGAAGAATGCCGCCTCCACGGAGTCTGGTTCACCATCAAAAACGAGCTGGTTGACCGCCTCAAAGACTTCCCCCCTTGGGGCTAACGAACGTCTCATGACTCTTCGACTCACCCTATCCTGGAAACCAGTGCGCCACAGTTATCAGTACGTACGCCCCAACACTTGATGCAACAGATGAGGCTAAAGAGGGTTTTTAACATCAACCTCTCAAAATCCCTGTCCTGCATCCCCGCGGACGACAAACTGATCCTCCTCGGTGACTTCAACGCCAGGGGTGGCAAGCACTCAAACCTCTGGGGGGGGTGTGACTGGCAGAGAGAAGGTAGGGAAAGCCAACTCTAGTGGTACCCTACTCCTGACAAAATGTCTAGAGCGCGAACTTGTCATCACCAACACCTTGTTCTGCCAGAGGCACAAATACAAGGCATCGTGGCAACACCCTCGCTCCAAGCACTGGCACCTGCTCTACCATGTGGGACCTTACCAAAATCTTTGCTAAAATCCATATACACCACATCATACGCACTGCTCTCATTGACCCTCCTGATTACCGCCTCGAAAAATTCAATCAAGTTAGTCAGACACTACCTTCCCTTAACAAATTGGTGCAGACTGTCCCTGATTAACCCATCTTTCTGACAATGCAATCTTCCCAAGAAGACTGCATGTGTGGATGTTGGTTTCTTGTAGCAGTCGTATTCAAATGGTTCAAGGATCCGGCCCATTGTCTGGGCCTACACTGATAGCAGCCTGTCTGGGGCCTTGGTCCATAATACAGTCTTTTAACAATAGGTAAATAAATGTGTGAATGTTCTTGTATCTTTTCCAGATAGAAAACATTCTTATAGCAATCTGTGCCATTGTGGATTGCCCAGTCTCTTGAGAGTTTGTGGTTTTTGGCTGCAATGTCTGAATTAACCCCTTACTACCCAGCTCCTTTTGCAGGCTGTAATACAGTTCTGGATTTTTTAATCTTTCATAGTCCAATTTTTACCGTTGGGGATGGGGGGTGGGGGAGGAGGGGAAAGGGACGGATCCTACAAAGGACACCGTCGGCTTTGGTCGGGTGTCCTTGTCGCCTGCTCGGCAGAGCAGCTTAAAACCACAGGTCTTGGTGATTCTGGGGCAGTTAAGCAGCCTGGGCGATTTTAATATCCTATCTGTTCGGCACCTTCCTTTGTTGTTGTTTCTTCTCTCTCTCCATCAATTGCATTTGTGAAGAATCAAGTTTATTTACTGATTGGAATAGTAAAAATGGGCCAATCCTGTGGGAGAAAGCAAGATAAAAGAAAATGTGTTATAATAACAGAGGTTGCTGTAATAAACCGAAAGTATGTTTCATGTTCTGTGACTCTGCCTTAACATTAACTCACATAATGAGAACCTTGATGTAGACTGTATGACCTACTTATTGTTTAAAGAAAAGCAATTATAAGACAGTTAAAATGACTTACTGGGCTGCAGTACTTGCATACTTACTATAGTAATTGTAATTAGCAGGCTAGTACTCTGCATACTATGGGCCCAATTTTGGCCATGACTTGCATCAATTTTTTTGGAGTAAGTTGTTTTTCTGACAAAAAATGCCATTTCCCCCCCAAAATTTGCTCCAGAGTAAGTTTAAAAAATGCCATTTTCCCCCCAAAATTTGCTCCAGAGTAAGTCAGTTAGGTACGATTTTTTCTAGTTCCGTTTTGTTTTCAAAAGGGGGAGTTCCCAGACACTTACGCTAGTTTTGGCCATTTATGCCACTTTGGCCAGCTAAAACTTACTCCAAATCCACTTATGTCAGCATATGTGGCTAGCTCTGAAAAACCTTGCGGGCAGTGAAGAAATCGGCGCAGGTTGGTACATTTAAAGCACCAAGACTTACAAAGCACTAAACAAAGAACAAAAAGTTATAAACAATCAATCAATAACAAATAAAAAAATAGAAGTCCTACCTTTATGCCAGAATCAAGTTTTTTTTTTTAAGTTCCTCCTTCCCCCCCCCCTCCCCCCACACCATCAAAACTCTCCTCACTAAACAAAGCACAACCATCAGTAAATAAAAAATCAAACTGAAGTCCTACCTCGGCCCGGGAATCCAGCCGGCCGGCCCTTCGGCTGGGGATAGGGGCTGCGCGCATCAGGTCCTGCTCACAGGACACGCTGGCAGGGCAGGAGCATGCCCGCTGACTTCATTGCGCGTGCGCACAGCTGCCGGCACTGTTTTCTGTGCTGGGCTGTTGCTCCGCCCCCCCCCCCACCCACTTCACTATCTGCGCCACGCCGGAACACCGGAGACTCGGCAGAGCGGGCAGGATGGGGCCACTTTTTTCCGGCGCCGTTTCCAGCGCACAAAGTCGGCGTGTTTAAGGTAAGTGCGCCGAAAAAAGGGGTTGGGGAAAATTGGGCCCTATGTAACTAACAATATATCCGGGGGAGGGAAAAGAGTGATAGTGATTCAACCCCCATGTAAATGAATGGTACATTCTGCTATTAAATTTTCCTTTGGCCATAGCATTCCCCCTGCCATAAATCATTACCATGTTACAATGACAAATTATGAACTAACACTGCCAGCCTCACTTGCACAGCAGTCACTGACACTTTAATGAAATAAAGTTGTATTTATTCCAGTAATAACATTAGTGTGTGCCCGTGAAACTTGTTCAGATTATTGGAAAGTAGTGAATAAGAAGATCCAATATCTGTTGAAACATGTTCACCTAATTACATCAATAATAGCACGTGATGCCACCTTTCCTGACTGTCCACCAACACTGTGCAATCGAACAGCAAATGTTTAGATCAATGGGACACATCACAACAACAACTTGTATTTATATAGCGCTTTTAGTGTTGTGTAACACCGAGCCAGATAAGGAGAAATTAGGGCTGGTGACCAAAAGCTTGGTCAAAGAGGTAGATTTTAAGGAGCGTCTTGAAGGAGGAAAGAGAGGCAGGGAGGTTTAGGCAGGGAAGTCTAGAGCTTCGGGCCAAGAAACAGAAGGCACAGCCACCAATGATTGAGCGATTATAATCAGGGATGCTCAAGAGGGCTGATTTAGAGGAGCGCAGCTATCTTGGGGGGGGTGGGAGTGAGGGAGGGAGTGTTGTGGGGCTGAAGGAGATGACAGAGATAAGGAGGGGGCGAGGTCATGGAGGGATTTGTAAACAAGGATGAGAATTTTGAAATCGAGGCGTTGCTTAACCAGAAGCCAGTGTAGGTCAGCACGCACAGGGGTGATGAGTGAGCAGGACTTGGTGCGAGTTAGGACACAGGCAGCCGAGTTTTGGATGACCAAGATTACGTAGGGTAGAATATGGGAAGCCAGCCAGGAGTGCTTGACTCATTAACCAAGTTTCTGTTGTCTTTCCCTGTTGAAATGGATAGTGCACAATCTCGGAGCAAAAGTCTCCAAGTATCTTGGAGCAAAATGATTGAATTACAGCAGCAAGTCATTTGGATAAAAACAAATGATTGAATTACAGCAGTAAGTTCTTTGGATAAAAACAAATGCAAATGCTGGAGATCTAAAGTTAAAAACAGGAAACACTCAAAATACACAGAATGTCCATCTGAAAGAAGAGGAGAAAGTCAACTGAAAAGCAAAGTCAAGGGTTGACTAAAGGAAAGAGGAGGGGTAGAAAACCAGGCAAAGATGACTGGTTGAATATGATTCTGATTGCACCGAGAGACAGCAAATGCAGTTATTAGCTTGTGAATAGACTTTTAAAAGACGGCTGGAAGGAGATGAGCAGCGATGGGTGATATACAGAGGCCATTTCAGGCTCTGAAAATGCTTCAGCAAGTCCAATGACTTGAAACAACTCCAAGATCAAGGGGAGTAATTTATTCATTGTTTGCACAAGGCTACAGAAAACAAGCAAGTACAAATAGAAGGTAATGGTCATGCTAGGAGATTACGGTACTGAAATTGCCTCCGCGGAAAATTTAAATTGGTGAATTAACGCCCCAATCGATGGGGCGGGGAATAGATGGAGATTGCCCTCTTGTGAAAAATCTTTGGGGCAGGTGGGAGTCGGGAGCGGGGCGGAAGGCGGGAAGTATCATTAACGCTGCACTGAGCACGTAGGCGCGAGGCGGCTAACGCTTAAAGGGGAGGGACGCTGCGAGGCCTACTTTGGCGCCCACCGGGCCTCTAGGAAGGGCTGCAGCCGGGACAGCGGGCCCACACCCGAGAGGAGGGGTGATGAGCTGCCTGTTGGCAGCCCGGCTGACCCCGTGGCCGGCACTGTCGGGCCGGTCGCAGAGTCAGTCGACAATTAAAATAAAATGGCGGCCACGGCAGTGCGCCCTCCCCCAACCATTAGCAGCTTCCCACCGTGCGAAGCTGTCGGGGGCACCGACAAGCGGTGGAACGATTAATTGAGGGTAATGTCGCTTCCAGGCGGGGACTAGGCGCTTTTATGACGTCACTAAGTACGCGCTGTTATGACGTCACCACTGCCGTTCGCACAGGTGTGGGGCACTCAGGTTCTGCACCCCAAAAATTCAAGAGCGCAATGTCCCGATCGTCGCTAACTGCTCTTCAAAAAAAAAAAGGGGCAATTTTGGCCCCGATAATTTTCACATCGAGTTGTGTGCGTGCAACGATTACTCAATATTTTGCTGTCCATTGATTGTTTTGTGCACCTGTTGTCCTGTTGCCTGACAACATGCAGCAATGAATGAATTAATTAATGTTCAGCTAGATTTCATGTATCAAGGGTTAATTTACTGCTGAGTGGGCATTTTATGTGTTACTTTAGTTATAAACATTTGGGACTTGTCAAAAAAAATCTAGAAATGTGTCCACGTTTATCATTCAAATTTATTGACCGAAAGTAGCTTCTTGGCATTGTCATAACCTTGGCAACTAGTCATAAAACTACTTAACTGATTTTGCTTGTTGGAAACATTTGCGGTTGCTTTTTTTTCTGGCTCCGTCTTTACTCCAGATGTCAGGAAATTACAAAATTAATTCATATTCCAATATTTGTTGACAAATCCATTGTTGGCACAAAACTCATTTGAGGGCTATAATGAAAAAGGCAAACAAAGCACTTGGTTGTGTTAGCCCAGGGATAGAATACAAATCAAAAGAAGTCCTCCAAATGCACGAGGCATTGGGTAGTCTTTGTAGTATTGCGTGCAAGAGGAACTTGCACTTATACAGCGCCTTTAACGTAAACGTTCCAAGGAGTTTCATCGGAGCGTTCTCATGCAAAATTTGACATTGAGCCACATAGATATTGGGGCAGATGGTCAAAAGCTCGGACAAAGAGGTAGATTTTAAGGAGCACCCTAAAGGAGGAAAGAGAGGTCGAGAAACGGAGTGGTTTAGGGAGGGAATTCCAGAGCTTCGGGCTTCAGTAGCTGAAGGCACGGCCACCAATGGTGGAGCGATTAACGATGTCCTCAAATCGATACAGTTCGGATGAGACGTTAAACCGAGACCCTGTCCGACTGCTCAAGTGGACGTAAAAGATTCCATGGCAATGTTCAAAGCAGGCCAAGGAAGTTCTCCAGATGTTCTGATCCATATTTACACCTCAACCAACTTCACTAAAAGCAGATTATCTGGGTCATTATTCGCATTGTCGCTTGTGGGGCCCAAATTGGCCATGGTGTTTCCCTACATTATGACTGTGATCGCATTCCATCAGCTGTAAAGCGCTTTCAGATGTCCTGAGGTTGTGAAAGGTGTTGCATAAATTACAGGGTTTTTTTTCTTTCTAACAAAGATGACACCCTGTGTTGGGTGCTAGCCAATTATTACTGTTGATGGGCATCAAAAAAAACTTGAGTTCAAAAACAAAAGCGGTTTTAAAGTATAAAGCAAAAATTCCCCAAAATAGCAGCTTTCAATTAATTCAAACAAACTACCTTCCCTTTTAAATGGAAGCAAATGCAATGTCCCTGGTCGATTCTAAAGTAGTGGAAAATGCACCACGTGAAGAGTTGCAAATCTAAATTTTCTTCAAGGGAAGGGGGGCTGGTGGGAGAGGGACATATTTCCAAACTATCCTGGAAAATAAATAACTGTAGTTCAATACTTGTATCCCCTTTCAGGCTCTCCTGTATTTAGTGAAGGAATGTTGGGTACGGCCCACACTTTACGTTACAAGACAGAGCATTACTGAACTTTGTGCCATTACTTGCTTTCACACTTTTAATAGGATTTTATTCCGAGCCGTTTTTGTGGCTGTGTTAGTTGGTCATCTCGTGTCCCAGTTTGGGATTTACGCTGTGCAATTCTGCATGGCAGACACAGTAATCCTATTGCTGAGCTACCCAGTATTCTCGAATACTGCTGATCATTGACCAGCTCGGCTGACATCTCAATGGGACACTGGAGGGCCTTGAGATTTTTCTTTAATTAATTCATTGGATGTGGCCGCCACTGGCAATGCCAGCATTTAATGCCCATCCCTAATTGCCCTCGAGTAGGTGCCTTCTTGAACCACTACAGTCCCCGTGGTGCATCCCACATTCACTCTGTCATAGCGATCCTAGTGGAACTGAGTGGCTTACTGGGCCATTTTAGAGGGAAGTTAAGAGACAACCACGTTGCTGTGGGTCTGGATTCAGAGATTTCCTTCCCTAAAGGACATTAGTGAACCGTTTACTGATACTAGCATTTTATTCTAGATTTATTTAATTAACTGAGTTTAAATTCCCCAGCTGTAATGGTGGGATTTGAACTCATGTGTCTGTATCATTAATCCAGGCCTCTGGATTACTAATCCAGTAACATAACCACTATGCTGCCGTTCCTGTTCAAATTCTTCCGACTCAATAATATAGTGCCCTGATCGTTTGGGGGCCGCCCAGCTGGGGAAGAAGTACATACCTTGTTCAATGTTCTGAGCATGATTCTGAGGAGCTCCCCTGCTCCTCCTCAAATAACGACCACCTGGGAGGGCAGACAAAGTCTCAGTTTAACAATTGAAAGGCGACACCTCTGACAGTACGGCACTCACTTGGTACTGCACTGAAGTTTCAACTTAGATTGTGTACTCAAATCTCGAGAGTGGAGCTTGAACCTATGAACTTTGCATAGAACCATAGAAGTTTATAGAGCAGGAGGAGATCATTTGCCCCATTATGTCTGTGCTAGCTTTTTGCTGGAGCAATCCAAAACTAATCCCACTGACCTGCACTCCCTCTCTCTCTCTCTCTCTCTCTCTCTCTCCCCATAGCTGCGTATCCTACTTTGCTTGAAACATAGAAACATAGATAATAGGTACAGGAGTAGGCCATTCGGCCCTTCGAGCCTGCACCGCCATTCAACAAGATCATGGCTGATCACCCACCCCCCCCCTCCCTCCACACCCCCCGACCCCCCCCAGCCGCAAAGACCACATCCAACTCCCTCCCGAACACATCCAATGAACTGGCATCAACAATTCTCCGCGGCAGGGAACCCCACAGACCAACAGTTCCCCGAGTGACGAAGTCTCTCCCAATCCCAGCCCCAAACAGCCCACCCCCATCCCAAGAGCGCGCCCCCCCCCCCACCGGGCTCCGGACCCACCCAACACCGGGAACACCCCTCCCCCCCCACACCCAACCTGCCCCGTCCCGTCAGAATCCTTCCCAAATGCCGAACACCCCCCGGATGTCGAGCCCCCAGTACTTATTGAAGTACTTATTAATTTTCCCCTTAAAACATGCATTTGCTACACCCTGTAGCAAAGTGATCAATGCTTCAAGAATCTGTTGGACATTTCTCTTAGCATCTCATCGCTTTCAGCAACAATTGTGAATTGATGACCTGCCTCATCACTGACTCTATCAATCAGAAAGAAAGAACATAATTTATATCACACCTTCCATGACTTCAGGATGTCCCAAAACACCAATGAAGCATTTTGAAGTGCAGCCATTATTATAAGGTAGGGAAATGAGGCGGCCTATTTATGCACTGCAAGGTCCCATGAGCAGCAAATGGATGCTTGACCAGACAATTGCTTTCAAGTGAGTTTGGTTGAGAACACTGGGAGAACTCACCTGCTTCTCTTCAGATAGTGCTGTGGGATCTTTTGTGTCCACCTGAGAAAGTAGACGGGGCCTCGGTTTAACGTCACAATTGAAAGACGGCACCTCTGACAGTGCAGTACTCACTTGGTACTGCACTGAAGCTTCAACCTAGATTGTGTGCTCAAGTCTCCAGAGTGGAGCTTGAATCCACGACCTGTCGGACTCCGAGGGAGACCGAATGGTGAGCCAAGGCTAAATAAATAGCCTTTCCTTCTGCACCCTGTCAAACCCTTCACAATTAAAAAAAAAACTTATATTAATTTTTCTCTCAGCCTTCTCTGCTTCAGTGACAATAGTCCCAGCATCTGCTGCCTCTCCTTGTAGCTGTCGTGTCCCATTCTTTGCATCATTTAAGCTGTAATGGATTCAGTGCCCTTTCTAATGTGGACTACCAAAAGCTGCACACGCTATGTACTCCTGTTGCCTGACGAATGTTTTGAAGCAATTCTACATCACTTATTACTGTACTCTGTACCCTTATTTATAATACCCAAAATGCTATATTTATGGCTTGCACTCGTATTTTCAGGGAATTATCTATTTTAAACGTCGATCCCTCTGCTCATTCACGCACTTCAGAATCCTTCCATTTATACACTCCCATTCCTTTATTTTATCCCACAATGTATTACCTCATACTTACCCACATTAAATTGCATCTGCCGTCTACTTTCCCATTCCTGTAATCTGTCTGTCTCTGTCTGTCTATCTGTCAAGTCTTTTATAGTCCTCCTCACTTTTTGCATACCGCCTATTTTTGTGCAGTCACCTAGGGAGAGAAATTGACCCGCGCCCCAATTGGGGGCAGCAACCTTTTAGCGCCCTGCGCAGAAGTTCCGCCCCCACCGCGGAATTGCCCTTACCGGCCCTCAAAGGAAGAGGACTGAAATCTCAAGTGTTCCACTTCCTTTGGGGGGGCGGTTCCTGGGGCGCCGAGGGGAGCGCTACGCGGATGTTCTGCGTAGCGCTGACACGCTGCAACACTCCTCCCCTTCGAATAAACCACTGGGCCACCAGGGCAGCGTGAGACCGGGCTAGCAGACCACTCCCCACCCAAGACGGAGTGCCGGGCTGCACGATGGCGGCCTGGAGCACGCTGGGGTCGTCACCGTCGAGCCGACCCGAGAGTTGGCCAGCAAAAAAAAAAAACGCCGACCCGGTGCGCTGGAGCCCTCCGGCTGTAAGGAGCGCCCCGAGAGCGGATGTCGGCCAGCTTCCTGACCCTGGCGTTGACATCCGCTTGTGCCACACTCGCTGTCCGCGGGGCAATAACCCCCGCGGGGCATTAAGGTGTCGGCGCACGGGTCGCCCCGCACAGTGATGATGCCATCGCCGGTTGCTCAACGGCGTGGGCGCGTCGCTCCGCAAACTCCCGAGCAATTTCCCAGTAGGTGGTAGCGCCTCGCTCCCCTGAGCGACATTCTCCTCCTCCCAGTTAGCGTCTCCCAGAGGCTCTGACGGACCTATATAAAGGGGCAATTTTAGCCCCCATCTCCAAATTCAAATCATCCATGAATGACAGCAACATGTGGACCAAGAACTGGGTGTGCCACTTTCAACTCTTCTCCAATCCAAGCAATACCCATTCTCACTATATCTTCATTTGATTGTCCCATGAACCTACTTGCTTTCTGTTTCCCGGACCAATATTTATCCCTCAAACAACATAACCAAAAACAGTTTGTCTGGTCATTATCACATTGCTGTTTGTGGGAGCTTGCTGTGTGCAAAATGCTGCCGCGTTTCCTACATTACGACAGTGATTACACTTCAAAAAGTCCTTTGTTGGCTGCAAAGCATTCTGGGACGTCCGGTGATCATGAAAGGCACTACATAAATGTAAGTCTCTCTATGCTACCATGTTTCCTCTTGCAACTTACACCTGAATTTCTCTAACAAGCCACCTTCATGGGGCACCTTATCAAATGGCCTATCAACTACATCTGTTGCATTCTCTTCATCCAATTCGTCACCTCTTCAACAAAGACTCGTCAACATTTATCAAACATGGTGTGTTTAATAAACCTCCACTGGCTGTCCTCAATTATCTTCGCACTTTTTTCAATATTCATAAATTTTGTGTCTCATTATGGAGTCTGAGAGTTTGTACTTGCTGAATAATGGGTCGGGGGGGCATAAACTGCAGTATTCCAGCAGCTGTAAACCTGGGAAAGCCAAGCTGCTGGAAGTGAAGCAGTATTCTATAAAATAAAGAACAAAGCTTTATGCTTAACGTACATATAAAACACTAGTTAGGCCACAGCTGGAGTAATGCGTGCCGTCTTTATAGGAAGGACATGATTTTACTGGAGAGAGTACAGAGGAGATTTACGATGATGTTGCGGGAGTGGAGAACCTTATCTGAGGACAGATTGGATAGGCTGGGCTTGTTTTTTTTGGAACAGAGGAGGCTGAGGGCAGACCTCAGTGAGGTGTATAAAATTATGAGGGGCCGAGATATAGTGGATAGAAAGGGCCTATTTTCCTTAGCAAAGGGGTCAACAACCAGGGGGCATACATTTAAAGTAATTGGTAGGAGGTTTAGAGGGGATTTGAGGGGAAATTTCTTCACGCAGAGGGTTGTGGGGCTCTGGAACTCACTACCTGAAAGGGTGGTAGAGGCAGAAACCCTCACCTCATTTAAAAAGTACCTCATCATCATAGGAGGTCCCTCGGAATCGAGGAGCACTTGCTTCCACTCCCAAAGTGAGTTCTTTGATGGCTGAACAGTCCGATACGAGAGCCACAGACCCTGTCACATTTGTCGAGGGAAGGGGTCAGTGGGTGGTTGGTTTGCCGCGCGCTCCTTCCGCTGCCTGCGCTTGGCCTCTTCATGCTCTTTGCATTGAGATTCGAAGAGCTCAATGCCCTCCCGGATGCACTTTCTCCACCTCGGGTGGTCTTCGGCCAGGGTCTCCCAGGTGTCAGTGGTGATGTCGCACTTTACCAGGGAGGCTTTGAGGGTGTCCTTATAATATTTTCGCTGTTCTCCTTTGGCTCGTTTACCATGAAGGAGGATGTATCTGGATGTGCACTTGAAGTGCCGTAACCTACAGGTTTACGGACCTAGAACTGGAAAGTGGGATTAGACTGGATAGCTTCTTGTTGCTGGCATTGACCCGATGGGCTGAAATGGCCTCCTTCCGTGCTGTATATGATTCTATGTGACTATTTTCTCCCTTGCATGAGTTGCATAGATAAGTCAGTGACAAGTGACGGAAAAGGCTTGCCTCAATTGTCCTCGAGCAGCTTTTCCTCTTATTCAGAACTCTTTCATTCAGGAACTGGAACCTCTCATTCAGCCTGCGAAAAGGAGAGATTTAAAAAATTATGAAGGGTTTTGATCGAGTAAATTAAGACAAAGTGTTTCCATTGGCTGAAGGGTGGATAATGAGAGGGCACAGACAGAAGATGATTGGCAAAAGAACCAGAGGCGACGTGAGGGAAAGTTGTTTTTATGCAACGAGTGGTAAGGATTCACCTGTTAACGCCGCTGGAACCGCCCCGAAAGGAAGTGAAGCGTGCGAGTTTGAGCTCTACTTCTTTGGAGGGGCGGTAAGCCCAATTCAGCAGCCGGGGCGGGACTTCTGAGCCAAGAGCAGGAAGTCCCGCCCCCAGCTGGTTACTGCCCCCAATCGGAGTGCAGGGCAATTTGGCCCCCCCCCCCGCCCCCCAAGAGTCTTGGTGGTAACCACTTGAGATGTGTACAGGAACATGATTTCAAATTTTATTTGTGACCCTCACTGTTGCTTGTTGCTTATATAAGTAGCCCACGACGACAAAAAGTTAGAATTACATCGAATTTACAGCACAGAATGAGGCCATTTGGCCCAATGGGTCTGTGCCAGTGTTTATGCTCCACACAAGCCTCCTCCCACCCTGCTTCATATCACCCCATCAGCATATATTTATATTCATTTCTTCCTCATGTGCTTATTTAGCTTTCCCTTAAATGCATCTATTGTATCCGCCTCAACTATTCCCTGTGACAGTCAGTTCCACATTCTAACCATTCTCTGGTTAAATAAGTTTCTCCTGATTTCCCTATTGGAGTTATTAGTGACTATCTTATAGTTATGGCCCCTAGTTTTGGTCTCCTCCCAAGTGGAATCATCTTCTCTACATGTACTCTATCAACACATTCATAATTTTTAAGGACCTCTCTTGGGTCACACCTCAGCCTTCTCTTTCGTAGAGAAAAGAGACCCAGTCCGTTCAATCTTTACTGATAAGTATATCCTCTCGGGTTACGTGATTTTTCTTGAAATTGACACCCAATATTCAGTCAGGTTGATTGGCACCTGAAAGAAAAAGATATATTAATATTTTGGGCACGACTGATTATTGCCTCTTGTTGCTGAGATTTACCTGTAACTGACTGGAAACACCTACAAGGTCAACTGTATAGTTTAGGAAGATTTATTGTTGCTCGATATATATGCCGCTTACCAGTATGCTGTGCAGCATGCTAATGTCCCTCCTGTGGCTTTGGATAACACAGCCAGATGGAAGATGCTCAACTAAGCGTTTGCAGAGATAGCTTGACTACAGATGGATATTTGTACTGGTAATTCATTCCCATTTAGAGAGGGTCAAATTAAAAAAAAAAGTGTTTTTTTTCATCCAATTTTTTCCCAACTAATTTCTATTCTATGGAGTCTCTGCATCAGTTGTCACAAGAAGCAGCAGCACCCTACAAAATAGAACACGCAGACTTTCTCGCGCGTTAACTGCATCGGGCTGAAATTGTTGTGGTTGGGGTGGAGGATTTGGAGGCGGGAAGGGGGAACGCGGGGGTGGGGGAGGGAGGGGAAGTAGACATCAGTAAAAGCTGTTACTTTCGCTTGCATTTTGTTTTTTGATAAAAATGAGTTGAAAGGAGTTTCAGACCCCCATCCACGTGAGTCAAAGTGTGTACATTCCTGTCGCACTCTCACATCCAGACTTCTGTGTTATGTCCGCACCTGATTGACGTGTACACAGAAAGCTGCAGCAAACCACCACTGAACAGAGAGGGGGCATAACAATGAAAAGAGGGGACTCCCGTAAACCGTCGATGCTGAAGTAACGAGGAGATGCAGAAGCTATCAAACCAAAATTGGAAGTCGGCACACAGATCCCAATAAATGTACAAGAAAGGAAGAGATGTTAGAATCATAGAATGGTTACAGCATAGATGGAGGCCATTTGGCCCGTCAAGCCTGTGCCGGCTCTCTGCAAGAGCTCTTAAGCCAGTCCCACTCCTCCCACCTCTGCCCCGTGGCCTTGCAATTTTTTTTCCTTCAGGTACTTATCCAACTCCCTTTAGAAAGCCACGATTGAATCTGCCTCCACCATCCTCTCAGGCCGTGCATTCCAGATCCTAGCCACTCGCAGCTTAAAAAAAGGTTTTCCTCATGTTGCATTTGGTTCATCTGCCAATCACCTTAAACCTGTGTCCTCTGGTTCTTGACCCTTCCACCAATGGGAACAGTTTCTCTCTCTCTACTCTGTCCAGACCCCTCATGATTTTGAACACCTCTATCAAATCTCCTCGCAATCTTCTCTGCTCTGAGGAGAACAACCCCAGATTCCCCAGTCTATCCACGTAACTGAAGTCCCTCATCCCTGGGACCATTCTTGTAAATCTTTCCTGCACGGTCTCTAGGAAGGATGTGAAGGCCTTAAAGTGTGGTACCCAAAATTGGACACAATACTCCAGTTGAGGCCGAACCAATGCTAACTTCCTTGCTTTTGTACTCTATTTATAAAGCCCAGGATCCCGTATGCTTTTTTTTAAAAAACTGCTTTCTCAACCTGACCTGCCACCTTCAACGATTTGTGTATACATACCCCAGGTCTCTCTGTTCCTGCACCCCCTCTAGAATTGTACCCGTTAGTTTATATCCCCCTTACTGTTTCCCTCCTCTGCCTTCTATGCTCGGTTCCCTCTTGTGCGCCACTCTGATCCCTGTTCCCCCCTCCCTCCTCCCCCGCCCTCCCTTACACCTGAGCACTGCTGTGTTGCGTGTCACCATGTGACATTAACAGCTCACAGTCAGACCATAAAAAAAAGAAATAAATGCAAAACTTACATTCATATAGCAATTGTCATGACCTGAGGATATCCCAAAGCGCTTTCCAACCAATGAAGCACTTTTGGAGTGTAGTCACCGTTGTAAGGTTGGAAACGCGGCAGCCAATGTGCGCACAGCAAGCTCCCACAAATAGTAACGTGATCATGACCAGATAATCTGTTTTAGTGATGTTGGTTGAGGGGGAAATATTGGCTCTTCAAGTAGTGTCGTATGATCCACCTGCGAGAGCAGACCAGGTCTCGGTTTAATGGTTTAATGCCTCATCCAAAAGACAGCACCTCCAACGGTGCAGCACTCCCTCAGTACTCCATTGGGTGTGCCAGCTTGGATTATGTGCTCAAGTCGGTCTTGAACTCGCGACGTTCTGACTCAGAGGCATGAGTGCTCCTCACTGAGCCGAAGCTAATGACTTTGTAAACATTGCAAATCCCAGACTAGAGAGCAATGATGAGAGAAATCTGCCACTAATATATAAAAAATCTCAAACTTTAAGGGAGAGAAATTGGCATTGTTTGTGCCTCCCATTAGCGCCCTTTAATGGGGCGCAATCGATTTATTGCCCCCGGTGAGGTGGGGTGGGGGAGGCAGAGGGGGGGGGGGTGGACGCTACCACCTTCAGAGAAATTGCGCGGGTGTCCGTGGGGGCAGAGACCAGCAACGTCCCACCCTGCTGGGCTGTTGCGCCGCCGATGATGACATCATCGCCGTGCGCAGTGACCCAGTTTCCGCCCCGGAGCTGAAATTGCGTAGCGCCCCGTGAGACCGCCGCGGGTGACGTCGGCGCCAGCCTTCGGGACACGGTTTGGGCCGCACTCCAGGCGGAAGGTAAAGGGGAGGTGCACACGCTGCATTTTTAAATATATATTTTTTGCCCACTTACTGGTTGGACTTTTGGCTGCGGATTTCATGCTGTGACGGTTGCAACCCGGCACTCCGCCTCTTGTGCCGGGCCCGTAGCCTCGGCACGCCGCATCCCCGCCGGTGTCGTGGTGGCCGCATGCCCCACTGCTGAGCTCGCAGCCTGCCCTCCCCTTTAACGGAATGGAAAACTGGCACGTTTACTGGCCCGGTTCCGGTCCCACCCCCGAGAGGAAGTAGGGCGCCCGACATTACACTCCGCTTCCTCTCGGGGGCGGTAAACACCAATTTCGCAGCCGGGGTGGGACTTCCTGCCTCGCCTCGGTTAACACCTCCAAACAGGGCGCTAACAAATTTCGCCTCCTAAATGTTGCAGTGGCACAAA
Organism: Pristiophorus japonicus; assembly: GCF_044704955.1. Classification (NCBI taxonomy): domain Eukaryota; kingdom Metazoa; phylum Chordata; class Chondrichthyes; family Pristiophoridae; genus Pristiophorus; species Pristiophorus japonicus. The sequence continues at coordinate 299,937,107 of NC_091980.1, forward strand.
AAGATACACTTTTAAGGTATCCAGGAACCTTGTTTTTAAAAAAACATTTACCATTATCCACCAACTTTACTGTCTCTCGCCGTGTTTCCCACATCCTCCAACACATGAGCACCCCAACAGGAGGAATATACAGTAGTATATTTTTTAATCATTTAAAATATAAAAGAATGCATAACGGAGCGGCGTTGTATTCTCTTGAGTACAGAAGGGGGCGATCTAATTGAGGTGTTTAAGATGATTAAAGGTGTTAATCGGATGGATACGGAGGAACTATTTCCTCTGATGGGGGAATCCAGAACAAGGGGGCAGAACCTTATCATTAGAACTCGGCCGTTTCGGGGGCGATGTCAGGAAGCACGTTTTCACACAAAGGGGTCGTGGAAATCTAGAACTCTCTGACTCCAAAAAGCTGTTGAGGCTGGGGGTCAATTGAAGTTTTCAAAATTGAGCTGGATGCATTTTTCTTAGGTCAAGGTTGTTAAGAGTTACGGAGCCCAGGTGGGTAGATAGAGTTAAGGTACAGATCAGACATGATCTAAAATGAAAGACTTGCATTATAGCAGATTTCATGGCCTCAGGATGTCTTAAAGTGCGTAACAGCCAACAGCCAATGAAGTACTTTTGAAGCATAGTCACTGTTGTAATGTAGCAGCCAGTTTGCACACAGCAAGCTCCCACAAACAACAATGTGATAATGACCAGATTATTTGTTTCAGTGATGTTGATTGAGGGCTAAATATTGGCCAGGACACTGGGGATAACTCTCCTACTCTTCTTTGCAATAGTGCTGTGGGATCTTTTACATTCATCTGAGAGAGCAGACGGGGCCTTGGCTTAACATCTCATCCGAAAAACGGCACCTCTGACAGTGCAGCACTCCTTCAGCACTGCACTGGAGTGTCAGCCTAGGTTTTTGTGCCCAAGTCTCTGAAGTAGGACTTGAACTGACAACCTTTGGTCAGAGGTGGGAGTGTGACCACATAACTACGGCTGACACAATGGCAAAGCAAGCTTGAGGGGCTGAATGGCCTACCCCTGTTCCTACGTTAGCTGATGAAGGATTACTTGAGCCATTCTGCTCTCATGTTCTGTTGTGAGTCTGCCTTTTTAATGGAAATCAGAGCTATCAGCATGTCTTTAGTACATAGATGGGGAAGAAAGCGTCTTCCAATCTAATTATTTTTTCCAGTTAATCTTTTACTCAGAAACCATTGCTGATGTGGCGTGATTATTGAGAGTGTTTTTAGATAATAGCAAAATAGAGTTTCCATTAATCAAGCTGGATTCTTTTTCCACATGAATTAATTTTGTTTTCTCAACTGAGAAAGAGATGATCCCATTGAGACTTGACTGGTGTCTTCTAAAAGATAAATTTCGATGGACTTTTGAAATATTGAGCTCTCTGTATACAATCATTACCTGCCTTCAGCTTATAGGAAATTTGTAAAGTTCAAAGCTTCACCAACTGGAACCGGAAGAGTGTGCAGGAAGAATTATGATTTAAACACACCTGCAAAGTTTGCAAATTTGAAATAAAAGCTGGAAATGCGCATTGAGTCAGTCACCGTCTGGTGGAGAAAGAAGGCCGAACATTGAGATGTGACCCCCTCATCAGAGCTACCACGATCAGGCTGTCATTCAATTCATTATCGTCAGGATGGGTGTTCCTGGATTTTGATCTAACCGCACTGTGGGAGTACCTTCACCACACGAACTGCAGAGGTTCAAGAAGGCGGCCCATCACCGCCCTCTCGAGGGTATCTAGGGATGGGCAATAAATGCCGGCCTTGCCAGCGATGCAGACATCCCGAGAACATTTTTTTTAAAGAAAGGTTGAATAAAGTCCCTTTTTAGGATTGACCAAAGCAAAACTTGAGAACAACAAGCAGAGGTCAATAGTTCATGTCCGAGGGTAGATGTTCCTCTTCTCTCTGCCGGGGAAATTGGTGTTGCTCAGTCGCAGAGGGACAAAGATCCCTTGTGTCAGGCTATGGCGGGTTTCTGCCCTCATTGGGCCTGTCCTCGGTCTGTCCCAGGAAGTGTAGCTGAGCCTGTATTCGATGCAGACCTATTATAACATCATGGGCCGCCCCAACCTTTGTGAGAACACCAGCGCAGGTCGGGGCTATGGATGGAGCTGGAGCGCCGGGCCCTGGAACATTGTGGGCGAAGGTGCGGTGAATGAAAGCACGGGGCCCAGGAGAGGCGAGGGCCCAGGGGCAGCACAGGCCAGCCCACACTGCGATATGTGTGCGCACTAGGTCCGTGCAGCAGAGCAGGTCTCCAGTCCTGGTTTACCCTTGCCACTGGATAAAGGCCGAGCTCTGTCGAGCCCGTGTGGTGGCTGATGTGCAACAGCCACCACACGTTAAAAAAATCCACCCACAGGCATCTTCCACCTCTTCAATTGGAGTTCACGATTGGAACATCGGGTCCTTCATTGAAACATCTGTGAACTCATGTGGAAGCAAGTCATCCTCGTTCGAGGGACCGACTGTGATTATAATGAGGCAGGAGAGGGTGTTACGAGCCTTGCTTGACATTTTTCATCAGACTCTGCTCGTTCTGTGCCCCAGGGAAGGGACACTTATGAGAAGCTGACACTTCAGTTTGCCCTCAGTTCTCCTGCGCTCAGATTTTCTCAGGCATTTCTCGGCATACAGCCCGGCCAGGGGGTGTCCGTCTGCATCGGAGTTCCCCAGGGCATGCCTTTGGGCCAGGAGAGAGGTCAGCTGCTCAGTACATCTTGGCTACTCTCCTGCCCGTAGAGGAAAATCTCGTCTGTGTTAACTACTTTGCAAATACCTGAATGACAGCTGTTGGGCCGAATCTGCCAATAAAAGAAAGAAAGACTTGGATTTATATAGCGCCTTTCACGGCCACCTCAAAGAGCTTCATAGCCAACTAAGTACTTTTGGAGTGTAGTCACTGTTGTAATGTGGGAAACGCATCAGCCAATTTGCGCACAGCAAGCTCCCACAAACAGCAATGTGATCATGACCACATAATCTGTTTTTTTTGTTATGTTATGAGTGTTAAATATTGACCAGGACACCAGGGATAACTCCTCCGTTCTTCTTTGAAATAGTGCCATGGGACCCTTTATGTCCACCTGAGAGAGCAGACGGGGCCTTGTTTTAACGTCTCCACTGAAAGACGGCAGCTCCGATAGCGTAGCACTCCCTCAGCACTGCACTGGAGTGTCAGCCTAGATTTACGTGCTCAAGTACCTGGAGTGTGACTTGAACCCACAACCTTCTGCCTCACAGGCGAGAGTGCTACTCACTGAGCCACTGCTGACACTCTAGAGCAAGATCCTGGAGGGATTTTATCATGGCACATTCTGCTCAGCTTGCACAAGAATAATAATGCAAAATGATTTTTCTTTTATAAATAAAACTCTTTCTTCATACTCTGATCTTCCATGAATAGAAGATCTTCAAAACATGATTGTTATTTCAATGAAAACGATTCTAGTTGGAGTTCTATTTGTTGCACCTGTCCTTCTCAAAGAACTAATAGTTGGAGATAAACTGCTCTCACTCCTCCTATTCTTCCAGTTCCTGTAAGTAAAGTAGAAGCGTTAGCTCATAGTGATTACATACAAGGGTTTTTGCAAAAATCAGTAGCATCACTCCTCGGCAAATGCCATCTCATCTAAATTAACAGTGTCTCAAATTTTATTATGTGGCTGTTTTAAAATGATGAGCTATGATTTAAATGAAGATAACTGGCCTTTAATCATGATGGTTGCAGAAATAAATATTGGCTGCTGACAGAGATTTGCCTTTTTTTAAAAATTAATTCGTAGGATGTGGGCATCGCTAGAAAGGCCGACGTTTATTGCCCATCCCGAATTGCGCTCGAGAAGGTGGTGGAGCTGCCTTCTTGAACTGCTGCAGTCTGTGTGGTAAAGGTACTCTTACAGTGCTGACTTTATTGTAGCGGTTTGGTACAACTGAGTAGCTTGCTAAGCCATTTCAGAGTCAACCACATTGCTGTGAAACACAGAAACATAGCTGATCATGCAACTTCAGTACCCCATTCCTGCTTTCTCTCCATACCTCTTGATCCCTTTAGCCATAAGGGCCACATTTAACTCCCTTTTGAATATATCTAACAAACTGGCATCAACAACTTTCTGTGGTAGAGAATTCCACAGGTTCACAATTCTCTGAGTGAAGAGGTTTCTCCTCATCTCAGTCCTAAATGGCTTACCCCTTATCCTTAGACTGTGACCCCTAGTTCTGGACTTCCCCAACATCAGGAACATTCTTCCTGCATCTAACCTGTCCAATCCCGTCAGAATTTTATATGTTTCTACGAGATCCCCTGTGGGTCTGGAGTCACATATAGGCCAGATGGGGAAAGGACAGCAGATTTCCTTCCCTAAAGGACATTAGTTTTTATGACAATCTGGTAGTTTCATGGTCACCATTATTGATACTAGCTTTTTAATTCCAGATTTATTTAATTAACTGAATTTAAATTTTCCAGCTGCCGTGGTGGGATTTGAACTCGTGTCTCTGGATCATTAGTCCAGGTCTCTGGATTACGAGTCTCATAATATAACCACTGTACCACCATTCCCGTGCCTAGTTTTGTAAGCCATGGTAAAAATAAATAATATCCAGTTATATTTAAGGTAAGCGCACAAGTGAATACGCTCAATGCAAATAAATCCCTGTATCTAATTAGGGGGTGACAGTTGTTTCAATTTCTCTTGTAAAGCAGGTGATATTTATCATTTTTAATCCACCCTTCTTGCAGCTTTCTGGAAGCGAGCCATTTTGGTCTGTAACTTACATCGGAGCTAATTTCAGCTGCAAGCCCTATTAATGAACAGCTTTGTTGGGTCCAATTGTGATTGGAATCCTGCTTTGTCCTGGATGCAAATCATACGGAGGCTTCCAGTGCTGAAATATTCAGCATCAGATGGATGGCACTGTGCACTACATTCTTTCATAACCAGATGGCAGGGAGTGCTTTACATTGAAAGTATTCCCTCTACATTTAACATATTAATGGAGCAATCTTAAAATGGGTCACGGTAAAGCCCGATGATTGATGGCGTATTAACTGATGGGAAGGAGCACCAGATTGACTCTGTCACGTACATTGAATTTTCATGTTTTGCAACAATATTTTGTGATCTTTAATATGTCGTAAAATTACCGTTGACAGTAGTTTAACTGGCAATGTGTGCATCTTGGAAAATATTGCTCTGTATGAGTAATGGACATGCACATAATCTTTAGTTTTAAGAGCCCAGTGGCATTATTAATGGTGGCCACCCTTACTTGGAAAAACAGCAACTTGCATTTATATAGCGCCTTTAATGTATAAAATGTGCCAAGGTGCTTCACTGGAATGCTATCAAATACAATTTAACACCGAGCCACCTAAGGAGGTATTAGGACAGGTGACCAAAAGCTTGGGAAGAGAGAAACATAGAAACATAGAAAATATGTGCAGGAATAGGCCATTTGGCCCTTCGAGCCTGCACCACCATTCAATAAGATCATGGCTGATCATTCACCATTCCTGCTTTCTCTCCATACCCCTTGATCCCTTTAGCCATAAGGGCCATATCTAACTCCCTCTTGAATATATCCAACGAACTGGCATCAACAACTTTCTGCAGTAGAGAATTCCACAGGTTAACAACTCTCTGAGTGAAGAAGTTTCTCCTCATCTCAGTCCTAAATGGCTTACCCCTTATCCTTAGACTGTGACACCTGTCTGGACCTTCCCCAACATCGGGAACATTCTTCCTGCATCTAACCTGTCCAGTCCCATCAGAATTTTATATGTCTTACATAGAGGTAGGTTTTAGAGAGCATCTTCAAAGGAGGAGAGAGAGACGGAGAGGAGAAAATTCCAGAGCTTAGGGCATAGACAGCTGAAGGCAAGGCCGGCAATGGTGAAGCAATGAAAATTAGGGATGCGCAAGAGGCTAGAATTGGGGGCGGGGGCTGAGATCTCAAAGGTTTGTGGGGCTAGAGAATATTACAGAGATAGGGAGGGGTAATGCCATGGAAAAATTTTAAAACAAGGATAAGACTTTTTAATCGAGGTGTTGCTGGGTCCGGGAGCCAATGTAGGCCAGCAAGCACAGAGATATGATGGGTGAACAGGACTGAATAGAATCATAAAAATTTACAGCACAGAAGGAGGCCATTTCAGCCCATCGTATCCACGCCAGTTGACAAAGAGCTATCCAACGTAATCCCACTTTCCAGCTCTTGGTCTGTAGTCCTGTAAGTTACGGCACTTCACGTGCACATCCCAGTACTTTTTAAATGTGGTGAGGGTTTCTGCCTCTACCACCCTTTCAGACAGCGAGTTCCAGACCCTCATCACACTCTGGTTGAAGACATTTCCCCACAAATCTCCTCTTTAACACCTACCAATTAATTTAAATTTTATTGGTTGTTGATCCTTCTGCTAAGGGAAATAGGTCCTTCCTAGTCACTCTATCTAGGCCCCTCATAATTTTATACTCCTCAATAAGGTCTCCCCTCAGCTTCCTCTGTTCCAAAGAAAACAAACCCAGCCTATCTCATAATACTCCTGTGAAGTGCCTTCAGATGTTTCACTACTTTAAAGGCGCTATATAAATATAAGTTGTTGCTGTCATCCAATCTTTCCTCATAGCTAAAATTCTCCAGTCTAGCAACATGCTTGTAAATCTCCTCTGCACCCTCTCTAGTGCAATCACATCTTTCCTGTAATGCGGTGACCAGAACTGCACGCAGTACTGCAGCTGTGGCCTAACTGGTGTTTTATGCAGTTCAAGCATAACCTCCCTGTTCTTATATTCTATGCCTCAGCTAATAAAGGCAAGTATTCCGCATGCCTTCTTAACCACCTTGGTGAGCAAGCTTTAGGTTTGGTGAGATTAAAGGGAGGTC